>NC_044033.1:287380275-287693608 GCF_901765095.1 Microcaecilia unicolor | reverse complement strand
TCCAAAATCAGGGAGTTGAAGTCTTATCATCAATATCCAGTGGTCAAAGCATTACAGTAGAGTCTGAAATCAGAGTACTAGGGGACTTGCTTAATTTTCACTTACCTTCTCTTCCATATTAACAAGCTATAGAAGAAAATACTATTCAAATGAAACAGTTATGTCTAGTCAGATCATTCTTTGACCAAAAAGCCTTTACACTACTAGTCCAAATGCTAGTCCTACCCCATTTCTTGGGATTAAGTGTGGAGGAGTGGCCTAGTGATTAGGGTGGTGGACTCTGGTCCTGGGGAACTGGGGAACTGAGTTTGATTCCCACTTCAGGCACAGGCAGCTTCCTTGTGACTCTGGGCAAGTCACTTAACCCTCCACTGCCCCAGGTACAAATAAGTACCTGTATATGTAAGCCGCATTGAGCCTGCCATGAGTGGGAAAGCGCGGGGTACAAATGTAACAAAAATTAAAAAAAAAATAAATATCAGAAAAAAATTGTAAATCATACAGAATACAGCTGCTAGACTAATACACAGATTGAATAGATATACCAGTGTTTCAACTCATCTTAAAATGTACTGTATAGCAGCTGGCACTCTCTATATATATTCAGCCGGGTCATTGGCTATCCAGATAATGATGCTGAATATGTGTATGGGAGAGGGGGAGGTTATACAATGGCCAGCACTTAAAACACCACCACGGCTGAATACAGACACAATGGAAATTATCCACTTTCTGTATTGTTACTCCTTTAACCTTCAAATTAAACTGGAACCAGTGCAAGTGGCTAGAGATTCTGCCCCATGCTGTATTCCTTACCAATCTACTTTAGTCTAGTTACTCTCTCCCCTTCCACCCTTGTTCACCCTCCCCACCCCCCAAAACAGTAAATGAATTATAAAAATGTAGCAGAATTACATAAGGTGTTGGATGAACACAGAGTTTTCCTTAATGAAAAGTTGAAAATATAGCACTGGACACATCAGCTCGTTCTGGCAGTGAATAACTTCTTGCACAATGAAGAAGAGACAGGGAGTAAACTACAAAGAGTGGCAGTTACAACCCTATCTACCTTTTGGTAGGCTAGATGAGACATTTCAGTTTTTATCTGCTGTCATGTAACTATGTTACTATGATCCTTGGACATGGTTACACATTATGCCTTTTAGGTGTCACCACTGTGCAATTACTGTTCACCCTCCCCTGTCTACAGGCTGTGAATACTGTCTCTGCAACATACTCAATCCCAGCTGATCCTGGGGTTGAAGATGTTGCCAGTGCAATCCCATACACTGCAATCACAATTCAAATACTAAACCCAATAAATCATTCATTTTTCTTCATCATCAAAAGCCAAATCAAGTAGTCTCTAAATCCCCCAAGATGGTCATCTCCAAACGATTTAGGTCATTTGAGAAACAGAATCAAACACCCAAACTTAAAAATAAAGGAGAAAAAGTTGTTATTCATGTTCTTTATGTTCAAGAAGACACTAAGTAAAAAAAAAAAAACGAAGTTACTTACCTGTAGAATGTATTCTCCGAGGACAGCAGGCTGATTGTTCTCACATATGGGTGACGTTGACGGCAGCCACAAGTCCGGAAAATCTTCTTAGCAACAAAGGTTGCTAAAGCCTTCGAGCGCACGGGTGCGTGCACTGCGCATGCGCAGCCATTTTCCCACACGTTGCGCAAAAGTCCCACTTCAGTCAACTTATGAAGCAAAACCAAAGAAAGGAGCAACTCCAAAAGGGAGGTGGGCGGGTTAGTGAGAACAATCAGCCTGCTGTCCTTGGAGAATACCTGCTACAGGTAAGTAACTTTGCTTTCTCCGAGAACAAGCAGGCTGCTTGTTCTCACATATGGGTATCCCTAGCACCCAGGCTCACTCAAAACAACAAACAGGGTCAATTGGGCCATCCAACGGCGAGGACATAACATAAATTGACCTGAAAAGAAACACAACTAAGTGAGAGTGCAGCCTGGAACAGAACAGAAATGGGCCTAGGAGAGTGGAGTTGGATTCTAAACCCCGAACAGATTCTGCAGCACCGACTGCCCAAATCGACTGTCGCGTCGGCTATCCTGCTGAAGGCAGTAATGTGATGTGAATGTGTGAACTGATGACCACGTCGCAGCCTTGCAAATCTCTTCGATAGTGGCTGACTTCAAGTGGGCCACTGACGCTGCCATGGCTTTAACACTATGAGCCGTGACATGACCCTCAAGAGTCAGCCCACCTTGGGCGTAAGTGAAGGAAATGCAATCTGCTAGCCAATTGAAAATGGTGCATTTCCCGACAGCCACTCCCCTTCTGTTGGGGTCGAAAGAAACAAACAACTGGGCGGACTGTCTGAAGGGGCTTGTCCGCTCCACATAGAAGGCCAATGCTCTTTGGCAGTCCAATGTATGCAACTGACGTTCAGCAGGGCGGGTATGAGGACGGGGAAAGAATATTGGCAAGACAACTGACTGGTTCAGATGGAACTCCGACACCACCTTTGGAAAGAACTTAGGGTGCGTACGGAGGACTACTCTGTTATGATGAAATTTAGTTTAAGGAGCATGCTACCAAGACTTGAAGATCACTGACTCTATGAGCTGAAGAAACAGCCACCAAGAAAATGATCTTCCAGGTCAAATACTTCAGATGGCAGGAATCCAGTGGCTCAAAAGGAGCTTACAGCAGCTGGGTGAGGACGATGTTGAGATCCCATGACACCATAGGAGGTCTGACAGGGGGCTTTGACAAAAGCAAACCTCTAACGAATCGAACAACTAAAGGCTGTCCAGAGATAGGCTTACCTTCTACACGATAATGAAAAGAACTAATTGCACTAAGATGAACCCTTATAGGTATTCAAGCAGGGTCTGTGTAGGACAAGAGCGAGGCTCTAGGGCCTTGCTGTCACACCAAACACCTTCCACACGATAATGATAAGCATTAAGGGAAAATTAGGTTCTTACCGTGATAATTTTCTTTTCTTTAGTCATAGCAGATGCAGCCATTACAGATGGGTTGTGTCCATCAACCAGCAGAGGGAGATAGAGAGCACACTTTTTTCAGTGCCTCATACCAGCTTGCTCCACTGCCTCTCTTCAGTATTTGAAGCTTCCAAAGCAGTATGGCAAACCGCAATGGGAATAACATGAGCTTTCCTCACAGCGAACGATGGCCCTACAACAAAGGGCATTAACTCAGAATGGAGGGAATGAAACATCCTCCTGGAGGGCATAAACTCATCCTCCACTGAGACAAAACTGGAGGGAATAAACTCATCCTCCAAAACATGAAACTGGAGGGAATTAAGTCATCCTCCTTTAACTGAACAAGGATCCTGAAGACTGTTTTCCGACTTTCTCCCAAGGACGGAATCTCCAGGAAACACGAACAGAACCTGAAATAGATTTACAGCAGATAGCATCAGACAGGGAGGGATCATGGCTGCATCTGCTATGACTAAAGGAAAGAAAATTATCACGGTAAGAACCTAATTTCCCCTTCCTTGTCAGATGCAAAATGTGCGTCCCTCCTGGAAGCCACATCCAGCCTGTAATGTCGGGCAAAAGAGAGCTTAGAAGCCCATGTTGCTGCACTACAAATCTCTTGAAGAGAGAGTGCTCCAGTTTCAGCCCAAGAAGAGGAAATTCCTCTACTGGAATGCGCCTTAAAGGCATTAGGTGGAGGCCGGCCGGCCGGCCTGCAAGCAAATAAGCTGAAAAAGAGGATTCTTTAAGCCAGCGGGCAATAGTGGCTGTAGACGCTGGAGACCCTCTGCGAGGACCTGATAGCAAAACAAACAGATGAGCAGAGGTCCTGAAAGAGTTAGTAACCCGCAGGTACTGCAGCACAGTCCTGGGCACGTCCAACAGGTGCAATTGCCCAAAAGATTCTGGAAACTCCTCCTCAACAAAGGAGGGCAAGAAAATAGGTTGGTTTAGGTGAAACGCTGAAACCACCTTAGGCAAGAAGGAAGGCACGGTCCGAACCGTGACCCCTGACTCTGAAAACTGCAGAAAAGGGACTCTACAGAACAGCGACTGGAGCTCTGACACCCGTCTCGCCGAAGTAATGGCCACTAACAAGACGGCCTTCAGTGTCAAATCTTTCTCTGAAGCACGCCGAAGCGGTTCAAAGGGAGCACCCTGAAGGGCCTTCAGCACTAGCCCCAGGTTCCAAGCTGGACAAGGTGCACGCACGGGAGGACGGAGCCGAAGCACCCCTCTAAGAAACTGTGCCACATCCAGATGAGCAGCTAAAGACACGCCTTCCACCTTGCCACGCAGGGAGGCCAACGCTGCCACTTGCACCCGCAGGGAATTATAGGCCAAGCCTTTTTGTACACCACCCTGCAAAAAGTCCAGAATCGTCGAGACAGGAGCCCGCAGGGGTGTGATCTCTCTGGAAGCGCACCAGACTTCAAACTGGCGCCAAATCCTGGCATAAGCCACGGAACAGGAGCGCTTGCGGGCTTGCAGGAGAGTGGTAATTACTTTATTGGAATAGCCTCTGCCTCTCAATTGCGCCCTCTCAATTGCCAGGCCATAAGACCAAATCGGCCAGCGTCCTCCATGGTCACCGGACCCTGTGACAACAGGTTGGGAACCAGAGGTAACTGAAGGGGATCCTCTACGAGCATCTGTCGGAGGTCCACATACCAAGGCCTCCTGGGCTAATCGGTGGCGACGAGAACCACTTCTCCTGGATGCAGCTGAATCCGCAGGAGCACTCGCCCTATCAAGGGCCATGGAGGGAACACATATTGTAGGCCCGGAGGCCAGGGTTGAGCCAAGGCATCCAACCCCGCCGAGCGAGGATCTCTCAGTCTGCTGAAGAAGCACAGGACTTTGACATTGGTGCTTGTCGCCATTAGATCCATCACGGGCTTGCCCCACTTGGCACATATCTACAGGAACACTTCGTCTGCAAGTTCCCAATCCGCTGGATCGATCTGATGCCTGCTTAGACAATCAAGGCTTGCACGTTGCTCTGACCTGCAATGTGAGCTGCCGACAGAAACTGTAGATGCAGCTCGGCCCAGTGGCAAATTTGTTCGGCCTGCGCGGCTAGAGCTCTGCACTGAGTGCCGCCTTGTCGATTTATGTAGGCCACTGCTGTCGTGCTGTCCGACATCACTCTGACAGCCAATCCTTCCAGGGTCACTTGAAAGGCCAGAAGCGCCTGAAACACCACTTTCAACTCTAGGCGGTTGATGGACCACTCCGACTCCTCGGGTGTCCATAGACCCTAGGCATGCTTCCCCTTGTAATGTGCGTCCCAGCCTTTCAGACTGGCATCTGTCACCACTAAGCACCAATCGGGGAGCGCCAGCGGCATTCCTCGCCGCAGCATGCTGTCTGAGAGCCACCACTCCATGCTGAGTCAGGCCGCAGGGAGCCAAAAGAGTCTGCATTGGTAAACCTGAGATACTGGAGACCATCTTTGGAGTAGAGCATACTGTAGAGGTCTCACAAGAGCACCAGCTCCATGGTGGCCGTCATCGATCCAAGCAGCTGGACAATGTCCCAAGCTTGCGGGCGGGGCATCCTCAGGAGCAGACGGGCTTGATTCTGAAGCTTGCACCGCCTTTGCTCGGGTAGGTACACATACCCCGAGGCTGTGTCGAACCTGGCCCCCAAATATTCTAGAGACTGCGAAGGGGTCAGGTGACTTTTGGCCAAATTGACGACCCAGCCCAGAGATTGAAGTACTGAGACCACTCTGGCTGTTACATGCTGACTCTCTGCAGCAGAGTTTGCTCAAATGAGCCAGTCGTCCAGGTACGGGTGAACCCGAATACCCTCTCGCCTTAGAAAGGCAGCTACTACCACCATAACCTTCGAAAAGGTGCGGGGAGCTGTGGCGAGGCCAAACGGCAAGGCCCGGAACTGGAAATGCTTTCCCATCACCTCAAACCTAAGAAACTTCTGGTGCGGGGGCCAAATTGGTATATGCAAGTAAGCTTCTTTCAGGTCCAGAGACGTGAGAAACTCTCCTGGCTGTACCGCCGCAATGACGGAGCGCAGGGTTTCCATGTGAAAATGCCGCACTCTCAGGGACTTGTTTAATTCTTTTAAGTCCAGAATAGGGCGAAAAGACCCTCCTTTTCGCGGCACCACAAAGTAGATGGAGTAGCGGCCGCAGCCGTGTTCGGCGGGAGGTACCGGGGACATGGCCCCTATCTGAATCAAACCTTGTAAAGTCTCTCTACCGCCGCCCGTTTGGCGGCAGAACCGCATCGGGACTCCACAAACACGTATCTTACAGGGGCGTCGAATTCTATTCTGTAACCGTCTCTGATCAGGTCCAAGACCCACTGATCTGAGGAAATGTTGGCCCACTCCTCGGCAAAGAGGGAAAGACGTCCTCCGATGACAGGATTCGAGGAGAGGGCCGGCGCACCATCATTGAGAGGGTTGCCCCTGAACTCCAGGCCTTGAGCCAGTGGCTGTGGAACGTTTGTCCGAGCGAAAGGAGTTCCTCTGCTGAAAACGGGCACAAGAAGTGAACCCAGCAGAACGCCCCGGGCGGTACCTTCGAGCTTCACGGAAGCGAGGTCTGTAAGAGGAGTGGACCACCGTACCCTTAGAGGAAGGCCGAGGCCTATCTTTGGGCAAGCGCTGGGGTTTAGCCTCACCCAGGCCCTTCACAATTTTCTCCAACTCCTCACCAAACAGGAGAAGGCCTTGAAAGGGCAACTTCACCAACCTTTGCTTAGAGGCCATGTCCGCCGCCCAATGCCGTAGCCAAAGAAGACGGCGAGCAGCCACAGCTACTACCATGTGTTTAGCCGAAGCTCTGACAATATCATAAAGGGTGTCAGCAAGAAAGGACAAGGCCGACTCCATCCGCGGAGCCACATCTGAAAAGGGCTCCGCTCTATCACCGGGCTGTTCCACTGCCTGTTGCAACCAAGCCAGGCAGGCTCTAGCAGCATAACAACTGCATGCAGATGCCCGAATAGTGAGACCTGCAATTTCAAATGACCGTTTAAGTGCTGATTCCAGTCTACGGTCTTAAATATCCTTCAGGGCAACACCTCCTTCAACAGGGAGGGTAGTTCTCTTTGTCACAGCTGTGACTAGGGCATCCACTTTAGGCATAGCAAAGCGAGCCATATGCTCCTCACTCAGAGGGTATAATTGCCCCATAGCCCTGGAAACTTTCAAAGGTCCCTCGGGGTCAGCCCATTGAGCCGAAATAAGCTCTTGGATGGAGTCATGCAAAGGAAAGGCTCGAGCAGGCTTTTTGGTACTAACCATCCTAGGATTCACAGAGGAGGCTGTGCCACTGGCAGGGTCCTCAATAGAGAGAGCCTGCAGGTCATCAGAAATAAGCGCTGGCAGCTCATCACGGTGGAAAATCCTCACCGCGGACGGATCATCCAGATCCTGAGTCACTTCTGCACCAGACTCTGGCTCATCAGACCATGAAGGCCTGCCAGAGTCCTCCGAATCCTCGCAGCCCGACCACGGGGGGGAAAATGGAGGTGCAGCACTCTCTGAAGGGGAATGAGCCCTTCTGTGCTTCATATTCTGCCAATTATCAGGGAATAACGCATTAGAAGAGGCCCATGCCGGGATTCGTGAGAGAGCTCTTTTAAGCATGTATGCTTTATGCATTAATAAGACAAAATCAGGGGAGAAAAACTCACCCTGGGCACCCGGATCTCTGCCGGGGCTAGTAGCTCTCATATCAGCCTCACTCCGAGGCCTCCCCCCGGGCTCAGGACTCTCCATCTCAGCGGGGGTCGCGCCATGTGTTAAATTCAAAATGGCGTCCGCTGCCAGCTCAGAGCGCGAAGAATCGTCGCTCGCCATGCTCGGGCCGGCTCTAACGTCTGTACAGCACAATTTACAGAGCCCCGCTGCTAATCTGCACTTGCCACACTTGCAACAGTGCTTTACTGTCTCCGCAGCCATCGCCGAAAATGGCAGTAAAATTCAAAATGGTGGTTTGCGCCAAATCGCTCCGTCGCGGGCCCACCCCGGAGGAGTCAGAAAACACTCTTACCTCACTGGACCGAGTATCACAGCTCCGGTCCCACAGAAAAAGGCAAGAAAAAACCTCTGTTCCAGCGTCTAAGCGCTTTTTTTTTTTTTTTTTTAACGCTGTGAGGAAAGCAGAGGTAAATAGAACTCCGGAGGCTCAGCTGAGTGGGAAAGGCAGGGAAAGGGCGAACCTATGTGCCTGCATCCACTGTTGGTGGGGAAGGACAGGGAAAGCTAAGCAATGTGTCCACAACCACGGAGGTATGGGTAAGGCAGGGAAAGGGCCTTAAAAGTGAAGCTGCTATAGCCTCCAACACCCCTGCTAACAACTGGCAAAAGCACAGGAGCAACCTCCAGACAGATTTTAGATGGAGCTCGAAGAAGCTGCAGCCATTCTGCTAGGGGAGATAGAGAATACTGAAGAGAGGCAGTGGAGCAAGCTGGTATGAGGCACTGAAAAAAGTGTGCTCTCTATCTCCCTCTGCTGGTTGATGGACACAACCCATCTGTAATGGCTGCATCTGCTTGATGACAAGGAATATTTATTTTTTTTATTTTTGTTACATTTGTACCCCATGCTTTCCCACTCATGGCAGGCTCAATGTGGCTTACATGGGTCAATGGAGGGTTAAGTGACTTGCCCAGAGTCACAAGGAGCTGCCTGTGCCTGAAGTCGGAATCGAACTCAGTTCCTCAGGACCAAAGTCCACCACCCTAACCACTAGGCCACTCCTCCACGCACTAAGATGAACTCTTACGGAGTTGGTCTTAAGACCAGACTCTGACAAGTGCAGAATGTATTCAAGCAGGGTCTATGTAGGACAAGAGGAAGGATCTAGGGCCTTGCTGTCACACCAGACGGCAAACTTCCTCCATTTAAAAAAGTAACACCTCTTCGTGGAATCTTTCCTGGAAGCAAGCAAGACTCGGGAGACACCCTCAGAAAGACAAAAGGCGGCAAAATCTATGCCCTCAACATCCAGGCCATGACAGCCAGAGACTGGAGGCTGGGATGCAGAAGCGCCCCCTCGTTCTGAGTGATGAGGGTTGGAAAACACTCCAATCTCCACGGTTCTTCGGAGGATAACTCCAGAAGAAGAGGGAACCAAATCTGACGCGGCCAGAAGGGAGCAATCAGAATCATGGTTCCGCGGACTTGCCTGAATTTCAGCAAAGTCTTCCCTACTAGAGGGATGGGAGGATACACATACAGAAGGCCTGACCCCCAATGTAGGAGAAAGGCATCTGAGGCTAGCCTGTTGTAGGCCTGAAGTCTGGAACAGAACTGAGGGACGTTGTGATTGATCTGAGTGGCAAAAAGATCCACCAAGGGGGTGCCCCACGCTCAGAAGATCTTGGAACAACTGCCCTGTTGAGAGACCACTCGTGAGGTTGCATTATCCTGCTCAACCTACCGGCCAGACTGTTGTTTACGCCTGCCAGATACGTGGCCTGGAGAAATATGTTGTGATGGCAGGCCCAAAGCCATATCTGGACGGCTTCCCGACACAGGGGGTGTGATCCGGTGCCCCCCTGCTTGTTGACATAGTACATGGCAACCTGGTTGTCTGTCTGAATTTGGATAATTTGATTGGACAGCCGATCTCTGAAAGCCTTTAGAGTGTTCCAGATCGCTCGCAACTCTAGGAGATTGATATGAAGACCTGATTCCTGAAAGGACCAAGCTCCATGAGTTCCCCACCCTAGGAGAGATGCATTCGCAGTCAGCACTTTTTGAGGCTGAGGAATTTGGAAGAGACGTCCCAAGATCAAATTGGAGCGAATTGTCCACCATAGCAGGGAATTGCGAAAAGCGGTGGACAACTGGACTGCATCCTCTAGATCCCCAGCAGCTTGATACCACTGGGAAGCCAAGGTCCATTGAGCTGATCTCATGTGAAGACAGGCCATGGGAGTCACATGAACTGTGGAGGCCATATGGCCCAGAAGTCTCAACTTCTGCCGAGCTGTGATCTGCTGAGACGCTCTGGCCAAGGAAACCAGGGACAGAAGGTTGTCCGCCCTCGCCTCGGGAAAATAGGCCGAAACTGTCTGAGAGTCCAGCAGAGTTCCTATGAATTCTAGTTGTTGAACTGAAAGGAGAAGGGACTTTGCGTAATTTATAACAAACCCGACTAGCTCCAGGAGTTTGAGAGTCATCTGCATGGACTGTAGAGTTCCTGCATCCGAGGTGTTCTTCACCAGCCAATCGTCAAGATAAGGGAACACATGCACTCCCAGCCTGCGTAGCGACGCTGCAACGACCACCAGGCATTTGGTGAACATCCGGGCGCAGAGGCGAGCACAAAGGGCAGCACACAATACTGAAAGTGCTGTGTTCCCAGACGGAATCGAAGATACTGCCTGTGAGCTGGCAGTATCGGGATGTGTGTATAAGCATCCTTCAAGTACAGGGAGCATAGCCAGTCATTTTTCTAAATCATGGGAAGAAGGGTGCCCAGGGAAAGCATCCTGAACGTTTCTCGAATAAGATATTTGTTCAGGGTCCTTAGTTCTAGGATGGGACGCATCCCCCCTGTTTTCTTTTGCACAAGGAAGTACCTCTGCAAGTACCTGCCTGTGCTGGAAGCTGAAAGGACTGAGTTCCCGTGGGCAATTTGGAGGTTTGGAGATCAAACTGAGGGAGTATCCCCACCGGACTATTTGAAGAACCCACCGATCGGAGGTTACAACAGGCCACCTTTGGTGAAAAAATTTTAACCTCCCCCCGACTGGTAGATCGTCCGGCACGGACACTTTTATTGCAGCTATGCTCGCTTGGAGCCAGTCAAAAGCCCGTCCCTTGCTTTAGCTGGGGAGCTGCAGGGGCCTGTCGAGACGAACGCTGTTGACGTGAACGAGCGCGCTGGCGTTGAGCCTGAGCAGGCTGGTGGGAAGCTGAACTGTACCTATGCTTAATGTAAGCATAGGGAGCATTCCTCCTTCCCCCGTAAAAACATCTACCTGATGAGGTAGATGCTGAAGGTGCCCGGTGGTAGAGTTTGTTGAATGTGGTTTCCCACTGGTGGAGCTGCTCTACCACCTGTTCGACTTTCTCGCCAAAAATATTATCCCCCTGGCAAGGAACATCTGCAAGCCACTGCTGGACCCGATTGTCTAGGTCAGAGGCATGCAGCCATGAGAGTCTGCGCATCTCTATACCCTGAGCCGTGGCTCTGGACGCCACATCAAAAGAATCGTAAGTACCCCTGGACAGGAATTTACGACACGCCTTCAAGCTGCCTGACCACCTTCTGAAAAGGCTTGCCTGCTCCGAAGGGAGCTGACTGACCAAGTCCGCCAGTTGCTTCACATTGTTCCGCAAATGAATGCTCATGTAGAGCTGGTAAGACTGAATTTTGGAGATGAGCATAGAGGACTGGTAGGCCTTCCTCCCAAAAGAGTCCAAAGTCCGACCTCCCGTCCCAGGGGCGCCGAGGCGAAATCTCTCGTACTTTTGGCTCTCTTGAGAGCGGAATCCACAACCCCTGAGTCATGAGGCAACTGGACCCTCATCATCTCCGGGTCCCCGTGAATCTGATACTGGGACTCAACCTTCTTAGGAATGGTGGGGTTAGATAGTGGTTTCATCCAGTTCCTTAACAATGTTTGTTTCAGGACATTATGTAGAGGAACAGTGGATGACTCCTTAGGTGGTGAAGGATAGTCCAGGACCTCAAACATCTCGGCCCTGGACTGATCCTCAGTTACCACCGGGAAGGGAATGGCCATAGACATTTCCCACACAAAGGATGAGAAAGACAAACTCTCTGGGGGAGAAAGCTTTCTCTCTGGTGAAGGAGTAGGGTCAGAGGGAAGGCCACAAGACTCCTCAGAAGAGAAATATCTTGGGTCTTACTCTGCCTCCCACGAGGCCTCTCCTTCGGTATCGGACAGGATTTCTCTGATTGCAGTCCGAAGCCAAGCCCATCTTGACGCCGAGGAGCTATGTCCTCGATGGCGATGCCGAGAAGTTGACTCCTGTGCCGGCGGCGATGAAGCTACCCTCCATCGATGTCGACGGAGAGTCAACTTGGGTGGCAGCCGAGGCCAATGCCGCAAGCGGCACTGACGTCGAAGTCCTCACCACAGGCAGGGAGTCAGCTGCCGCATCTATCAACGGTACCGTCGGCGCAAGCACCCACGGTACCGGAACAGACGGTTGCAGCAGCCCTTCCAGGATCCCTGGAAGAATGGCTCAGAGGCGCTCGTCAAGAGTGTCTGTCGAGAAAGGCTATGGAATTGGTGCAGGAGTCGAAGGCAGAATCTGCCGAGGATGAGGAGGCGGTACTGGGCTGTCCGGAGACCGGCACATCGACACCTCTTGTATGGAGGGTAAGCGGTTCTCCCAGCATCGATGCTTCACGGGTGCCGATTCTCTCGACGCCCCAGAGCTCTCGGTACCATGACAAGAAGGGGACCGATGACGGTGCTTTTTTGCCTTCGCTCCACGAGGACGTGGAATCCACACGCCTACTCGGGGTCGGTCCCGATGGGCCTGTACCGCAGGAGCCCTCGAGGCAGGTGGAGACCCACTCGATGGTTCACTGCTGCCAGCATGTGATGGTCTCTGGACAGCCATTACCTGCGCTCCTGAGGTCGATGCACTTTCCGGTGCCGACATTGACACCGCCGACGACCTCGGTACCGCTGTCGATGTCGACGCCGAAGTACCGGGCAAAGCTCCAAACAGTCGTTCCCGTTGAGCTTGTCTCGACACTTGTGTCCGCTTTTTAAAGCTAAGACTCAACTTACATGCGTCTGGGCGATGGTCGGGTCCAAGGCAATGGATACACCACACGTGAGGGACGGTGCCGGAGATTGCCCGGTTGCACTGAGTGCACTTCATGAAGCCGCTGGTGAGCCTCAATGTCATCGACAGAAAAATAGCGGCGGCGAAATAAAAATTCGCTATGGTGCCAAAGGAAGGGCACAAAAAAGGGGAGAAAACCCGTATGGGCGGACAAAATGGCCGCACACGAAGACAAAAGGAAACTTACTCGAGGGATAAACTAAAGAAAAAAATAAGGAAACTTTTTTTTTTAAGAGAAAAACGGAACAGCTCGAACGCGAGCACAAAAACGAAGAAGAAAATCTGCGAAAAGCTGGCTAAGTTGAAGGCTCTTCTTTTCTGGGGCAACAGAACCGCCGTAAACAGCCGCTCTTGACCGCGGAAAAAAGAAGACTGAAGCGGGACTCTGGCGCGACGGGCGGGAAGATGGCCGCATACGCGCAAAGGCTTTAGCAACCTTTGTTGCTAGGAAGATTTTCCGGACCTGGGGCTGCCGTGGACATCACCCATATGTGAGAAGCAGCAGCTTGCTTGTCCTCTGAGAAAAAGCTGCTACAAATTGTAGCTATATACAACAGAAAATTTGATTTCTACAGCTTTTTATGGCTTAAGACATAACTGAAAAATACTATCATTCAGTTTTTCTATTTCTAAACATATGCCTTGAATTTCATTATTTGTAAATTACAGTTATTTTACTTACAATTTCCCATCAGAGAATGAACGAACTAAAATACTGTCCTTTTTAACTATGATTTCATCACTGCAGTCTGAAGAAACCACCTGCAAAAAAAGTAAGGCAATACAAGAATACAGAAAGGATTACATAAGCAAAACTACTTTGCATTTACACAAAAAATGTTTACTCAGACTTCGCCAAAAACATTATAAAACCAGTATGGATTTGGATTTTAGATTTTATTATTTGCCTTTTCCAAATTCAAGCTCAAGGCAAGTTATGATCAGAAAAGAAAGTATTTCCTCACCAAAGTGGATTTACAATCTAAGTTGTTCCAAAGGGGGGGGGGGGGGGGTGGGCTGTATGCGACTTTCTCATGGCCATACAAAATGTTAATAGATGTGAGATTTTAACCCTGGCTTCTATAATTCTCAGCCCCTTAACTCTACTCCATCAGGAGCTTGAATCAACCAAATTCAGGCGTTTGAAAGAATCCTCAAATCAAAGGTAGCTGTCAAAAAGAAACACATTTTTGAATCCAACTCAAAAAATGGGGGGCACAAGGGAAGAGATGTATATCATGACAGTTTTTTCTAAGTGATCATATGTGTGCTCAGACTGGCTCTTGCGCTAGTCTGTGTAAAATACATACAGGCCTCAAACCCTTTTCAAATACATTTCCTCCAAGATGGCATCTGGAATGGGTGTGCAAGAAATATACTATATAGGTTCAAACTCTAATCTCAGTGTAAAGCAAGAGCAAAAAGCCACATAAAACTGAACAAACTTCAGTTTCATGGGAAACAGAAAACTGGCTTTTCGACTCAGCGCAGATTGTGTTTGGAGCACATTTCTCCTAATTCCAGATTTTAGTATCTAAGAGAGAGATCTTTGCTATTTTTCAAGCAGTTTGTAAAAAAAAAAATAATTCAATGTAAGAACCAAGACCATCACTGGACAGAGAAGGAAACACGCAGTCAACCTCCACCATTCTGCTTCCACTCACATCCCCCCTTCAGGCTGACATTCCCTCCCCCCCCCCCCCCCCCCCCCCCCCACACACACACAGTTTTTAATCTCCCTATATAACTTCTCTGAAGGCTTGTTTGTGGTGCCAACTTTTAAACAACTATTCTGCTCTCTTCTACCATCAGAGCTCGTAGTAATTACATGCTGCTCTCTCAGTATGGTGAGACTACAGAGGGATTTTGGGCAGCATATAGCTCAACCTCATCAAGAGCTACATACTACCAATATTGAACAGGATAACTGTTTTAGAAGTATACCAGCAGCAGATCCAAAGAAAAGGTGAGGGGAAACTGTGTACTAGGGAGAATCAGGGGGTAACAAGGTCAATGACACTGGCCCCCCAGGCTTCCTAATTAAGAACAGTGATCTAAGGGTTTGATCTACCACAGTTGATTTTATGGGAAAGAGCTTAGTAAATCAGGTGATGTAATAAAGTGGGTTTTTTTGTCATATGTTTAAGGGGAAATGCTAAGGTGTCAAGTATTCTAAAATATAAGTTACAGCAAAAAAGCTGCAAAACTGTCATCTAAACCTTGATGCAGTTTGAATACCAGAACTCAGTACAACAAACTTTTCTAGTCTTTAAAGAAGCTCAACTCACCCTTTCACTATGAGACCTCTAACTCATTCTTCATTTACATATTCAAATACTTTATATGCGGTCATTCAAATAAAATTTACATCAAGGCAGTTTACAGCACCCTATATAATTGCCTTGAGCTGAAAAACCTATAAATATCAGTATATCAACCAGAAATCTAATAAAACTACAGGCTAGGATTACAACATCAAAGCAAACACACAATAACAGCATGGCCTAAGATATACAAACCAATCAAAGAACGTATCACTTTCAAAATCTGCACAACTGTTCATACAATTATTTACAGCAAGGCACCTGGATACATGACAGACTTTATCGACCTACCAACCAGAAATGCCACAAGATCTGCACGATCTTACCTAAACCTCCCCTACCCAAACAACAAAGGACTCAAACACAAATCCACCTATGCATTCAGCTTTTCCTGCTTAAGCGCACAATTATGGAACGCACTGCCAAAAGCAGTAAAAACCACGCTAGACCACCTAAATTTCCGGAAAGCACTAAAGACAGTCCTGTTCAGAAGAGCATACCCCACCGACCTAACATAAAAAAATACCTGGCATCTGCGACACAATATAACCAAAGAACGTAATGGACATTACCTGACTCTTCCTCCTCCTCTCCCCCTCTAAGTTCCTCCCAATTGTACCTACCATACATGTACCTTATCTACCATAACATCACCTTGTTCTTCAGACCGGAACCAGCTAACGCTGTTAATGGTAATATGTATGCCACACTGAGCCTGCAAAAAGGTGGGATACAAATAAATAAATAAATAAATAAAAACTGGTACAGTGTGAGGAGACAGAGGGAAGTGGTAGATGCAGCTTGCTCCGAGGAAAGGGATGTTATCAGTGGTGTACCGCAGGGATCGGTCCTTGGGCCGGCTCTCTAACATCTTTGTGAGCGATATTGCTGAAGGGCTGTCTGGTAAGGCTTGTCTCTTAGCACATGATACCAAACTCTGTAAAAGAATGGGCACCCCTGAAGGCGTGGTTGGCATGAGAATAGATTTAGCAAAGTTTAAAGAATGGTCCGATAACTGACAACTAAAATTCAATGCTTTGAAATGCAGGGTTACTGAATCCACGAGAACAGTACAATATAGGGGGTGAAGTTCTGTGTACAGAAGAAGAACGAGACTTGAGAGTGATTGTGTCTGATGACCTTAAAGTGGCCAAACAGTTAAAAAATGGTAATGTGTTTTTTGTATTTTTTCACAGGTGACCTAGAGGGGCATTTCTGAAAGGGACGTCCAAGTTTTGATGAGGACGTCCTCGCAAAACGTCCCCATCCAGGGGCGGGGAAACCCGTATTTTCAAAAGAAGATGGACGTCCATCTTTCATTTCGATAATACGGTCAGGGATGCCCAAATCCTGAAATTTGGTCGTCCATAGAGATGATCGTCCCTAGACTTGGTCGTTTCTGATTTTCTGCGATAATGGAAACCAAGGACGTCCATCTCAGAAACGACCAAATACAAGCCATTTGGTCGTGGGAGGAGCCAACATTTGTACTGCACTGGTCCCCCTGACATGCCAAGACACCAACTGGGCACCCTAGAGGGCACTGCAGTGGACTTCATAAATTGTTCCCAGGTACATAGCTCCCTTACCTTGTGTGCTGAGGCCAAAATCCCCCTAAAACTCACTACCCACAACTGTACACCACTACCATAGCTCTTACGGGTGAAGGGGGGCACCTAGATGTGGGTACAGTGGGTTTTGGAGGGCTCACTGTTTCTACCACAAACGTAACAGGTAGAGGGGGGATGGGCCTGGGACCGCCTGCCTGAAGTGCACTGCACCCACTAAAACTGAAAGAACTAAAAACATAAGTCAGAAGATTAGAAAGAGCATGGAGCAAGAAAAAAGACGAATCCACACTCAAAGACTGGAAACAACTACAAAGAAAATACAAATACACCATTAGACAAACTAAAAGAACATATTATAAAACCAAAATAAGTAAACTACAAGGATACACACAAACTCTTCTTATTCGTAAACAAACTACTAAATACTACACCAACTACTTCTAACAACATAGACACCCCATCTGCAACCAATCTTGCGAATTATTTTAAGGAAAAAATTATAAAGTTACGGCTCATGATACCTACCAACATAACTGATTACAAAAACCTCCTTGAGTGTCTTGACCCAATACCTGGGGAATACCCAGCAGACCGATCATGGACCAACTTTGACACGCTCTCGTTCGATGACATTTCACAAGCGCTCGGAAGATACGCCAAGTCGCAATGCAAATTAGACATCTGCCCTACTAGACTTATTAGATCTGCCCCTAAACAATTCAAAACAGACCTCACGAAACACTTAAACTACAGGCTACAAAATGGCCTCTTCCCCACGGATAAAGGAAACATCTTACTTACTCCCCTACCTAAAGATGCTAAGAAAAGCACAATGGACCTAACCAACTATCGCCCAGTAGCATCTATTCCGCTCATAACCAAACTCATGGAGGGCATAGTGACTAAACAACTCACTGAATACCTAAACACTCAATTCTGCACGAAGCTCAATCAGGATTTCGGTCGAATCACAGCACTGAAACTGTTCTAGTGTCTGTAATGAACTCATTTAAACAAGCAATTGCAACTGGCAACAACATACTCCTCCTACAATTCGACATGTCTAGTGCCTTCGACATGGTCAATCATGAAATACTATTACATATACTAGAATACTTTGGACTAGGAGATACAGTTCTCAACTGGTTCAGAGGATTCCTGACCACACGATCATACCAAGTAACAATGAACGCAGACATATAAGCCCCATGGACACCTGAATGCGGAGACCCCCAAGGATTCCCCCTCTCACCAACCCTCTTCAACTTAATGATGATACCCTTAGCCAAACTACTAGCCAATCAAAACCTCAACCCTTGCATATATGCAGACAATGTTACGATTTATATCCCATTTAAACATGATCTAAATGAAATCACCAATGAAATCAACCAAAGCCTCCAAATCATGCACAACTGGGCGGATGCATTCCAGTTAAAACTCAACGCAGAGAAAACACAATGTCTTGTGAGTACCTCACAACATAACACAAACAACTTCACCACCATACCCACACCAAACTGCTCTCTTCCCATCTCATATAATCTGAAAATTCTTGGAGTTATCATTGATCGAAACCGCACACTCGATACCCACGTGAAGAATACAACGAAAAAAATGTTCCACTCCATGTGGAAACTCAAAAGAGTAAAACCTTTCTTCCCGAGATACATCTTCTGTACCCTGGTACAGTCAATGGTACTAAGTCACCTGGACTACTGCAATGCACTGTACGCTGGCTGCAAAGAACAAACTATTAAGAAACTCCAAACAGCCCAGAATACCGCCGTCAGACTCATATTTGGAAAAACTAAATATGAAAGTGCAAAACCCCTAAGAGAGAAACTTCACTGGCTCTCACTTAAAGAACGCATCGCGTTCAAGATCTGCACAATTGTACACAAAATCATCCACGCAGACGCCCCGACCTATATGCTAAACCTCGTGGACCTGCCTCCCAGAAATGCCAAAAGACCATCCCGCAAATTTCTTAATCTACACTTCCCCAGCTGTAAAGGACTAAAATACAAGCTGATACACGCGGCTACCTTCTCTTACATGAGCACGCAGTTGTGGAATGCATTACCTACTGCCTTGAAAACAATCAACGAAATATCTAACTTTTGTAAATCTCTGAAGACGTATCTCTTCAACGAGGCCTACAAAGAAAACCCATAGCCTTAACTAAATCACCTCGCCAATCCACCCCAGTTATGAAAGCCTTCCTTCTATACTTATCAGCCTAAATCTTTTCCTTTATTCCCTCCTTAATCTTTATGCATCACTAATTGTATCTGATATCCCAGAATGACGACGCCATAACAGGACTCTGTAAGCCACATTGAACCTGCAAATAGGTGGGAAAATGTGGGATACAAATGCAATAAATAAAATAAATAAATAAAACTGCTCCAGGGACCTGCATACTGCTGTGATGGAGCTGAGTATGACATCTGAGGCTGGCACGAAATATTTTGAAAGATGTTTTCTTGAGGGTGGGAGGGGGTTAGTGGCCACTGGGGGAGTAAGGGGAGGTCATCCCCGATTCTCTCCAGTGGTTATCTGGTCATTTTGGGCACCTTTTTGTGCCTTGGTCGTAAGAAAAACACGACCAGGTAAAGTCGCCCAAGTGTTCATCAGGGACGTCCTTTTTCTTTCGATTATGGGTCGAGGACGTTCTTGTGATAGGCACGCCCAAGTCCCGCCTTCACTATGCCTCCGATACACCCCCTTGAACTTTGGCCGGCCCTGCGACGGAAAGCAATTGGGGACGTCCAAAACCGGCTTTCGATTATACCGATTTGGACAACCCTGTGAGAAGGACGCCCATCTTCCGATTTATGTCCAAAGATGGGCGTCCTTCTCTTTCGAAAATGAACCCACTAAGGTCCTCATGTTTTGCTTGAGAAGCAGAGAAACTTTCTACCTCATCCAGAATGTTTTCCAAGTATTAACTCATAGTTTACTTAAAACATTTATAGACCAATTATCCACAAATCTAAGAAATGTACAAAAAAAATTGAACCAAGCTATGCAGGAAGGAGGTCTGGGCAAAAAAACAAATCTTTTCCTAGGAGCACATGGGAGTGTGTCCTCATACTCTTGGTGTTCTTACATAATCGTTGTCATACTAGAAAAGGCCGGTAGTCCATCAAACCCAATATCCTGTTTCCAACAGTGGCCAATCCAGGTCAGAAGTACCTGGCAAGGTCCCAGAACAGCAAAACAGATTTTATGCTGCTTATGCTAGAAATAAGCAATGGATTTTCCCAAGTCCATCTTAATAATGGCTTATGGACTTTACACCTTTTAGGGAACTATCCAAACTTTTTAAAAACCCTGCTAAGCTAACTTGGGAAAGGGATGGTAAAAAAGACCAAGAATATTATAATGCCTCTGTATCGTTCTTTGGTGTGACTTCACCTTGAGTATTGCTTTCAATTCTAGTCACCATGACAAAAAATAGATACAGCAGAATTAGAAAAGGATCAAAGAAGAGCAACCAAAATGATAAAGGGGATGGAACGCCTCTCATATGAGAAAAGGCTGAAGAGGTTAGGGCTCTTCGGCTTGGAAAAGAGACGGCTGAGGGGGATATGATCGAGGACTACAAAATCCTAAGTGGTATAGAGAACAGGTAAGAGTGAATCAATTTATTTCACTCTTTCAAAAAGTAGAAAGACCAGGGGACACGCAATGAAATTACACGGAAATACTTTTAAAACAAATAGGAGAAAAAGTTTTTCATTCAAAAAATAGTTAAGCTCTGGAACTCATTGGCGGAGGATGTAGTAACGCTGGTTAGTGTATATAAGTACAGTGCACGTCGGATAAGCGCATGCTCAACAGAGCGAGCAGTTAAACATAACTGCATGCCGTACTTCGGTCCCATTTTTGGCGCCATCAATTTCAATGGGGACAAACTTCGGTTTAGCGTACCACTGATAAGTGCAAGATTTGCTTATATGCATGGTTTAGGACAGCTCCTCTGCACGAAAGACTCAGCATAATCGCACGCACAGAATATGGAAGCTGATTGGCACGTGACAACGGGGCGGTAAATTTGAAATCTCATTGGTTAACTACCACAGGCAGAACAAGCGAAAGAATGTTGTTAGAGTGTACACTGGAGTCGGAGTCGTTGCGCAACTGTAAGACTTTAACACTGGCTGAACGAATAGAAGTCCTTAAAAAATTAGAAAACAAAGTCAAGCATCTATTGCTAAAGAATATGGTGTCAATCCCAGTCAAATTTCACGTATCTTGAAGCAGAAAGACCAGCTTCTGGAAGACTGGCAAAACGATACAAATCCACAAAGGAAAAGGGGCGGGAAAAGCTGAGGATGTAGAAGATGCTCCTTGGTGGTTTCCTCAAGTCAGGAGCAGGCAGTTTCCTGTCAGTGGTCCACTGCTTATGGAGAAAGCTAATTAGCTAGCTGAAAGTCTTGGACTAACTGAATTCAAAGACACTGTTGGATGGTTGAAAAGATGGAAGGAGAGGAACAACATAAAATTCAAGAAACAGCATGGTGAAAAACAAGATGCTGATGACTGGTGCTGAAAATTGGGTTGTTTCAGTTCTTTCTACCATCTTCAATGAGTTTGCACTTCGTGACATTTTCAATGCTGACGAAAACGGTCTCTACTGGCGAGTGATTCCTGATGGAACACTTGCATTCAAACATGTCGAAACTACAGGGAGTAAAACGTCGAAGGACTGACTAACGATCCTCCTTTGCTGCAATATGGATGGGAGTGAGAAGTTGGAACCACTCGTCATTGGAAAGAGCAAACAGCCCCGTTGCTTCAAGAAAGTTAAGCGGCTATCTTTGTCATACGAGGCTAACGCAAATTCATGGATGACTGGGGAAATTTGGAAGCAGTGGCTAAAGAAGTTAGCTTTGTGATAACTGTGCTGCACACAGTGATGATGTCAGGCTGTCTAACGTCAAGGTGGTCTTCCTGCCACCAAACAATACCTCTCTGATCCAACCTATGGATCAGGGCATAATAGCCAATTTCAAAAAACATTATCGGGCTCTTGTGCTACGTCGTCTGATGAGCGTTATGGATTACCAGATTGGTAAGGATAAACAACGTGCTGGTGAACTGGCTCGTAATCTATCACTGTTGAATTCCTACATTTGCAGAAAGAAGCCTGGAATCATGTTACACAGGCAACCATTGTGAACTGCTACACACGGGCAAGCTATGTTAAGGATGTGGAGATGGACGAAACAGATGCAGCTGTTACAAACGCGTCAGATGAACAGGCTATTGACATCCCAGCCGGTGTTACTGAAGAGGAGTTTCATCACCACGTAGCTGTTGATTACGATCTACAGACGACAGCACTGATGTCCAGATATGCGCCTACACGCAGGCAACAGCAGATGATGAAACAGATGATGAAATAAGCAGCGAGGCACATGCTGACGAACTTCAACAACCTCCTGTCACTTTTGCAAGAGCGTTGGAGAGTGTCAACACCGTGCAGGCCTATCTGGAGGCCACTGGATGTCAGTGCTATGACAGTTTTTACCGTCTGGCAGACGTATTCTATGGAACTCACAGACACAATAGTGTACAGAGGACTATGACTGATTACTTCAAGTAAGCCTAACGTCACTTAACAGAGACTGTATACTGTACATATAATAAACAGTATGGTATATATGTTTATCAGATGTCAAGCTTCTTTGGGTCACAATGGTTAAGTGCACACTCCGGTTAACTGCATGTCTTTCTTTGGTCCCAGACCCCTGCACTTAAGTGGATTGCACTGTACATAAGTACTTAAGTATTGCCACATACTGGGAAAGACCAAAGGTCCATCAAGCCCAGCATCCTTTTTCCAACAGTGGCTAATCTAGGTCACAAATACCTGGCAAGATCCCAAAAATAGTACAAAACATTTTATGCTGCTTATCCCAGAAATAAGCAGTGGATTTTCCCCAAATCCATTTTAATAATGGTCTATGGCAACGAAGTCCAGAGTTTAATTACACGTTGTGTGAAGAAAGATTTTCTCTGATTCGTTTTAAATTTACTACTTTGTAGCTTCATTGCATGCCCCCTAGTCCTAGTATTTTTGGAAAGAGTAAACAGACGCTTCACATCTACCCTTTCCACTCCACTCATTATTTTATAGACCTCTATCATATCTCCCTCAGCCATCTTTTCTCCAAGCTGAGTCCCAGCCGCTTTAGCATTTCCTCATATGGAAGTCGTCCCATCCCCTTTATCATTTTCGTCATCCTTCTATGCACCTTTTCTAATTCCAGACTTCAGGGCCCTCTACCAAACAAAATGGAGCATTTAATGCTATCAAACTAGTTCCCTGAAGGTAAGGACTATGAAATGATGATGTGTCGAGGATCTAAGTGTCCTTGAGGGGCTGTAGGGCGTAAATAGCTAGGTAAAGAAAACCTGGCTCCCCTGTGGTATTAATTTTGACTACTAGAAATAGTAGTTTATATGTCATATGAGAAAGGGGCAGCCAATAAGAAGCCTTCCAGAGAGGAGTCACATGATCATATTTTCATGCCTTGTTGATAATCTTAACAGCTGTACTTTGGACAAGCTGCAAGTCCTTTGTATACAGTAACTGAATGGACTAATAACTATTTATTTATTTATTGTTTGCATTTGTATCCCACATTTTCCCACCTCTTTGCGGGCTCAGTGTGGCTTACAATAAGATATGAATACAGAGAATACAGTTGATACAATTTGGTTATGGGTTACATTGTACAAGTTATGCGAGATAATCAAATTATCATTAGGAATATCACAATGGGACATCAACAGGGAGACTTTGGGAGGAGATAATAGGAAGTTTAATGGTAGTGTTAAGACATTTAGGCACATGGTTTACCTATTCCTGTAAGTGTATGTATGAGTAATGTGGAATTGGGGGGAATGAGAGATCTTGAGTGGATGTGTGATGCATTGATGTATGAACGTATGAGTATATTGTATGCTGGAGGATAAAGTAGGGATTGAAGGAATTGGGTCATGAGGTGCTTCCATAATTTGGATACTCTTGCTGAGCTGAAAGAGAAAAGGAAGACTGAACTTGACAAGCATGCTGCATGCAAGGTGTGAGGAAGTGGAGGAAGATAGAGGTGAAGAAGGGGACAAGGTTGATGCGAGAGGGATACGCTGGGATAGAACTTTGTTCTCAAAGTGTGTATCTAATTGTTGAGCAGTGAGCTCAGAGGAATCATGGGAAGACTGAAAGGAGGTGAGGAATTTGAAAACTTGGTAAAAGTATAGCCATATTGGGGGCTTTGGAGATTTTGGTGGTGTTGTAGTTCTTTTTTTTAGGTAATTAGAGCAGTTTTGTAGGATTGTGCTATGGTCTTGTATATTTTAAGCACAGTGGGAGTGGGCTGATGGTGCCACTTCTGTTCAGCCTGAGACAGCTGTTTTTTGTTTTTTTTTTTAAACTGGTGTAGGTCCATGGTGTAACAAGGTTGGGTAGGCCTATGGGTTAAGTTGGGAATGCGTAGAATGGGAGGGGCAAAGATGTCCAATGCCCTTTGCAGACCTGTGTTCCAGGTGCTGACCTGATCTGCGAGGGAAATCAAACTTACAGCACCCCATAAGGTTGCTCAGATCTCAGAATGAGGTAGGCTTGAGTATAGAATGATCTGCACTTCTTTGAAAGGTATATGTAAAAGAGATTACAGTGGTCAGTCTATGGCAGAGGAAATAGAGAGGAAACAGTTACTGAATGAGCAGTGGTAGTTGAACAGAGAACAAGATCTAAGGTGTGGTCATTTCGGTGAGTGGCATCTATCACAGTTCTGTAACATTTAGACCACAGAAAACTGCCAAGAGATCTTGAGTGAAGGAAGAAGTAGGGTCATTGAGGTGGATGTTTTGTAGTCACCTAAAATCATGGAGTTTGTAGAAAAAATGCAATATGTAGTTAAACTCTGGAGCAACTGAAAAGACTGGGCGGCAAGTGGAGACAGATGATGGAGCAAAAAATAGTCAAAATTGCAAAGATTCTAGAGTGTAATGGGGATGTGAAGAGAATTTTAAAAGTCCTAGTTTAGAGGAAATGATAATGGTGCGCCCTCCGCCCCAGCAAGCCTACAAAGATGATATTGGTAGCCTGGAAGAGTCTGTTTCAGATAGCCAAGTTTCTGTGAGGCAAAGAATGTCCAGTTTGCAGGTGGTGATGAGATCATGTATAAGAAAATATTTCTTGTGCATGGAGCATGTGTTGAGAAGTCACACACTTATATTCTAGTTAGGGACCATGGATGGGAGCGGAGGAAGAGAAGCAGGGGAGATAGGACACAGAGACTGGGTAGTAGAAGGCCAGCAGGGAGGTGACCTATGACCCCCAGAAGGAAGGGATTAAATGGGGGGAGGCACATAACACCTAAAAAATAAAAAAAAGGAAAAAAAAAGATTAAAACTGTAATAAGTGGTAGACTGGATTTGGCCATGATGTCTAAATGGGTGCACACTCAGAAGTGCATAAAGGAGCAGGACTTGCTCCTTGTATATGCTTCTTTGGCACGCCTATGCAGTGGACACAGCTATAGGACTTCAAATTAAAGATACAAACTTGATGATGTTACTTCTGGATCTGAGTGGGATAGCAGGCAGAGAACTGCCACAATTGCAGCAGTTTAGCTTCAGCTTTGGAGAAGCAGCAGGCACCGGGAGCAAGCTTTGGTGGCAAAGAGGCAAATAAGACAATGGAAGACATAAGGTAGAAGGCAAAAACAAAGACATTTACCCCTGGATTCTATATGTGGTGCCCAAATATGGGCGCTTCTCAGATATGTACACAGATTAATTTGCTTAAAATTGAGCATAGTACCGTAAGATTGGAGGGTGGCCAATGTAACGTCCATTTTTAAGAAAAGGTTCCAGGGGAGATCCGGGAAATTATAGACCGGTGAGTCTGACGTCAGTGCTGGTGAAAATGGTAGAGGTTATTATTAAAAACAAAATTACAGAGCACATCCGAGGACATGGATTACTGAGCCCGAGTCAGCACGGCTTTTGTGTGGGGAAATCTTGCCTGACCAATTTACTTCAATTCTTTGAAGGAGTAAACAAACATGTGGACAAAGGGGGAGCCGGTTGATATTGTGTATCTGGATTTTCAAAAGGCGTTTGACAAGGTACCTCATGAAAGGCTACAGAGGAAATTGGAGGGTCATGGGATAGGAGGAAAAGTCCTATTGTGGATTAAGAACTGGCTGAAGGATAGGAAACAGAGAGTGGGGTTAAATGGGCAGTATTCACAATGGAGAAGGGTAGTTAGTGGGGTTCCCCAGGGGTCTGTGCTAGGACCGCTGCTTTTTAATATATTTGTAAATGATTTAGAGATGGGAGTAACTAGCGAGGGAATTAAATTTGCTGATGACACAAACTTATTCAAAGTCATTAACTCGCGACAGGATTGTGAAAACTTACAGAAGGACCTTACGAGACTGGGAGACTGGGCGGCTAGATGGCAGATGACGTTTAATGTGAGCAAGTGCAAGGTGATGCATGTGGGAAAAAAGAACCCGAATTATAGCTACGTCATGCAAGGTTCCACGTTAGGAGTTACGGACCAAGAAAGGGATCTGGGTGTCGTCGTCGATAATATACTGAAACCTTCTGCTCAGTGTGCTGCTGCGGCTTGAAAGCGAATAGAATGTTGCGTATTATTAGGAAAGGTATAGAAAACAGGTGTGAGGATGTTATAATGCCGTTATATCGCATCCATGGTGCGACCGCACCTTGAGTATTGTGTTCAATTCTGGTCGCCGCATCTCAAGAAAGATATAGTGGAATTGGAAAAGGTGCAGCGAAGGGCGACTAAAATGATAGCGGGGATGAGACGACTTCCCTATGAAGAAAGACTAAGGAGGCTAGGGCTTTTTAGCTTGGAGAGGAGACGGCTGAGGGGAGACATGATAGAGGTATATAAAATAATGAGTGGAGTGGAACAGGTGGATGTGAAGCGTCTGTTCACGCTTTCCAAAAATACTAGGACTAGGGGGCATGCGATGAAACTACAGTGTAGTAAATTTAAAACAAATCGGAGAAAATTTTTCTTCACCCAACGCATAATTAAACTCTGGAATTCGTTGCTGGAGAACGTGGTGAAGGCAGTTAGCTTGGCAGAGTTTAAAAGGGAGTTAGACAGTTTCCTAAAGGACAAGTCCATAAATCGCTACTAAATGGACTGGGGAAAAATCCACAATTCCAGGAATAACATGTATAGAATGTTTGTACGTTTGGGAAGCTTGCCAGGTGCCCTTGGCCTGGATTGGCCGCTGTCGTGGACAGGATGCTGGGCTCGATGGACCCTTGGTCTTTTCCCAGTGTGGCATTACTTATGTACTTATGGCTAATGAGCTCTTAACCATCAGTAAAATGGTGCCATCAACCAATTATTGATGTTAATTAGCATGTGCATCTGGCTATGTACTATGCTATAAGGCATGGGCCTAACTCCCATAGCTCGTATCCTAAAAGGGGCGCGGCCATGGGAGAAGCACAGGCATGTCAGGGGCATTCCAAAAAGTTAAATACATAGTTATAGAATACTGGGTAAGTGCACCTAACTTGGGCACCAGCATTTACACTAAGTTTCAGTAGGCTTAAGTCTGGCCCCCAAAGTCAGGCACAGGAATTGGCACTATGTGCTATTCTATAAAGGGTGCGCCCCCTTTACAGAATAACACTTAGGGCCAATTTATTCAGCACCCATTTTTAAGTGCTATTTATAGAATTCCATCCATAACCATGAAAAGCCAAATACATAAAGTATAAGCAAGTCAAAAAGGAAATACAATTTGTGCACAGGAACATGGCCATGATGCATGATATATTTAGCCAACAGTCAGGAGTAGGGAACAAAAAAAGAGGAAGACAAAGCTAATCCAGATAATCAGGTCTTTATTGCATCAAAAATGATATAAGCCAAATGTTGAAAGGCTCGACACAGCCATGTTTTGGCAGGCCTGCCTTCGTCAGGAGCCTTATCTAACAAAGATAAATAGATGCATTTTAATAAATACAGTACATCAATGAAATACAAATTGAATAAATAAAATAATCAAAGATTAAAACACTTAATATATAAAAGATAATATATAAATGATTTAAAAACAAAAATTAAAAATGGTGCGCAAATAAAGAAAAACTTGTTTAACAAATGCTATTAATATAATTGGTTCAAACAAGTAAATTGTACAATACACTACTAACAACCATACATACCTTACTGACCAAAAACAAAAGTGTAACGAAGACTAGTACAAATATAGTACACATCTATGAATAAAAAAATATAAGAAAGATGAGATGGACCAAATAACTATCACCAAAAAAACCCTATTATAACATACACAGTCATCCATGAGGGATATATGTTTCAATCATTTTTTATTATCAAACCAGCAAGAAATCTTCCAAATGTATAATCATCATTTTCATGCATAAACAAACCTATACCTTACCTCCCTCCCCTCCCACTATCTCCCCTCCCCCCATTTCCCTTTTTCTCCCTTCCCCCCTCCAAAAAAAATCCTTCCCTCCCCCCTTCCCTGAGTTCTTAATAAACCAGCTCGGATGTCTCTGACATTGTTCATCATTTAGAATTTACAGTGGGGGAAATAAGTATTTGATCCCTTGCTGATTTTGTAAGTTTGCCCACTGACAAAGACATGAGCAGCCCATAATTGAAGGGTAGGTTATTGGTAACAGTGAGAGATAGTACATCACAAATTAAATCCGGAAAATCACATTGTGGAAAGTATATGAATTTATTTGCATTCTGCAGAGGGAAATAAGTATTTAATCCCTCTGGCAAACAAGACCTAATACTTGGTGGCAAAACCCTTGTTGGCAAGCACAGTGGTCAGACATCTTCTGTAGTTGATGATGAGGTTTGCACACATGTCAGGAGGAATTTTGGTCCACTCCTCTTTGCAGATCATCTCTAAATCATTAAGAGTTCTGGGCTGTCGCTTGGCAACTCGCATCTTCAGCTCCCTCCATAAGTTTTCAATGGGATTAAGGTCTGGTGACTGGCTAGGCCACTCCATGACCCTAATGTGCTTCTTCCTGAGCCACTCCTTTGTTGCCTTGGCTGTATGTTTTGGGTCATTGTCGTGCTGGAAGACCCAGCCACGACCCATTTTTAAGGCCCTGGCGGAGGGAAGGAGGTTGTCACTCAGAATTGTACGGTACATGGCCCCATCCATTCTCCCATTGATGCGGTGAAGTAGTCCTGTGCCCTTAGCAGAGAAACACCCCCAAAACATAACATTTCCACCTCCATGCTTGACAGTGGGGACGGTGTTCTTTGGGTCATAGGCAGCATTTCTCTTCCTCCAAACACGGCGAGTTGAGTTCATGCCAAAGAGCTCAATTTTTGTCTCATCTGACCACAGCACCTTCTCCCAATCACTCTCGGCATCATCCAGGTGTTCACTGGCAAACTTCAGACGGGCCGTCACATGTGCCTTCCGGAGCAGGGGGACCTTGCGGGCACTGCAGGATTGCAATCCGTTATGTCGTAATGTGTTACCAATGGTTTTCGTGGTGACAGTGGTCCCAGCTGCCTTGAGATCATTGACAAGTTCCCCCCTTGTAGTTGTAGGCTGATTTCTAACCTTCCTCATGATCAAGGATACCCCACGAGGTGAGATTTTGCGTGGAGCCCCAGATCTTTGTCGATTGACAGTCATTTTGTACTTCTTCCATTTTCTTACTATGGCACCAACAGTTGTCTCCTTCTCGCCCAGCGTCTTACTGATGGTTTTGTAGCCCATTCCAGCCTTGTGCAGGTGTATGATCTTGTCCCTGACATCCTTAGACAGCTCCTTGCTCTTGGCCATTTTGTAGAGGTTAGAGTCTGACTGATTCACTGAGTCTGTGGACAGGTGTCTTTCATACAGGTGACCATTGCCGACAGCTGTCTGTCATGCAGGTAACGAGTTGATTTGGAGCATCTACCTGGTCTGTAGGGGCCAGATCTCTTACTGGTTGGTGGGGGATCAAATACTTATTTCCCTCTGCAGAATGCAAATAAATTCATATACTTTCCACAATGTGATTTTCCGGATTTAATTTGTGATGTGCTATCTCTCACTGTTACCAATAACCTACCCTTCAATTATGGGCTGCTCATGTCTTTGTCAGTGGGCAAACTTACAAAATCAGCAAGGGATCAAATACTTATTTCCCCCACTGTATCTGTTCAATAGACGGCTCCTCGCCATCGGGGTCAAAGTGTTCCAAAACGGACTCCAACATTGCTGTAACAATTCTCCTCTTTTTGAGGAGAGGTTTTGTATATCCAGTCGTTCCATTCTTAAGAGCGTGATCATCCACATTCTCCATTGCTGCGTCGTTGGGTATCTATTGGATATCCATTCTGCAAGTATCGTTTGCTTTGCTATAACAATGGCTTTTCGCACAAAAGTTTTCATCATAACGCCACCTTGCACACCACAATCCAGACATCTGCGCAATTATATCCTTCCAAAACTTTATAATCCCCGTGCATGTCCAGAACATGTGGCCCAGCGTGGCTCCATCTGCTCCACACTTTGGACATATTCCCCATGGAGACCCTCCCATGTGGAACACCTTCCGGGGGGGGGGCAATGTATGTTGGGAGGGAAAATTTATATTGCATTTCCCAATGCATAGAAAACACAGAGTATTTATGGTTAGATAGTATATGTTCTTTCAATTTTTCCAGGGTTAGCGCTATTGTAACGTCATCCTTCGACATCTTCAATATCCGCGTGTAGTCTAACTTCGGAGTCGTATCTCTGATACGATGATGGTGAAATTAAAGTGGCACTCTCTCCTGTGCTTCTAGCGAGAAGGCTGCTGATATCTCAACCTGGACATCTTCCGTCAGATCTTGCCATGGTAAAGCATTAACATATTTTTTTTTTTGTTACATTTGTACCCCACGCTTTCCCACTTCATGGCAGGCTCAATGCGGCTTACATGGGGCAATGGAGGGTTAAGGGACTTGCCCGGAGTCACAAGGTGTTGCCTGTGCCTGGAGTGGGATTTGAACTCAGTTCTTCAGTTCCCCAGGACCAAAGTCCACCACCCTAACCACTAGGCCACTCCTATGTCGTAGTTGGGCATAGTAAAAAATGTCTTTAGGGGGAATGGAATATTCAGTCTGCAAGTCTTGAAAAGTTTGAAGTTTACCTTCCGTTGTCAGCACGTGTAACAGGTACACTATCACCTTCCTGTTCCAGCTGGAGAAAGTTGGATACAAACAGCCCAGACGGAACATTGGAGTTTTGCTAATCGACAAGTATGGAGTCACCTTTGGAGAAAAGTTATGCAAACGACACACCCATTTCCATGTTGCTTTAGCAAAAGGTAAGATACCTTTGAGATTTAAACTGTTCATTATCTCTACCCCCCGAGGAATGTAAGCAGTTACTAAAATGCACATTTGGTAAGAGCTGCAGTTCTAGCCCAGTATTTGAAAAATCTGATTTAGAGCAAAACCAGTTGTTGACGTGTCACATTCCACTGGCGACTGTTATGTGCTTCATACTTATTAGTCCTAATCCTCCATATTCCACTGGAATGTGCATAACCCGTAGGGGAAGACATGCTCCCTTCCCCCTCTCCAAAGAAAGGTCCGTTAACATTTTGTTCAATTTTTGCTCATTCGTTCTCTTCAAAATCAAGGGCAATACCTGAAATACATATAACCATCTTGGGACTATAAACATATTATATAAAGCAATTTTCCCCAGCAACGTTATTGGCAAAGACTCCCATGTGTGCAAACTCTGCTGTGTTTCTTTTAATAAGCATCGAATGTTATAAGCATGCAGGTGTGTTAGATCCGCAGGTATCAAGACCCCCAAGTATTTTATCATATCCTCTGCCCACCTAATAGGAAGGACTCCTTGTCTACCTAACCGTTCATCTTTCACCACTGATAAAGCTTGTGATTTGTCAAGATTCAATGAAAAACCTGAAAATTGCCTATAGATAGCCAGGGCCCCTAATAATGAGTCTAAAGAGCAGGTCGTCTGCATAGGCCCGCACTTTATTATGTTGTCATGCTACCTGCACACTTCACCCCCACTGCCAAATGCAGATGCCGCAACAAATGTTCCAGGGAAAGCACAAATAGCATGGGTGACAACGGGCATCACTGTCGCATTCCATGCTCAATGATGAACTCTTTAGCTTTAATCCCATTGACCATGAGTGCTGCCTTTGGTTGAGCATACAAGGTCTTTATTGCGTTCTGAAACCAGTCCTGAAAACCCATATGTTCCATAGTGCGAAATAAATATTCCAAATTAACCTTATCAAAGGCCTTTTCGGCGTCTAAACTTAACAGCATGGCCGTTTTCTTATCTTCCTGACATTGGGCCATGGCCAATAGCAACCTTCTAACATTCAAAACCAAATGTCGGTTTCTAATAAATCCAACCTGTTCTGCTCCAATTAGTCTAGGCAAAATTGGGGCCAGGCGCTCTGATAAAATTTTGGCTAATAATTTTGTGTCTACATTAAGAAGAGAAATCGGTCTATACGACTCTGCCTGCTCTTTGGGTTTATCCGGCTTAGGTAATAATGTTATAGTTGCTGTGTTGGCGTAGGAGGGAAAGGAGCCTCTCTCTATAGCGTCTTCAAAATATGCCAACAGTGCTCCCCAAGCTTTAGTTGGTAGAAGTTTGTAGTATTCCCCCGAAAAGCCATCTGGCTAGGGAGCCGAATGCAGCTTTAGCAGCTTTACCACTGCCTGCAATTCCTTCAAAGTCAGCGGAGCGAGGTTTTCAGTATCGCTGGGTGGGCAAGCATGAATTTAATTTTCTTATGTACCAATGTTGAACAAAGTGGGTGAAATTGACGACGTTGTTCCTGTACTGCTTGAGAGAAGTCCTGGAATATCAGCAGTCTTTGGCCTTCATATTGTAAGCTTTCTCTCTTTAAGCAGAAACCCTGTAGAATTTCCACTTTGTGCCTGTAATTAAGAATTTTTGCTATCACCACTCTTGGGTGATTTCAATGTTCATCTTTCCATCCCATTAGGTGCGCCCTCTCCACCACTACGGGCCCCGCAGAGTCTGATAACGCCAGTTCCTTTGCCAACCAGTTTTCTAGCCATACTGTCAAGTTTTGATCCGGAATTTGTTCCACAAGGCCCACTATTCTTATGTTACTACACCTGGAGCGGTTCTCTAAGTCCTCACGCTTAGATTCTAAGTCGGCTACCCGAGTAGTGAGGCGTACGAGATCTGGGGCCTGTGCTCGTGAGTCATCCTCTAGGGCCGACACTCGTGTATCTAGATCTCTTATACGAATTCCCACTCCGTCCACTCCAGTCTGAAAGCCTTCTAATTTCGAGGTAAGTGTCTCCCAACGCTGTTCGAATGCTTTGGTCACCGCTGATGTGAGTTGTGCTAGCTGCGCTTTGGTAAAAACAGACACCACGGAAGAAGAGGATTCCACCATCTTGAAATCTCCGCTCCCCATTTTCAGCTTATCTCTTCTCATATTTTTCTGTGCCATCACCGGTGAGGTTTTCTCAATAAATTTGTCCATTAAAGGAGTACGTCTATTTCGGGCTCTGGAGAGTGTTATGCTGCAAAAGTATTTGTTTTGGAGGCTTGCATAGGGCTGGGCATCCAAGAGCTACAGCTCAAGCTGCTTCTCTGCTCACAGCATCACGTGATCTCTTCATCCATGAGGGCTATATAGATGGTTCTATAACTCACAACCAGAGCTTACGAGGATATCGATAAACTACAACAAACCAATCCTCTTCATATGAATATTACTGTATTATAATCATTAGCCGTACAATTATCAAAAAATTGTCAGCTAATTGGAGGAAAAAGCCTCAACAGGCTCTGTTCTTTTAGGCACAAAGCCATTGAATTCAAGGAGCACTTCCTGTCATCATAGGCAAAAAACCTCCATAGACTATCTAACTTTTGCAGTCCATATATTAAATAGAAAAAACTTGTCAGGTTGCAAAACGTCTTTTCTCTTTCCACGGCCAACAGTGGCCAAAGTTTCGTGAACTTCCTCAGGGTCCATGGCAGATATAGTTCACTGATTTCAACAGCTAAGTACTATAGTACAGTAATATTCATATGAAGAGGATATATAGATTGGACAGAGAAAAGGGAATGGAGTAACAATATACAACTGCAAGGAAAGAGAAGAACATCATAATGCAACTATGTTACAACTGTATGCAACTGCTAAAGTAAAAATGAAAAAACAAAAACAGAGCATTAAATATTACTCAAAAAGTGAAGATACTTACCTGTAGCAGGTATTCTCCGAGGACAGCAGGTTTCTTATTCTCAAATGGGTTGACGCGAGCCCGCATTGCCCAGTTTGGCAACATTGCCAGAGAGAAAAATCTAGAGCTTTGAGGAACACGTGCAGCGCTCTAGCGCACATGAATTCCTGCCCGCGGAGAGAACGCACCACCTCAATTTAATACAAAAGCAAAAAAACAAAGAATTCTATATGAAAAGGACAACTCGAAGGGAGTGAGAATGTGAGAATAAGAAGCCTGCTGTCCTCAGAGAACACCTGTTACAGGTTAAGTATCTTCACTTTCTCCGAGTAAAGCAGGCTTGTTATTCTCACGTGGGGAATCCCTAGCATCCACTCTCACTCAAAATAACAAACACTGATCAACTGGGCCTCACAACGGCAAGGACGCAACACAGATTAACCTGAAACTATATACAAACTAAATGAAAATGCAGCCTGGAACAGAATAAAACAGGCCTAGGAGGGTGGCGTTGGATTCTAGACCCCAAACATATTCTGCAATACTGACTGCCCAAATCGACTGTCACGCCAAGTATCCTGCTCAAGGCAGTAGTGAGTTGTGAATGTGTGGACTGAATGTCGCAGCCTTGCACCTCTCTTCAATGAAGGACTTCAAATGGGCTACTGATGCAGCTATGGCTCTGACAATATGAGCAGTGACATGACCCTCCAAACATAGCCCAGCCTGGGCATAAGCGAAGGAAATGCAATCTGCTAGCCAACTGAATAAGGTACATTTGCCAATGGCAACCCCCCCTCCTGTTTGGATCAGAAGAAACAAACAACTGGGTGGACTATCTGAAGGGCTTCATCCACTCCATATAAAAGACCAATGCTCTCTGGATAAACATAAAGAAATCCTGTTCAGAAGGAATGGGTCCTAAGAAGCTTAGCCGAGATTGGGTGGCAGAGCCGGTGGTGGGAGGCGGGGATGGTGCTGGGCAGACTTATACGGTCTGTGCCATAGCCGGTGGTGGGAGGCGGGGATAGTGCTGGGCAGACTTATACGGTCTGTGCCCTGAAAAGGACAGGTACAAATCAAGGTAAGGTATACACAAAAAGTAGCACATATGAGTTTATCTTGTTGGGCAGATTGGATGGACCGTGCAGGTCTTTTTCTGCCGTCATCTACTATGTTACTATGTAAGTGTGCAAGCTGCTTTCACCAGGGTGGGCATGGGGTCAGGGAAAGAATGCTGGCAAGACAATCGACTGGTTCAGATGGAACTCCGACACCATCTTCGGCAGGAACTTGGGTGCATGCGAAGGACTACTCTGGTGTGATGAAATTTAGTATCAGGTGCATCCACTACTAAGGCCTACAAGCTAAAGTAACAGCCAACATGAAAACAACCTTCCAGGTCAAGTACTTCAGATGGCAGGAATTCAGTGGCTCAAAAGGAGCTTTCATCAGCTGGGTGAGAACGACATTAAGATCCCATGACACTGGAGGAGGTTTGCCAGGGGGCTTTGACAAAAGCAAACCTTTCATGAAGCGAACAACTAAAGGCTGTCCAGAGATAGGCTTACCTTCTACAAGTTGATAAGCACTAATTGCACTGAGGTGAACTCTTACGGAGTCAGTCTTGACACCAGACTCTGATAAGGGGAAAAGGTATTCAAGCAGGGTCTGTGTAGGACAAGAAAGGGGATCTATGGCCTTACTGTAACATCAGACGGCAAATCTCCTCCATTTAAAAGAATAACATCTTTTACTGGAATATTTCCTGGAAGCCAGCAAAACCCGAGAGACACCCACCGAAAGACCCAAGGAAGCAAATTCTAGGCTCTCCACATCCAAGCCGTGAAAGCCAGAGACTGGAGGTTGGGATGTAGAAGCAACCCCTCGTTCTGTGTGATGAGGGTCAGAAAACACTCCAAATCTCCATGGTTCTTTGGAGGACAATTCCAGAAGAAGAGGGAACCAAATCTATAGCGGCCAGAAGGGCACAATCAGAATCATGGTTTTGTGGTCTTTTTGAGTTTCAACAAAGTTTTTCCCACTAGAGGTATGGGAGGATATGCATACAGAAGGCCTTCTGCTGCTTGACCAGCTGGCGAAAAGGTTCGGCCTGCTCCGGAGTGAGGGCATTGACCAAACTAGACAGCTGCCGCAACGAGTTCCGCAAGTGGATGCTGTATATAGGAAATGAGAATGGCGGCCTGATACATTTTCCTCCCAAAAGAATCCAAGGTTCTAGCTTCTCTGCCTGGGGGCGCCAAAACATAGTCCCTGGAACTCTTGGCTCTCTTGAGAGCGGAGGCCACCACCATGGAGTTGTGGGGTAACCGAGACCTCACCAACCCAGGCTTGTTAAAAAAATGGAAGCGGTGCAAAGAAAAGCTACGAGGATGGTATGGGATTTACGTTCCAAGACGTATGAAGAGAGGCTTGCTGACCTGAACAAGTACACCCTGGAGGAAAGGAAGAACAGGGGTGATATGATACAGACGTTCAAATATTTGAAAGGTATTAATCCGCAAACGAATCTTTTCCAGAGATGGGAAGGCGGTAGAACGAGAGGACATGAAATGAGATTGAAGGGGGGCAGACTCAGGAAAGATGTCAGGAAGTATTTTTTCACAGAGAGGGTGGTGAACACTTGGAATGCCCTCCCGCGGGAGGTGGTGGAGATGAAAACGGTAACAGAGTTCAAACATGCGTGGGATATGCATAGAGGAATCCTGTGCAGAAGGAATGGATCCTCAGAAGCTTAGCTGAAATTGGGTGGCGGAGCAGGTGGGGGGAAGAGGGGGTGGTGGTTGGGAAGCAAGGATAGGGGAGGGCAGACTTATACAATCTGTACCAGAGCCGGTGATGGGAGGCGGGACTGGTGGTTGGGAGGCGGGAAATACTGCTGGGCAGACTTATATGGTCTGTGCCCTTCTGCTCAGTGTGCTGCTGCGGCTAGGAAAGCGAATAGAATGTTGGGTGTTATTAGGAAGGGTATGGAGTCCAGGTGTGCGGATGTTATAATGCCGTTGTATCGCTCCATGGTGCGACCGCACCTGGAGTATTGTGTTCAGTACTGGTCTCCGTATCTCAAAAAAGATATAGTAGAATTGGAAAAGGTACAGCGAAGGGCGACGAAAATGATAGTGGGGATGGGACGACTTTCCTATGAAGAGAGGCTGAGAAGGCTAGGGCTTTTCAGCTTGGAGAAGAGACGGCTGAGGGGAGATATGATAGAAGTGTATAAAATAATGAGTGGAATGGATCGGGTGGATGTGAAGCGACTGTTCACGCTATCCAAAAATACTAGGACTAGAGGGCATGAGTTGAAGCTACAGTGTAGTAAATTTAAAACGAATCGGAGAAAATTTTTCTTCACCCAACGTGTAATTAGACTCTGGAATTCGTTGCCGGAGAACGTGGTACGGGCGGTTAGCTTGACGGAGTTTAAAAAGGGGTTAGATAGATTCCTAAAGGACAAGTCCATAGACCGCTATTAAATGGACTTGGAAAAATTCCGCATTTTTAGGTATAACTTGTCTGGAATGTTTTTACGTTTGGGGAGCGTGCCAGGTGCCCTTGACCTGGATTGGCCACTGTCGGTGACAGGATGCTGGGCTAGATGGACCTTTGGTCTTTCCCAGTATGGCACTACTTATGTACTTATGTACTTAAAAGGACAGGTACAAATTCAATTCAAGGTAAGGTATACACATATGAGTTTGTCTTGGGCAGACTGGATGGACCATGCAGGTCTTTTTCTGCCGTCATCTACTATGTTACTATGTTCCCGTGGATCCAATATTGAGAATATTTTTGGTATTATGGGGACAGACAGAGGGGACGCCTAGTTTCGCATAAGGACTTCCTTCAGTACCTTATGCAAAGGAACTGTCACTGCCTCTCTAGGTGGAGAGGTGTAGTCCAGGACCTCGAGCATCTCAGTCCTGGGCTCATCCTCCACGTCTACGGGAAATGGAATAGCCTGAGCTATTTCAAACACAGAAGATGAAAAGGAGAGGCTCGCAGGTGGAGACAGTCTCCTTTCAGGTGGAGGGAAGGTTCAAAGGGAATCCAAAAGGACTCATCTGAGGAGAAGTACCTGGGATCTTACTTTGACCCCCACGAGCATTCCTCCTTGGTATAGGAGAGCACTTCCCTCAGTGACTTCCGAGACCAAACCCACCTCGATGCCGAAGACCCATGGTCTTGAGGGTGATGTTGAGGGGCTGACTCCCGCACGGACTGCAGCGAAGCTTCATCCATCAACGCTGATGGGGAGCCGAAGGACTCTGCGCAACCGAATGGGTGGCAGCCAAAACCGGAGCATAAGGGCGGCCGCAACTAAAAAAGAAAGGAAACTTAGACACGGACAAAATATCTAAGAAAATAACGGAAAAACTTTTTATTTTAAACAACTGGAACAAAACAAACCGAAAAGTAAAACCCGAAAAGGCAAAAACGGCACTACAAGGATCTTCCCAGGCTACCAAGGAGCTGTAGAGAAAAACTGCCACTCCTCACGTGGTAAAAGAAGAACTGAGGAGTGCGGTCGCACGGGGGGCTGGAAGGCACTCCACGCATGCGCACTCGGATGCGCAACACGTTCAGAAGGCTCTAGCACAATTTTTGCTCTACAGAATGCTGGTTCCCGGGCCAGCGCAGATCGCAAACCCACATGTGAGAATACTACAGCCTGCTTGTCCTCGGAGAAAAAAATATACAGAGATATGATATAGCTTTTTCTTTTTTAAGGAAGGAAGGAAAAAGATCAGAAACAACAACAAAAGGGTTCACTGCGTCTACCACCTGCTGGAGACTGAGAATACCAGGTCTACTTAAGGATGTGCAGGTGCACAACCCATACACACACACACACATACATATGTACACACATACACATATATGTATGTGTGTGTGTATATCTATAAATATATTTGTGTTTTTAATGTGAGGATGTGTTTTTGACTCTTTGTCTTGTCTAATCTATCCTTTAATTATTGGAGTTCCTTTCTAATTTATGTTTTGGCCTGTACACTGCTTTGTCCTTCCTGTAAAGGTGGTATAGCATCACAGGCCATTCCACTGAGGTGGCAAACCTCCTTCAGATTGAGTCATGTCAGTTACCACCATCCTCTTAATCAATTCATGTTGGTAGATTTAAACACTGAAAAAATGCCCTGGCCCAGGGGTTGGATCTCCAAAGATGTATTCTTTAGTAGATAAGACACTTTGATGTTACTATCACAGCTCACAAGCACTTCTGCTGGATGGTGTGCTGGGCAGTTATCCAGAAGAGGACCTTTTTCTCTTGTTTAAGTTTATATAGATAAGCTCTAACAGGTAAAACAAAGGAGTTATGAACCAGTCTGTAAAGACTGAAGAGTTCATCCAAGCAATCTTGCTGTCTGTATATTCAAAAGGCAAATATTTCATATTTGCATGGTGAAAACACCTGGGTGATTTAGACTTCCCAATTTTGAGTGGCATTACTTTATGACTACCAGATTTATTCACACAAAAAACAATGGTCACTCTATCCTTTGTTTAAAGCCTTCCCATTTGCATACATCGTCCTTGGCTGCTAGTGTACTATATGGAAACATTTTGAAATACAGTCCTAAGTGTACCACTCTTCTTCCAGCAGTTTTTTTTTTTTTTTTTTTTCTTGGGTAAGAATATGCTGTATCTTTGTCAGCCAAACAGAGCTCCTCTGAGACAAGGGCTTGACTGACTGCATGCCTCTTCTTAAATCTGTTGAGCCATTCGTTACTGGCTTTGAACACAGACTCTTGGTCATTTAGCTGTCAGCCAATTTTTTTTCACCAGGGCTTTCATGATAGGTCCAAAAATAGGGACTCCCTGGGACTGAGCTTGGACAAACCATTGATACGGAGCTGAAGCAAAGTTTCCATCACTAGCCACTTTAATTTTTTTCCTCTGTAATCCTGCTTCCTCTTCTAAAATATAGGGCAAACCTTGCAGCTTTTCTTCTTTTTGCCATCCTCTTGGAGCAGATTCATTGATTCCAAGCTCTTTGGCCAGCTGAGTTTGTTGCTTATCAGACTTCAGTTGATTGAGCGCAGATAACTCTTGAGTACTGAAAGATTTCCACTTCGAGATTGCTTCTCCCACTGGACAGAGTTCACCTTAAGTTGTTTTCATACTAGCACTGGGAGCGGCCTTCAGCCACATAGACAGAACTCACCCCAAGTTGTTTTCACACTGGCACTGGGAGCAGTCTTCAGCCGCGTAGACAGAGCTCACCCAGTGTACCTAGACATTGGCTGCAATGTTTTTCATGTAGGGAAGGGGGTGGGCCATCCCGGCATGGCTGGAGTGGTTTTCATACGGGTACGAGGGAGGGGCCCCACCTCGATGTACCTAGTTATTGCCGACAGAGGAACTGTATGTCAAAAAAAAAAAAAAAAAGGAGAGAGCCAATACATGCTTGCATTATAAGCACACTCACATTATTGCGGGGCACGTTCTAACGGGGTTCCACTGTACCCAGATAAGTTCTGGCACCACTCATTACCAAGATATTCAATGTTAGTACCCAGACTACGTCTGGCATTAAAAATCCAAGTCAAATTCAGCTTGCAACAGTCAGAACCTTTGAAAATGCTGGCTACCACTAACTGGAGAAGAGACGGCTGAGGGGAGATATGATAGAAGTGTATAAAATAATGAGTGGAATGGATCGGGTGGATGTGAAGCGACTGTTCACGCTATCCAAAAATACTAGGACTAGAGGGCATGAGTTGAAGCTACAGTGTGGTAAATTTAAAACGAATCGGAGAAAATTTTTCTTCACCCAACGTGTAATTAGACTCTGGAATTCGTTGCCGGAGAACGTGGTACGGGCGGTTAGCTTGACGGAGTTTAAAAAGGGGTTAGATAGATTCCTAAAGGACAAGTCCATAGACCGCTTTTAAGTGGACTTGGAAAAATTCCGCATTTTTAGGTATAACTTGTCTGGAATGTTTTTACGTTTGGGGAGCGTGCCAGGTGCCCTTGACCTGGATTGGCCACTGTCGGTGACAGGATGCTGGGCTAGATGGACCTTTGGTCTTTCCCAGTATGGCACTACTTATGTACTTATGTACTTATATGAATACCGGGAGGGGGGAAACATCAGTCCCACTTCTGCACCAATTTATTTCTAGCAATCTGGACCATTAAACTATGAAAAAAGTGATTAAAAATAAGATATTTAAATCAAAACAGATCAAGATTTCCTAATACAGACCTCTCTGAAAACTGTTTGCTTGGACACACCATTATATAGTTCTAATATTTTATACATTGTATACATTGAGCCCTTGTTCACATTCATTCTCTTCTGTATTTTCTTTGAAGTCACTGTATCAACACAAAGCCAGTAACACTAACCATACAATAAAATGTCCGGCTTATAAAAATTTTTTTTTAATTCATTATTATTATATTTATTGATTTTAAATCATATCACAAGCATTACATCTTGTTAAGAAAAGCAGAAAAAAAAAAAACATTTTTCAGTACATTATTCTGCCAACATAATTCAACTTCTTTCTTAGACCACAATAATTGTAGTGAAGGGGCCGAGATACATTAGGAGTAAATCAAAAGAATAAGTTGGTTTTTTAAAAGAAATAAGGCCTGGATTCACCCACAAAACATTTATATTGTGAATAACATGTTCTTAAACTAACAGAGGATCTATTTGTTCACTTTCTTCAAATCTATGAAATTTCTCAAGTGTTCAGGATCTAAGAATTGATATTTATTTTCCAGATATTTAATCTGACATTTACAAGGATATGCCAGTATAAAATTAGCACCTAATGCCTTGACTTCGTCTCTCATTGCCAAGAAAGAACGCCGTCTTTCCTGGGTAGTCTTCACTACATCTGGATATATCCGAAGAGTTTCACCATAAAATGGTTTAGCCAAATTTCTAAAGTACAATTTTTTGATCATGTTCAAATCTTGTTCAAAGACCATTGAAACAAGAAGTTTGCCTCTCAAAAATCCCATCATTAGAATTTTCCAAGAAGGCCGATAGGTCCTGCAATCCTTCATTCCCCTCTATTCTCCTTTTAGGAACTGGTAAATAATATATTTTGTTGATTGGCGGTATTAAGTCTGAAGAAATAGATAAATTTTCAACAAGGTATTTTTTAAACAACTCAAGAGCATTAATTTCAGAGGAGCGGGGGAAATTTAAAATCCGGAGGTTTAAACGCCTATTCTAATTTTCGATATTCTCAATTTTTCGATGAATGATTGTTTTATCCTTAATCAATAAATCCGTTTTATTAGTCAGCAGTGAGATATCTTGTTGAACCTGCATTTTATTTGAAGAAGTTTCCTATTTCAATGCCTCGAACGCGATAGTTAGCGAATCCAATTTACTCACTATTTGTGTAGTCTCCTGAGCAGCTTGAGTAACTATGGATGTTAAAGACCAAATCGCAGACGAAATAGATTCCAATGTTGGCGCCATGTTCTCCCCCACTGCCTTTGGAGTGTCTCCGCCGATTGGAAATTCTTGAGCAACGACTTCTGAATGCTCCTGGACCTCCAGACGCTCCCAGGCAGTTGCGGGGCATGGCGGCGGATTCACTTCCGGCGAGGACAGTGATGTTTCTAAACCTTGTGGGGTTAGTGCTCCTTCACTTTCCCGCACTGCAGGTAAACGTTCGCCGGTCATTCGTGGGGTACTTGTGGCAAATCGGTCCAGCGTCGTCTGAGTCGTCGTACCTGAAGCTGTCAGCGGTACGCTTCTTACGACGCCCTTTCTTTTACTATGAGGCATATTCTACGATGATTTAGGTAAAGTAAAGGGAATTCAAAGACGCTCCGATTACCAACAAGTCTGATCCGCCATCTTGGAAACGCCCCCGCCCCGTCTTTTAAAATTTTAAACATCTCAATCTAGCAAAGAGACACTGTATTGATATTACTAAACAACCTTTGGGTTCCTTTTTCAAAGAGGCGCTACCAACTAGCATGTGCTGAATGTGAAGAAGCCCAATGGGCTTCTTTGCATTCAGCGCACTGCTAATCTGTAGCACCACTTTGTAAAAGGAGTTCTATATTTCTCACTTCAATATACTCACTGAAATAGTTTTACCTTTTATTTCATTTAAAATGTAACTAGTGCATAAATACACAATATTATGAGTAAAATGTTATATGATGTGTCTTGTACATTATTGCTCACATCAGTGTCATTAACAGTGACAAAATGGCTCACCATAAATTGATACAAAGCATTAACAATTAGGTGGATAAAAAGAATCCTTGCATATAAATAGCAGCATTTTCATATGTAGACTGCATAAATAGGTAAAGCAAAGTTACTTACCTGTAGCAGGTGTACCTTCAAGGACAGCAGGATAAGTATCCTTATGTCTGGGCAACATACGTTGGAGCCCACAGCAGACACTGCCCAGCGCTCTATAATTTTAAGATGCCTTTGGCAGTGGCCTCACCGCCTGACGCATGAGTGCAGGGCCCTCAGTAAAGCAGTCATTCACCTGTAGCAGGTGTTCTCCAAGGACAGCAGGCCAAGTATTCTTAACATCTGGGTGACATCATCTGAAGGAGCACAGTGCGGACACCAACTAGTGAGATGATTGTAGAAATTTCTAGCAGTGCCCAACCACCAATGCGCAAGCACAGGTCCCTCAGTCAAATGGCTGCCAAGACTACTGTCCAGGAAGCCATTTTGAGATTAGAACTAGCATAAGCAATCTCCAGTCGCTCCTGCTTATGCCGGTTACAATCTCAAAACAGCTGCCAGAACCTCCCGCAGCAATCTTGCGAGGCTACTGTGGGAAGTCTCAGCAGCCATGTTGATTGAGCAGTGTTACCAGGCAGAAACGAGTGGGGTTCGTTCCTGCCCCCAAAGAGGCCACTAGACCACAAGGGTTTCTTTTTTTTTTTAACTTTAGATTTTTATTGAATATTTTTACATATTTTTAACATATGTAATAATCAAACCATGTAATATATAGCCTCTTATGTTTCCCTTTCTTTACATTGTCTCTTCCTATGGACTTTTCCAACTAACTTGTGTTACAATCATCAACACAACATTTAATTTCACACACTTCTCCAAACACAGTACCCTCCAACCATGTTCCTCTCTATGTTAACCCCAATTTAGCTATTCGCCTAACACAGGTGGTGGGATCAACTGTGCCCCCTATAGTTTCCCTTCCCCTCCCTAGCCCCCCTCCCACTCCCCTTCAACTCTTAGTCTCTAAATACTTCCCTCCCTCTACCCCCCCTACCTGCCTCCCCTCCCTGGAATGCTTCCTCAATCCCTCTAGATTCTCTCAATCATTTATTGAAGTCTTGTCCATCCCCTTTTACGTCGGAGCTCTCCCTCCCTCCTATATACCGTTAATCCATATGCCACAAAAGTTTCACTTTAACCTTCCAATCCCCTATATGTGGGGGATCCACTGATTTCCAGCAGCGCGCAACAAGGCACTTAACCGCTGCTAATCCCCACTGCATCAATTTACTCTCCTCCCACACCTTTCTCTCATTATACATTCCTAGTAAGCACTCCCGGGGGCCGCACACTAGTGATACTACCATGGTTCTGGCCAGAGCTTTCATCACTGCCTTCCACAATACTACCACCCCCGGGCATGTCCACCACACATGAAGAAATATGCCTTTCTGTTTTTTACATCTCCAGTACACGTCTGATACTCCTGGATACATCTTCTTTAACCTCTCTGGTGTGTAATACCATCGTGTTAGTACTTTATACGCATTTTCCTGTATTAACACACAAACCGAGGCTTTTTGTACTTCTCCACATATATCTTCCCATTCCCGCTCTGTAAACTGACAATGCAAATCCCTTTCCCATGTCTCCTGAAATGAATATTTTTTTGTCCTCATCCCCTTGAATGAACAGGTATATCACCGATATAGGTTTTGGGACTCTCCCCAATAATATCCACAAATTATCCAGACTTTCCTTTTCCCGTGGGTATCCCCTCCTCCACGCCTCTTTGTCTATAAAATGTTTTACTTGCATATATGTGAATCCCTCTCCCTCAGGAATCCCATGTCGGGTACACACCTCCTCAAAACTCCACATTCCACCCCCATGCAGCACATCCCGGAATTTCACCACTCCCTTCTGCTCCCATCTTATAAAGGTAACATTTTCCCTGCCTGCCCTAAACTTAGGTTCCCACCTGATAAAGGCCATTGAGGATACCCCATCTTTCCGCCCCCAACGTTTCCATATATTTCCCCATAATTCAAATAGATGCCTAAGATATGGGTTATACTCCCCCTGTTGCCCTTTCCCTATTATCTCTGTCGCCCACAACAATGATCTCAAGCTCCTTTGTGGCCAATATGACTGTTCCACCTGAACCACCGGTTTCTCTGTTCCCCTCTCCCAGTCTAAGATCAACCTCAATTGTGCTCCCCAATAATACCACTCCAGGTTTGGAACTGCTCTCCCCCCCTCTCCCCACAGGATTCTTTGCGCCATTCATGGTTTCTTATTTTCCCATATGAAGTTCATTATAGAACTTTGTGATCTCTTAATAAATGGTTTCAGAACCGCAAAAGGCAATGCTTGAAATAAGAACAGTATGCACACAGTTTTCCTCAGAAATATTTCCTCAAATTATTACTTTAAAAGGAGTGAAGCCTGTGAAAACTGGGATTACTTTAATCAGTGGGCTCTGAATTAGAGACTTAAGTATATGTATTGTTAACTTCTGGTTTTTAAAAGAGAAAGAATGTAATCAGATGTATTATTTCTAACTAATATTGGACAATAAGTATGTTTTCAATGAAATGATTTGACTATACACCGTATTGGCCTTGAAGAAGCCAACCAGATGATCAATGTGGAATAATGAATTAGACGAGTAATATTTGGGGATAATCAGGTTAATACCACGGGGTTTTTTTTCTGTTTACTGTTTAATTGATCTCCTTATCTTGTTTCACTCTCCCTATTTAGTGGTCTAAGGAAGAGAATAGAATTACCTGACTGAAATAATTCCTACATATTACTTTCTCTGTATTTCCAGCAAGCTGTTATATCGCTTGTAAAAATTTAAATGGTTATAAATAAAAAAATTTTAAAAAAAAGAACAGTATGCAGGTTACACGTTCATTTTGACCGCCGCCATTCTCCCACACCAGGACAGCCACTTACTTTTCCATCCCAACATAACATTTCTAATCTTGTCCTGTAACCGGCCATAATTAAGTTGAAATACCCTATCCAGGTTCCCTGGTATCTGTATCCCTAAATAACAAATTTTTTGTGGCGTCCATTTAAACTCATACCTGTCCCTCACCTCTGACTCTTCCTCTTCGCGTAACGATATTCCCATTATCTCACTTTTTTCCATATTGATCTTAAGCCCTGCTTATGTGCCATACTCCTCAAAAATCCCCTGGATCACCAACGGTGTTCCACCCGGGTCTTTCACAAAGAGTAACATATCATCCGCGAATAACGCTATGCGGTGTTCTTGCTCTCCTATCCTCATCCCCTTCACCCCTGGATGCTGCCATATCCTCTCTCGGTTCTATATATAGGGCAAACAGAAGTGGGGACAGCGGGCAACCCTGTCTAGTCCCTCTACTGATCGGGAAGAAGTTAGAATAACTCCCATTAATGTTCAAACAGGCTCTCAGGCTCCCATACAAAACTTCAACCCATAAGCTGAAGTTCCCTCCTAGTTCCATTCTACCCAACACCTCCCACAGAAACTCCCAATTTACCCTGTCGAACGCCTTTTCCACGTCCATTGATAGCATCGTTATTCCCGTATCTGTTTTTTGAGCCTCCCATAACAAATGTAGCATTCTTCTAATATTATCCCCCACTTGTCTCCCTGGTATAAATCCGCTTGGTCTGCAAGGATTAGTTTAGTCAGCAGTCTCCCCAATCTGTTCGCTAACACTTTGGCAATAATTTTTGCATCTACATTTAAAAGGCCTTTTCCCGGTTTAGGCAGGACCGTCACTCCTGCTTCTATCATGGATCTCGGGAGCTCCCCTCCTACTAGTACTCCATTTCCCACCCTCATCAGCATAGGACTGACCGAACTCTCAAAATATTTATAGAACCGGGCCGTAAAGCCGTCTAGCCCCTGGGCCTTGCCATTAGGAAGATTTTTAATAACCCCCTATATTTCTCCTGGTCCTATTGGTTCCCCCATCCTTTGACTTTCCTCCTCGCTCAATTTGCGCAGGGGGATCCGATCCAGGTATCGAACTATATTCTCCCGCTGTTCCCCTTCCGGTGCTGTATATAGTTCTTTATAATACTTTAAAAATCTCTTTTCCATTTCCTTATCTGTATACAGCCATCCTCCCTTCTCATCCCTTATTTTCTGTATCATTTACTTCCCCCTCCTAGCTCTCAGGCATCTGGCCAGCATGGTGCTTGATTTGTTCGCAAATTCAAAATACTGCTGACGAAGGCGTGTTCTCATATATTCAACCTCAGCCATCTGCGCCTGATCCAGCTCCCCCTTAATCTTTTTCAGTTCAGCCCATACCCGTGCCGATGGATTTCTCTGGTGGGTCCTTTCTAGTTTGTTTATTTTCATCCTCAGCGCCATCATCACCTGACTTTTCTTCCTGGCTCCCCATTTAATCAATACTCCTCTCATCACTGCCTTCATTGCATCCCACAAGGTCCCATCCCCCACCTCTCCTGTGTCATTAATTCTCCAGTACTCCTGCATAGTGGCCTGTACCTCCTCCCTCACCTGTTCCTCCCCCAAAAGAGATTCATTAAGTTTCCAAGTCGTGTTTCTCCTCCCATGTTCCCATCCCTGTAATCTAATCCACACAGGTGCGTGATCAGAAATTTGAATAGGTTCTATTTCCGCCTCTTTTATTATCTGCACACAGTTACGGTGCACCCACAGCCCATCTATCCTCATATAGGAGCTCGCTGCATGGGAATAGAATGTATAACCTCGTTGCATACCGTGTACCATCCTCCAGCCATCCACCAATTCCATCTGCCTCAAAAATTTATGAAGTGCCTTTCTCCGCGAACACAATTGATATCCCCCTCCTCCAGAGGGATCTAAGCATGCATCAGGTGCTATATTGAGATCTCCTTCCACTATCACTTGTCCCCCTTATAAACCCTTGAATCTTTTCCCACAAAGTATGAAAGAATCCCCCTTGTCCTGTGTTAGGTGCATAGATGTTGATCAATGTTACCTCCTTCCCCTGTATCAGGCCCCGTAGTGTCGTATCCTTAAATTCGTTTTTATGGCCACTCCCCCCACTCTCCTCCCTCCTGTGCCTTGGTGTGTCACCACCTCCTTATACATTTTAGCGCGTAACAAGTATCCATCCCTGGGCCTTAAGTGAGTCTCTTGCAAAAAAAACACCTCCCACCTCAACCTAATTAATTCTTTCATTACCCTTGTTCTTTTCCTGAGGTTATTGAACCGATTGAAATCCAGGAACCTATCTTCAATCCCTCCCCCTTCCCCCCTTCTTGAATTCTCCCCTTCCATCCCTGCCTTCCCTTCTATACCCTTCCCTCCCAGTCCTTCCCTCGCTTCGACACTACTTGGTCCATTGATCAGAAAGGATGCTCCGCTCTTGCCCCCCAAGCCCCCATTCCGCCCAAATCTCCCTCCCCTTGCATTTCCCTCGCTCTCCCCTCCCCTTTAATCTATTGAGTGTCCCACTTCCCTTCTCTTCCCCCCCCCCAAAGAAGGGCATTAAATCAGCTCACCACCAAACATCAACATTGAACAGTGTTCATGCCATATCGTCCAGCTTATCTCAACTCCATAAGTACATAAGTAATGCCATACTGGGAAAAGACCAAGGGTCCATCGAGCCCAGCATCTTGTCCACGACAGCGGCCAATCCAGGCCAAGGGCACCTGGCAAGCTTCCCAAACGTACAAACATTCTATACATGTTATTCCTGGGATTTTGGATTTTTCCAAGTCCGTTTAGTAGCGGTTTATGGACTTGTCCTTTAGGAAACCGTCCAACCCCTTTTTAAACTCTGCTAAGCTAACCGCCTTCACCACATTTTCCGGCAATGAATTCCAGAGTTTAATTACACGTTGGGTGAAGAAAAACTTTCTCCGATTTGTTTTAAATTTACTACACTGTAGTTTAATCGCACGCCCCCTAGTCCTAGTATTTTTGGAAAGCGTGAACAGACGCTTCACATCCACCTGTTCCACTCCACTCATTATTTTATATACCTCTATCATGTCTCCCCTCAGTCGTCTCTTCTCCAAGCTGAATAGCCCCTAGCCTCCTTAGTCTTTCTTCATAGGGAAGTCGTCCCATCCCCGCTATCATTTTAGTCGCCCTTCGCTGCACCTTTTGCAATTCTACTATATCTTTCTTGAGATGCGGCGACCAGAATTGAACACAATACTCAAGGTTTTCAGGAGGCGCCTTTATCATTCCTCTTCCCTCTAGTTGTCACCATCTGCCATGCCGAGTCTGCTCTTGGCTCCCTCTCCTCAGGTGGCTGTTGCTCCCATTCTGGAAGACCCTCACATCCCAACGATCTCAGCGCCTCCCACACCTCTGCTGGTGTCTTCACCTTCCATGACTTTCCCGCCACCGTGAGCCATATTGCAAAAGGAAATAGCCATCTATATCCAATCCCTTTAGCTCTCATGGAGCTTGTCACTTCTCCCATTGCTTTACCGTAAATTATTGCGGTGGGATCTGTTTTCCAGGTCCTCCACCTGGTCTTTTAATTGCTGGATATCCGTTGCCACTACATGTGTCTCTACCTTTTTGCTCCGAGTTTCAGCCTGGACTCGCTCCATCTTCTCCTCTACTTCGTCCATCCAAGTCCCCAGATCTTGAATCTCCGTCCAGATCTCTCGGAGTGAGCATTGGATATCTTTTCAGACCCCTTCCAGATCTGACTTCAACTCTTTAAACCAGCCCACTACTACTGCTTTGGTGATTTCTTCATTACTCTCACCCATTTCTCTGAGGGAATCTTCCTCTGAGTCTGAGGGGATCGTGCCCATCCTCTCCCCTCCCTGGCTGGTTCCTGCCACCTCCGGTTTTGTTTTCCCAGCCTGGTCTGCCACATACCATAATTTTTCTAGGCTCTTTTTTTGAGGCATCCTTTCTTTCTCCTTTTCTTAACTTTATGTGCTTTAAAATCTCTTGGAGCTAATTAACTGTGATCTTTGTCTTTCTCCCCCCTTAGGGGGATATGTTGGACTTATATAGCGTAGCCACAGGTGGGCCTGGGTGGGCCGGGGCCCACCCAATTAGGGCTGAGGCCCACCCAACAGCAGCACACGTATTAGCAGTAGCAGGTGGGGATCCCAAGCTCCGCCAGCAGAAGACTTCCCCCTGATGGTAATGAAAACGCCATTCTCCAGGATACCAGCACCTACGCATGCTCAGTTTTCAGCGCGTGCCTGCTGCAGACTGCTAAGGTGGAAAGAAGCGTTTTCCCGCCAGCTGAGATTTTGTTTTGGTGGTGGGTGAAGGGGAGAACACATGGTGTCCACCCACTTCTTGCCTAGGCCCATCCAAAATCTGTTGTCTGGCTACGCCCCTGTTATATCCACATCAGGTGCACCCTGGGACGCTGTCCATTCTATGAGTAGACGATGTTCTATTATAGGCAGATTGCTCTCACCCTCACAGTTTATCACTCCACTTCAGCCCCTCTAGGGCTTTTATATATTTTCTAGTCCAGAAAAGTGTCCAAAGTTTTTGCCTACAAAGCTTACATCAGGCTACTGTGCCAACCAGAGGGGAGGCTCTTCTCCTTTGCTATTACTGCTGCTTATATTTGTGCCCTGCGTGTTTTAGCACCCTGATGGTTACCCTACATCTTCTGCCTCTTCAGACTTCCATGCACCTCCGGGTGCATGCCCTCACCTCCTCTCCTTCTCCTCCCCCCGGCTCAGGTCTCCACCGCTCCCTTAATTATCTTCTGCTGGCTTCCCCAGCTTCCTCTGCTCCTGGTGGTCTCCCCGAGGGGGGGGGGGGGGGGGAACGGGCCTGTGGCTCTTCTCACACTCTGACCTCCACTCCATCCACCTCAGCTCTCCCGACTCTCCATTCATCAGGGGCACCACCGGGCCTCACTTCTTTATGCTGAAAAAGACCCCTACTTCAGTTCCCGTGCCTCGAGGAGCACCGCGCTCCGGCTATGGCCATCTTGAGTCGCTGTCTGGTCTCGGCGCTCCCACTGCTTCCCCTGCTCCCGCTAGGCTGTTTTTTGATGTGCTGCCCGCACCCCTATGCTCCCACCAGCCCCCACTAGTGGACTGGTCTGACGGGAGGGGGTCCAGAATCCGCAGGTTCGGGGGGCCTCGATCGGTGCTCGGCGGAGCTCACCTCTGGGCGGCCATCTTGCTGCACAGCTCCACCAGAAGTCCCCTGACCACAAGGGTTTCTTAAGATAAGTCTCTATCTTCTGCACGGACAGGGCACAATGGTTTTGGTTTCAGCTTTGGTCCCAGCCAAAAATGAGTGGCAAATTTGAGCGACAGATTTGGTTTTGGTTGGCCTCTATTTCATATTCACTAATGTTTTCAACAAGAGACATCACAATAGCCTTTTAAACATTTCTTTTCAGCCCATTTTCTTTCTAGTCTACATTCTCCATCAGCACACGTGAGCAACTAAAAGTGCCCTTACTAGCCTTGATCAGGATGGTGTGCATAACCTGATCTTAGCTAATGCTATCAGACTGAAGACTAATAGTTCAGCATGGTCAAAGTTATTTAACTTAGGTTCCTAATTACCAAGCTGCACATTGCTATAACGCATCTTAACCTGGGATTTCTTTTCTTACAATGCACACATTAAATAAGGACCTGTAAAGCATGCAACTCCATGCGAACCAGTCCATTATTATGTAAAATGAATGTCGCCTGCAGTAAACTTTGCAACCTATTATTCAGTTAATGCTAACATCTCAAGAGATGATGTTAGCTTTCTCCCAGGAACAAGTTAACAGGACAATTTACCTGACTGACTCCATTTGAAAAAATAGGGAGGCACCCCAACCCACTCCATACTCCCTGATGCTCACCTTTCAATTCCCCCCCCCCCCCCCAAAAAAAAAAAAAACTATTAATTCTGAAATACTAGCTCTTCAAATCTCCCCAGATGATCTTTGAGTGATTCCCAGTCATCCCCACCCTGGTAGTTCCTTTATTCAAAACAGGATCCTTCAGTGACAGGGGAGGGGGCACCACCTTAAATTTTAAAAAGGTGACTGCGGGGGTGGAGAAGGCAGCCAAACTTTTAGAACACTGGAAGGGGGGAAGGAGGGAGAGAGAGAGAGAGAGAGGGAGAGAGAGAGAGAGATTTGAAAAATTTTGTAAATGTCATTGATTGGTGAGTAAGCTGGGGGAGCCAGAATATTTTTTGAGAGAGATTGGGGGGTGGGAGTGGAAAGGTGAACAATTATTTTATTTTTCCACTGGCAGCACAAGTCTTCAAAAGATAACAGAGTTTTATGTTGCTGTGGCTAGAAATGCACTATATTTCCAGCTGCAGCAATGCAAAAAAAAAAAAAAAAAAATTACCAAGGGATTCACTAACCTGCAATACTGAGATACCATAGGTTAGTGAATCCCACAGTAAATTTTCCTACGATAGAATAATGTACAAATGTGCTATTTTCATAGGAGTTACTAAACAGGGTCCTTATTCTTTACTTTGATGTATATGGAATAAAAATTCTAAAATTATGGAAAACATGTCTCAAAAAATATGGTTTAATGACATCACATCCTTCCACTTCTTAGGGCCTAATTGTTAAACATAGGCCCATACTAATTGTAAAAATTGACACTTTATGTAACTTCACTGTCTACAGAAGTCAATACTCACCAGAGCTGGGAACCAGGTTCCCCTCTTTCTGTCTGCACTAACACAATCCACAGAGACAATTTTTCCTAGTAATTCATCAGTTTGATTCTTATCATCTTCATCTTCTTCACTTGATGTAGATGAAGATTCTTCTTCTGGGCTATAATAAAGAACAGATAAACAGAATGTGCTACACTGAAATATTACTCTTTATGAAAAAGGTGCTAGATGTGTGGAACAGCCTCTTGGTGGAGGTGGTAGAGAGGAAGACTATATCTGAATTCAAGAAAGCATGGGACACGCAAATAGGATCTTTATGGAGAGGAACAGATAGTAAATGGTATGGTTGGGTAAACTGGATAGGCCACAAGACTTATCTGCCATCATTTTCTATGTTTCAATTAGAATTGGTTAACTTACAGAAACAGGTCTAATTAAATCAAGTAAAACATGTCACACCTTTGATTCTTACCCTTGGGGGAGTGAAGAAAAACCTTTGCTAATTAGGCCAAGTCCCTAAGTTCTAAATGGAAAGACCTATTTTTCACATTTTTTTATGTGTAGGTAAACAGACAAGAAGTTTGAGGAGTGGCAGAGAGTGGTTAGAGCAGTCAACTGAGAATCATGGTTACGGAAGTCAGTGTTCAAATCCCACTTCTCACACTGACGTTTCTTGTGATCTTCAGCAAGACAAATCACTCTCTACTGCTTCAGGTACAACTTACATCAGCGATTCTAGGATTTGAAAAGTCAAAAGGATTAAAAAACAAGTAATTAAGGAAGGTAGTGAAACCCCTTCCCAAAAAATCTAAATATATGGCCATTCTTGAACATACCATATATACTTGTCTATAAGTTGAGAAATTTTGACTTCAAATCCTATCAATAAACTAGATTGTCTTATCTATGGGTTATTTTCATCAGTGCCATAACACACTTGCTATTAGTAGCTTCATGAAAGTATGGTTAATAGACTCTTCCTGTTCTGAAGTTTTTGAGAGGATACAGACAGTGCTATATATGTCCCTGGAATGAGAAGAACTTTAATTCAGGGTGAACTTGAACAGTGTTCAAAAATTAAAGAGAAGAGGTTTGGAAGAAGTATGCAAGTGAGACTGGGGACTGATAAAAATAACTAGTAATGATTTCTTAAAATCTGTAAATGTTCTGGCTTGTTGAAAGTTTATTCTGAGCATGTATACCGAGAGGATGGCACCCTGTGGGGAAGTGTGCATGAAAATATCAGGAGACAGCTAAAAGCCATTTGATTGGCTGTTGGCTCAAAGAGGAAGTTTAGTGAGATGGTGTGGAAAGAATTAGCAAGTGAAATTCTGATTGCCCCCCCCCCTTTTTTTTTTTAAGAGAAAAAAAAAGGAATACGTATAGGTGCTGAGAAATACTGATTCCTGAATAAACTATTCTGCTTGGATAGTGTGATAAATATAGGATATGCCTCGAAAGGACCTAGCCACCAGAGGGAGCACACTTATGGTGGAAGACTGCTGTAATGACCAGAAGGGAGCCACCAGAGGGCGCTCAGGTGTGGAAGAAGCCTGCTTAGATGGGTAGCGACTACTAGAGGGCATTCTAACGGTGGAGACCCTCGTGTTACTTTGTAGAGGCCACTAAGGGGAGCCCTGTCTCAACGATAGCCCTAACACAGATAGCAGGGGAGGGGGAGAGGCAGAGGTTACCCTTGTGTTAAGTGGAAAGGGAGGAGGGCCCATGGCCGAAGGAAGGAATAGTTCCCTTCAGGAGATAAGCCCATTGGATAAGGTTCTGTACCTTTTCTATAATATAGAAGAGCCCAGGAAGGGTGGGGTTGGTAGGAAGCAGCCCTTGAAAAACACCTTTTCCCAAGAAGGAAGGAGAAGGAAAATGGGCCCTCCAAGAAGGAAGGAAGGATGATGTGACTGATGAGTGGACACTAAAGGAAAGGATCCATAAATACAGGCTGAAAACCCTAGGTCTTGGACCCCAAAAGAGGATCCCTAAAGAAAGACAAGGTACATATCTGAAGTCCAGAATAATAACAAGGATAAGGAACTTTGATTTGACCACAGTGAGCCTTGAAGTAAGACTCTGATGTTAATAGCCGGGGTGAAGTCCTGTCCAAGGGTTGGTGGCTATTTTTATCTGAGACCTTCATCTCCCAGTGAAGGGCTCAGCTGAAGAGAGTGTACTGAATTGTTTGATGAAAAAAGAGTAACCCCTACAGAGTGGTGAGTGGTTAGCAGAAGCTAACCGGAGTGGATTTACAGTTAGAATGGTTAAATTGGCATATCCTGGGAAGCTGGTTAACCAAATATTGTATAACAGACCCACACGTTCCCAGTGGACAGCTCAGCTCAAGAGTGCTTGCTAAAGTGTTTGTTGCAAGAAGAATACCCCTTCAGAGTAATTAAAGTATAGCCCGTTAGAGAAGATTTGCCTTCTGAGTGGTTAATTTACATATCCTGTGAACCCTGTTTTTTAAGGGGTATTCCCCAGCGGATCACCAAGTGGAGCAAGGAGGGTAACAGAGTTGTGACCTGTTACCAGGGAAGGCTTCAGAGAAGGGATGTTAGATGAAATAACAGATGTTTTATGATTATTCACCCTGAGTTAAAGGGGAGCCTTGCAGATTGAAAGGGAAAGAAAGCACCTGAAAGAGAATTTTCCTATGGATTCTTTTCCTGTGGAAGAGGTCAGGCTCCCTAGCACCTCCTGTTGAGGAGGAGAGAATGCTACATGGTCACCTCCTATTAAAAGGGAGGGGCCATCTATTAGAGTTTCATGGATGAGGGGAAGTGTTGGTGGTAGAAACTCAAGACGTCACTTCCTATTGAAAGGGGTGAATGTCAGAACAGGAAGGGTAAGTGATTTCTGAAAATTAATTTTGCTTTAGTGAATTTGCCAATTTTTAGAGTGAGAGACTTACTGGTGAAAGCTACAAACTAGGTCTAAGAGGCACTGTGCTCCAATGGTTTACCTCTTATCTCTCCAATAGCTATCCGGTTCAAATGAACAATTCAACTTCAAAACCCTTCTCTCTTTCATCTGTTGTTCCACAAGGATCAGTTTTAGCTCAAAAGCTCTTCAATCTCTTTATTTTGCCTTTTCTGACACCACTTCAATATTTATAATTCACCCCATACGTCAATGCTGATGACATACAAATTCTTTGTAGATATGATCCAACTCATCCCACCCACATTCGTTGTACTAACAATAAACTAACTCGAGTCAGTAACTGGCACACTGATAATAAACTTGTTCTAAATCCAGATAAATCTAAGCTTCTTTTCACAAACCAGACCTCTGTTTCTCTCCCTATCCTGATTCAACTACATTCTATCACAGTTCCTTTAGTACAGAACATGAAAATAATCGGGTTATCATTGATGTAGATCTTTCATTTATTCCTCAAATTTCTTCAGCTGTCAAACTACAAATCATCCGTTCTATTAGACCTCTTCTACCTCCCTCAGTCATTAACATTCTCAATCATTCACTGGTGATTAGTCAACTAGACTATCGTAACTCCCTGTACAAGGGACTTGAACAAAGGATCTTCACCGTTTACAACTAGTTCAGAATACAGCTATTTTAAAATTATTATCAGCCATAAAAACATCACCCCAATTTCTCAAAAATGCATACTGGCTTCCTCTATCGTATCGTATAACCTATAAATTGTTGCTACTTGTCTATAAAACTTTTACTTAAAATAAACCAGCCTACTTATCTCATATTCTCACTCCATATTGCGCTTCTCACACTCTTCAATCAGCATAACAAAACCAGCATGTAGTTCCATCTTTCCGAGAAATCTGTTACGATACCACATGTCAGTCCATTTTCTCTATTCTAGGCCTTGAACTTTGGAATAAATTACCAGTACACTTATGTCTCTAATCTTTATCTACATTTAAAACTGATTTTAAAACTTTATTTCATGATGCTTACAATTAACAGATTAGAATCTTCTATGTGCTGCAGACTGGTTGCGCACTGGGAACCACAACTCCCTTCCATTTTGTACATTCCTTTCCATGCTTTCCACTCAATATTGTAGTTCCTTCCCCCACACACACACACACACATCTTTCTTTTCTTTTTTATTTTTTTTTTTTACTATTTGTATGCCGCTCAGACATTGCATTGGTTACTGCATATACATTTTTTTTAATTATTATTTTTTTATTTGTAAATTTTTATATTTATTTACAAGCTTAAATCTTGTATACAGAAACTCAGAGACCAACAATGAAAAAGAAGAAAAAAGCAAAAACTTTACACCTAAACAAACATTTCAGCTCTTTCTTAGAACACCAATAATGTATAACTTGGGGGGGCGAACATTTTAAAGGAGAATTTTATAGGTAAATTAAACAAGTAAAAGGCCTGGTGACTCCACGATTATTCCTATATATTAATTAATCACAGATCTTCTTCATAATCTAAGGTTTATTTGGTCAGTTTTCTTATATCAAGAAAAGTTCTAAGTTGTTCAGGTTCAAAAAAAGAAGTATTTGTTATCCATGTAACGTATTACACATTTACATGGGTATGTGAGTAAAAGTCTCGCTCCCAAGGCGTCTCTTCTCTTAATGCCAAAAAGGCTCTCCTTCTCTGTTGTGTAGATTTTACTACATCGGGGTATATCCAAATTCTATCCCCATAAAAAGTTTTTAGTGAATTTTTAAAGTATAATTTCAAGATGGAGTTTAAGTCTTGTTCAAAAACCAAGGAGATTAATAGAGTCTAACGGTTTGTTGCCTTGACTGTTCCAGAAATGCCGTAAGATCTTGAAGACTCAGTTCCCATGCTTGAGTTAGTAATTGTGCTTGTGATTCCTTTCATGCTCTCCGTGTTTCTGAGGTATAGGTAAGTAGTATATTTTATTTAATGGGGGGATAAGATTAGGAGAGTATTGCAGGATATCAATCAAATATTTCTTAAATAATTTTGTAGCGCTTATTTCTGGAATTATCCGAAAAATTAAGATACGTAAATTCAAACATCTATTTTAATTCTCAAATTGTTCTATTTTTCGATGGATTATTATCTTATCTTTAATCATAGATTCCGTAGTAGATTTTAAAGTTACTATTTCCTGTTGAACTTGAACATTATTTTTCAAAGAGTCTTCTTTCAGTGTTTCTAAAGCCATTGTTAGAGAGTCCATTTTACTCACAATAGATGCCCTTGCACACACTCCGAACATCCCCCTCTAGCCCCCCCCCCATGCCTCCCCGAGCACATAGTGCTACACCTACACTAGCATCATTGGCTGTCCCCCTCCCCCACCCCCTCCCATAACCTCCCATCATCTAAGCAATACAAATATAACACTTCACAAGAAAATAAAAAGATTGCAAGCAAACAAGCCCCCATTCACTATACTAGCAATCATTCCAGTGTCCGGGGGCAGTTTGCAGCTCGCACACCATCAGCAGACAATCTTGTTCAAAATGCAAGCTCAGTTATTTAGTGGAAGGCATGGCGTCTTACAATGCCCCAGGAACGAGTCATGGCTCGGATTCTCAAAAAACAAAGTTGAAAAGCCAAATGTTCTGTTATTCACACCGCTGTTGGCTCGAGGTGCAGGATAGCACTAGATTCAAGTTTTGTATCCCAATAAAGAGAAAATAAGTAAAGAGTCAAACAAATCTCCATATTCCTCTTAGGAAAACCACTACAAGAAGGATTTTAGCTCCTCCGGTGTCTTCATGAACACCGTGTTGTTCTCATGCACCACACACACTTTAGCTGGATATTGAAGAGAGAACTTGACCCACTTGTTGAACAGTTGGGAGCAATATGGCAACAGCCACCTATGCAGATCTGATACCTGTGGCGAAACGTCCTGAAACAACATTAGCTTGGATTCGTGATAAATCACTTTCTTATGCTGCCGAAATTTAGACATGAGCTGGGCTTTTTCGGCATAATTAAAGATTCTAGTGAGCACTGGACGCAGCATTGCATTCTGTTCCTGGAGCACGCCAACGTGGTATACTCATGATGCATAAGTGCTGCCCCTCCACTTCCAGGTCCAGCTCCCATGGGAGCCAGGACTCAACCAAGTCCGATAGCACTTTTTCTTTGATTCCCTCAGGAAGCCAGACAAGTCGAATATTATTGCGACGGCTCCTATTTTCCTGGTCGTCAACTCACTCTTCTAACTGCTTGCAGCGTCTCAAATGTCGCTACTTGGGAGGACAGGCCTGAGGTAAGGTACTCCTGGTTCGAAATTCTGTCTTCCGCCTGCTGAATACGGGCATTTTGCAAAGTCATGCCTTTTTTAAGTTTGTCCATTGAAGCGTGCAATTTGGAGAGTTTATCATCTAGAATGTCTGCCAAATTTCTTGTTCTCTCTTTAATTGCTGCCTCCTGCAGCGCGACCACTGGTGGCTCCTGGGATCCCAAAGAGCTCCGGTCAGATGCCATCTTAGCCACGTGGTTGCTCATGCGCTCTCCAGCAGGTCTTGGAATTTTAGCGGGCATACCAGCGTAATTATCTACTGGATCACCCCTCCCCCCCGGCCGCCTCCACCTGTGTAGGGGGTAGAAGCAGGTATATAGGCCAGTTTTCCATGCTGAGGGAGAGGAGATCAGCCACCCGACGTCCGTTCAGGTCGCAGCCAACACATGACTCCCAGTTTCGCAGTTTCAAGGGACTTAAAACCACAAAACTTCCTGAACCTCCTGCACAGCATGACTCAATTATAGAGAGCCTGATTGCTGTGCAGCGCCAGGATGAGCAGTTTCTAAGCACAGACATCACTACGGGATGGCAATTGCCATCCCAAACAGATCAAGCACTACATGTAAGCTGGTCTTGTTGGAGCGGCAGCCCAAGAACCGGCCAAGGATTGCAGATGCAGAGGTCCCTTCTTCCTTTCCGCAGATGCCAGGCAGGCGAGACTGAAATATGTGCTTGAACCATGGGGTTCTGTGAGTAGGGAACCCTACACAATTCAAATAAATTACAAAATCCCATGATTCAAACACAGGTTTCAATCACACTGGCCCGGCAGCTGTGGAAAGGAAGAAGAGATCTCTGCAAGTCTGTGGCCCATGCAACTCCTGTGGAAAGAAAGAAGAGGAGAGAGGGATAAGTACATAAGTACATAAGTAATGCCATACTGGGAAAAGACCAAGGGTCCATCGAGTCCAGCATCTTGTCCACGACAGCGGCCAATCCAGGCCAAGGGCACCTGGCAAGCTTCCCAAATCTACAAACATTCTATAGATGTTATTCCTGGAATTTTGGATTTTTCCAAGTCCGTTTAGTAGCGGTTTATGGACTTGTCCTTTAGGAAACCGTCCAACCCATTTTTAAACTCTGCTAAGCTAACCGCCTTCACCACATTCTCCGGCAATGAATTCCAGAGTTTAATTACACGTTGGGTGAAGAAAAAATTTTTTCCCATTTGTTTTAAATTTACTACACTGTGGATATGGACTGAAAAAAAAAAAAGAGAAGGTGATATGCAGGACTGCAGGGGGGGGGGCTGCCAGGGAGAAGGAAGAAAGGAATTGCTGGACTAGGGAGGATGAAGAAGATTCTGGACTACAAAGAAGGATGCTGGACTATGGGGGAAGAGAGGACTGGGTTAAAGCTAGACTGGGGCGGAAAGAGGAGAAGAAGAGAGAAAAAGCACACAGATGCTGGATTAAGATGTAGAAGAAAAAGCAGAGGAAATGGGGAAATATTTGGATGAGGGTACAGAAAGAAAGGGAAGATACTGGACTAGGAGAAATGGGAACCATGACAGAGGGGCCATGTGGGTTTGGCAAGGAGTTGAAGGAGACAGATGGAAAGAGAGCTAGAGAAGTAGTAAATAGGGTGAGAATATAGGAGAACATGACTAGAGAGGGTGACCAATACTACTACTAATCATTTCTATAGCGCTACTAGATATATGCAGCGCTGTACACATTATATGCAGGTACTTTCTCTGTCCCTAAAGGGCTCACAATCTAAGTTTTGGTATCTGGGGCAATGGAGGGTTAAAGAGACTTGCCCAAGGTCACAAGGAGCTGCATTGGGAATCAAACCCAGGCTCTGGGCGGAGGAAGAAGAAAATAAATTAAAGCTATGTTACAGGTGAGTACAAAAGATTGAAATGTAATTTTAAAATCATCTTTATTCAGGTTCTCAACAATACAAACTCCATTTACAACAGAGTACATCAGAACACGATGAAGCAGACCATAAGACACCATTCAATTTCTCATAAATAAAACCATCAGCAGCCTCTATAGCTTCTTAACCCATAAAATAGATACAAACCATTCAACCCATTTGAGAACACCCCTACATTTTCGTAAAGTTTTACACCCCCCTTCCCTCCCCCACCCATCCCTTTCCCCCCACCCCCTCCAGGACTGATTGTAAGATGTAATACCGTCCACCCTACTCTCCACCATACCTTCCTACCCTTTCCAATTACCACCACATATTCTCTTGCCCTCCAGTTAGTGGTCATGAACCCTCCATCCTCTCACCACCTTGCTTCACCCATTTAGTAGTAAGCTACGCTCCCTATGAGGCAGCGTGGTCCAATAGGACTCCCATATACTCTGAAAGCAATTCCACTGATTTTCAGATGCATTCCCCACCATGCTATGCTCCAGGAGTGCCAATTCAAACAACATCGACTTCCACATTATAAACCTAGGAGCTCTTCGCATGCGCCAGTGTATCAGGATTACCTTTTTAGCAATCAGGAGTGCCTTTGCCATAAATAAACTCTTGGCCCCTTGCACCCCCTGCAACTTTATCCCCTCCAGAAAAAGTGACCCCATTGGCTGATCGATCCCCTCCCATTCCACACATTGAGAGAGATAAACGCCCACTTTAGTCCAAAATAGTTGTGTCCTCTTACACGCCCAAAACATATGGCCCAGTATAGCCCTCTCTTCCCCACACTTTGGACAACTTCCCTCATGTGCAAACCCTGCTCTAAAAGCCCTCCATGGTGCCACAAACATTTGTAAAAGAAGTTTATACTCCTGTTCCTACGTAGTTCATTCTTTGATACTTTAGGTATTAACCCCAAGAACCTTTGGAGCACTTCCACCTCCACCCTAGTCTGCAAATCTCGCTCCCACGCTTCCGCCACTCCCCCTAACGAGAGATCCGCCCCTCCTTCACCCAACACCCGCACATAATGACACAACCTCGGCCTATCACGGACTTCCAACCTCAAGCCCTCCCTCACTTTCTGGGCGAAAGCCGCTGTAAGATGTTTAGGCGGCAGAGAAGACACATAATGTCTCACCTGCAAAAATGCAAAATAACCCATACCTACTACAAAGGGTCTCAAAGGAGACTATTCTTCCTTCCTCTTCTAATAAATCCCCCTCCCACTTTATATCCTCACCTTTGTCCTTACCAAATAACTGCCCTTTCTCCAGCCCTGGACTGAAATCTAAATTCCCTTTCCACGGGAGAAAGGGGGATACAAATCTATTGCCACCCCAGGTCTGGCTTAATGCCTTCCACACACTCTTCATATACCTCCATATCACATGTCTCTTCATGCCATCAGGCAATTGGGTTCCTTTAGCATGCAGCATAAAAGAGGCCGACAGAGGATGCAAAAAGCAGGACTATCTCCACCGGTGTAAACCCAGAGGATCCCAAAAGCCAATCTCTAACATGCCTCATGCCGCACCCCAGATTGTATCTCCTCACATCAATAAGTCCCAACCCACCCTTTGCTTTCGGGAGCATAAGTGTATCCAGTGATATACGCCCACGCTTGCCCCTCCACAAAAACACTCTCAGAGCGGTATGTAACTTCTGCAGATCCTGTTGTTTCAACCAAATAGGCAACGCTTGCATCAAGTAGAGCCACCTAGGCACTATGATCATATTATATAGGAAAATTCTTCCCATGAGGCTCAGGGGCAACCCCACCCACATACTCAAGCATTCCTTTGTCTTACAGAGCAACGGTCCTACATTAAGCTCATATAATGTACCAACATCCACTGGAATAACCACCCCTAGATACTTGAGCCGACCCTCAGCTATCTTCAAGGGGAAATCCATACCCAAATCTGCAACGTTCAAATTTATAGGAAGTGCCTCTGACTTGGAGACATTAAGTTTGAGCCCCGAGAGCTGCTCAAAATTCTGGAATACCTGCAAGACCTGTTTCCAGGCCTTACATGGATCTGTCACCATCAACATAATATCGTCCGCAAATGACATACATTTCAAAGAGGCCACCTGAGGTGAAACAAACTCCTGGTAGCAAACTATCTCCTCTCAGTTGCTCCAATAGTGGCTCCAAAAATAATATATATAAAAGAGGTGACAAAGGGCATCCCTGCCTCGTGCCCCTTCCCAAAGTGAAGGCTTCTGAGGACATCCCATTCACCAATACCGCAGCTGAGGGATTCGCATACAAAGTCTGGATGACCTGCACAAAATAACCCGCTAATCCATAAAAGCCCAAAAGAGTAAATAAAAAAGACCACTCAACTCTATCAAAGGCTTTTTCTGAGTCAAAACTGATGGCCAGGGCAGGTGTACCCATTTGTATACAACACTCCAGACCCAAAATCAACTTCCTAACATTTACTCCCCCATACCTTCCCTTTACAAACCCCACCTGATCTGCCTTCACTAACTGAGGGATAACTGGAGCCAGCCGCCAAGATTTTTGCTAACAACTTCAGGTCCACATTTATTAAAGAAATGGGTCTGTAGGATCCCGGCTGTAATGGATCTTTACCCGGCTTGGGAAGGACTGTAATTAAGGCATGATTCGCCCCCTGTGAGAAATAAACTCTCTGTAAAGTGGCCTCAAAATAGTCTCCCAACATCCCCACCACCTTATCATTTAGTATTTTATAAACTTCACCACTAAATCCATCCGGCCCCGGGGATTTAAGAAGTTTCAACCCCTTTATAGCTCTTTGCAACTCTTCCCCACTTATGGGCTCGTTCAATCTACTTTTCTCCGCCTCAGACAATCTACTCAAATTACACTTCTGGAGCAGGGCCTCAATGTGTTCTTTCAGCCCGCCCCCTTCCGCTGAATACAGGTCCTTATAAAACTGAGCAAAAATCTGTTCCAACTGCTGTTGCTCTGTGACCACCCTCCCCCCTGGGGAACGTAGTGCTGTTACCATTGTCTGCCCTGACCACTGCTTAACCATGTTCGCCATCAGCTTTCCAGGCTTATTCCCAAACTGAAATAACCGGTATTTATAATAAAAAGCATTTTTTTTGTGCCTGTTCTTGAATCATGTTGTTTAGCGTTCTTTGCACCCTCTCTAAGGTATGTCTACCGGCTGCAGTCGGATGCGAACTGCATTGTCGCTTCAACAATTGAATCTTCTTCTCCAAATCTACCATCCTACCATCCTGTTGCCGCCTCCTCCTTGCCACATATGCTATAATATCCCCCCTAAGGACAGCCTTTCTCGCCTCCCACAGCAATATTGGATTATTTAAGTGAGCCTTGTTATTAGTGAGATACTCTTCCCATTTGTTACTAAGGTACTGTCTAAAACACCTGTCTGTATATAAGTGAGTCGGGAATTTCCACCTCCCTTTACCCCTCCCTCCCAAGCCTCCTAATTGCAGATGTACTATAATGGGCGTATGATCTGAAATCACAAATGGTCCTATCTCTGCTCGCAGTACTGTGTGGAACAAGTCTCTAGTTACAAAAAAATAATCAATTCGAGATTTAGACCAATGGGCTCGAGAGATGTGGGTGAAATCCCACTCCTGCAGATGCAAAATTCTCCAAGGATCCACCAACTCTAGGCTCCTCAGTACTACTCCCAACCCCACTGTAGAACGCGGTCTAGAACGCTGAGGTCCAGCTGTGGTACCTAAACTCTGATCCAGGATTGTATTGAAATTCCACAAAATTATCTTAGGTGCCACTATTCTGGACAACTTCGCAACCATGCTCTGGAAGAAAGCCCTCTGTTTTTCATTTGGGGCATACACAGATATCAAAGTAAGTTGTGACTGCTGCACCCTACCCTCCACAATTACAAACCTCCCTTTTTCATCCTTTGTAACCTTGGTGTGTGTAAAAGTGATCCCTTTGCGTATCAAAAGGGCCACCCCTGCTTTGCTTTTAGGCACTGACGCATAGTAATACTGGCCCACCCAAGAGCGCATCAGTTTCTGGTGCTCAATATCATTCGACTTGGTTTCCTGTAGTCCCACCACATCTGCGTTATGCGCTCCCAAATATTGTAGAATTTTTGCTCTCTTAATGGGTGAATTAACACCCGCTACATTCCAAGAAATACAAGCCAATCCCTTAGGTGTCCCCCCCTGTCACACAATCATACATTTCCCAAACTAAGCCATTCCCCCTGTTCAACAGACTTCGCCCCCCATGAAGCCCAGCCCTCTCCACAGGGCACATCAAACAACAACCACTCTATTTTCCCTGCATACTTCACCCACCAAACCTTGTCTTCCCGGCCCTTTCGTACATACCAGTCCCCCCCTCCCTTACACCCCCCAACCAATCCCCCCCTCCCTTACACCCCCCAACCAATCCCCCCCACTCATCAACCCCTCCCCCACTCAGAAAGGTCATGTTTGTAATGCGTCCCTCCCCCTAGCTATTCCCCCAGTCCATTGACCTTATCACACTCGCTCCTATCCCGCCCCTTCCCTTCATATCATTCCCATTTCTACAAACTCTCTACCCACAGCATTTGTCAAACTAATCCCAACTCCCCCATCCAAACACTAACAGAAAAAAGAGAACTTATATGTTCGCTCTAGCGCTCATCTCTCCACTTCTCAATTAATACCAGCCTTCTCCAAATGCAAAGCTGTCCATTCCAACTTAAACCAGTGACTCAAATACTCTGTCCAGGCTCTTCAATTTGGGAACCACTGCTGCAGCTGTTTCTTCGTTGCCTCACTGGTCTCGAACACATAATTTTTTGATTCATTCACCACTCGCAGCCTCACCGGAAACTGTAGAGTAAATCTCAACTGCTTCTCCACCATCATCTGACACACTGCTGAAAAACTTTTCCGCATCTGTGCTACTGCTATAGAATAGTCCTGAAAAAGTAGGATCTTAGAGTTCTGATAAGTCACAGATTTTTGCAGGCGGTATTTCCGCATCACTTGTTCTTTTTGCGCAAAGTTCAAAAACCTGACTATCGCCACTCTCGGTCTCGCTGCTCCTTCCTGCCAGCGGCCAAACTCTGTGTGCACGCTCGATTTGGATAGGCCCCACATCAGCCTCCGATTCAATAAGTTCTGCAAACCATTTCTCTAGTGTTGATTTCAGACCTCTTTTGTTCGATATCTCAGGCCACCCCACAAGACGCAGATTGTTTCTCCTCGATTGATTTTCAAGGTCGTCTATTTTTGTGGTGCAGCCCGCCACCTCCTTCTTCAAACTCCCCAATCCCTCCATGACCTCGTGAAGGCCATCCTCCGCGGTGCTCACCCGAGTTTCCAACTCCGTCACTCTCCCATTAAAATCTGAGACTGCCTGCGTGAGATTCTGTACGCTGGCTTGAATTCCATCTAATCTCTCACCAAGCGCCGCTATCACTGCCACCAACAGTTTCGCAATGGTTTCCTCCAACACTGCCAAGGTGTCCCCAGCGTCATCCACCATCTTGTTGTCCACTGCGGTTCCCGCTCGGGATTTTGTATTCTCTCTTTTAGCCCCTTTCACAGCCATATCACTCCCCCTTTCAAGATAAATTTGTCCATAAAGATAGGAGCGCTTAGTCTCTTTTCCAAAAAGGAGGCGATCCCCCAAAAATTGCTCAAAGACGTTAGTGCAAAGAGAGAGGGTTGAGGAGCTCGAGGAACACACAGCCTCTCAGCTCCAATGCATCACGTGACCCCCGAAATGTAATTTTTAAAAAGAGTGGAAAAAGGAATAAGAACATGGGGAAGAAGTGAGATGGGAAGGCTATGGAAAAGGGTAAGAATGAAGACATGGGCTAGGATGGAGGTGAGATGGAAAGCTGAAAAGTCAACAGAAGGAGGATTTAGAACTAGAGGGTGAGAAGGAAGCTGAATTTTGAGTGGATAATGAGGCTTAAAAGAAAGAAATGGAGGAAAAAGCTAAAAGAAATAGTTCAGTGTCACAGACAAATGTAGGGAAGGAATAAAAGAAGTCAGGACGAGAGAGGAAAAATGGCAAATTGATATTGGAATGATACTTAGAAGAGAGACAGAGGAAAGTAGAGAACAGAGACGGGAGCAACTCAAATGGAAAATTAAAATGCTCAGGTAAGTAAGGCAGAAACAAGTGTTTTACTTTTAATGTATTAACTGGGGGGATATATTGGCTTTGGAAAATGTGTAACTCTGATGTCTCTCTATTTTGTTCAATATAAGTGGAAATGCATTTCTATTTCTTAAGTGCTGCTGTACATGCAGAGTCTGACTGTGTGAGCTTTCCAGTTCAATGTTTGCCTTCATATCTCTCATACATGTTCTGTATTTGATGAGTGTCTGTTTGTTTCCCTGAGGTGTGATTTTCTTCTAACAAGTAGTTCCTGAGAACAGATTTGTAGCACTCTCGTTTATTATGCTGCCCCAAATGAAGGGAACACAGCAAAAGAACAACCAACTTTGTAAAAAAACAATACAAAAGAGCAAACAGCAAAGGTAACAGAAAAGTCTCATTGAAGGTATAAATGAGTCAACACAAGCTGTGTTTCGGCTGCAAGGCCTGCTTCAGGAATCTACAATTAAAAAACATATATAACAATACTACTACTACTATTTAACATTTCTATAGCGCTACAAGGCGTACACAGCGCTGCACAAACATAGAAGAAAGACAGTCCCTGCTCAAAGAGCTTACAATCTAATAGACAAAAAATAAAGTAAGCAAATCAAATCAATCAATGTGTACAGGAAGGAGGAGAGGAGGGTAGGTGGAGGCGAGTGGTTACAAGTGGTTATGAGTCAAAAGCAATGTTAAATAGGTGGGCTTTCAGTCTAGATTTAAAGGTGGCCAAGGATGGGGCAAGACTTAGGGGCTCAGGAAGTTTATTCCAGGCGTAGGGTGCAGCGAGACAGAAGGCGCGAAGTCTGGAGTTGGCGGTAGTGGAGAAGAGAACAGATAAGAAGGATTTATTCATTGAGCGGAGTGCACGGGAAGGGGTATAGGGAAGGACGAGTGTGGAGAGATACTGGGGAGCAGCAGAGTACATTTATAGGTTAGTAGAAGAAGTTTAAAACAGGATGCGAAAACGGATAGGGAGCCAGTGAAGCGACTTGAGGAGAGGGGTAGTATGAGTAAAGCGACCCTGGCGGAAGACGAGACGGGCAGCAGAGTTTTGAACCGATTGGAGAGGGGAGAGGTGACTAAGTGGGAGGCCAGCAAGAAACAGATTGCAGTAGTCTAAATGAGAGGTGACAAGGGTGTGGATGAGGGTTTTTGTAGAGTGCTCGGAAAGAAAGGGGCGGATTTTACGAATGTTGTAAAGAAAGAAACTACAGGTCTTGGCGATCTGCTGGATATGAGCAGAAAAGGAGAGAGAAGAGTCAAAGATGACCCCAAGGTTTCGAGCTGAGGAGACAGGGAGAATGAGAGAGCCATCAACAGAAATAGAAAACGGGGGGAGCGGGGAGGTGGGTTTGGGGGGAAAATGAGAAGCTCGGTTTTGGTCATGTTTAATTTCAGGTGGCGTTGAGACATCCAGACAGCAATGTCAGACAAGCAAGCTGAAACTTTGGTTTGGATGCAAGGTGAGATATCAGGGGTAAAAAGGTAGATTTGGGAGTCATCAGCATAGAGATGGTAGGAAAAACCATGGGATGAGGTTAATGAACCAAGTGAAGAAGTGTACATAGAAAAGAGGAGGGGACCAAGAACAGAACCCTGAGGTACGCCAACAGGCAGAGGGATAGAAGTAGAAGAGGATCCACCAGAGTGAACACTGAAGGTGCGGAGGGAGAGGTAGGAAGAGAACCAGGAAAGGCCTGGAATCCAAGTGAGGACAGGGTATCGAGGAGTATGCTGTGATCGACAGGAAAGCCTTGCTAGCGCCCGTTTCATTGGCTCCAGAAACGGGCCTTTTTATACTAGTTAGAAATAAAAAAAACAAAAAACAAAAGTAAACAGTGAACATAAAATATGAACCTTTAGAAGTGTGTATGTCTTTAGAATCGTTGAAATAAAGGGTAGACAACAACAACAAAAAATTTTTAAAACACACGATTAAAAAAAAAGGTTATAAAGTAAAGTTGTACCAAACACGCAAAAAATTAAAAAATCTGGAGAAATATATAAAAATATGTAGGACATGGGAATAAGAAGTGGAAACAAAAAAAAAAAAGGGAACATGAAAAAACATTGTTTGAATAAACCAAGATATGCTAGAATATATCAGAGAGAAGCCAGAGAAAATGGATACTGTATAAATCAAAATGAAGCTAGAAAAAATACTACATACCACAAACAGTGTTCTGAATATAAACCTCCTTGTAGTGGCGCTGACAAACAGTGCTGCATTAAAATCGAAAAAAAGTCAAGGCTCTGTCACTGACATATTATATAGTAAGTGATGTAACAAGGTGTGCCAAAATAGAATAAAACACAGTATATATTAGGCCACAGTGCACTGCAGAATAATGTACAGCAGCAAGAAAAACTACTTCCAAAGAAAATATAAATATGTAAGTAAAAGTGAGGAAAACTGTTATTTATAACAATCCTTATGAATGACAACTGAAAGGACTCCAAACAACAATGTGAATAGAGTGTAAATGACAACAAGAGGACTACTGGCAATAGTAATCCAAATTAACGTGTAAGTGATGGCAGAAAAGCAAAGATACCTGCTTGTGGCAGGTATTCTCCAAGGACAGCAGGCTTATTATTCTCGCAACTAGGTCAACGATCCGCGTCATTATACATACCAAAAAAGTTGTCAGAGCCTTCTGTGCTGCGTGCCATTTCGCACATGCGCAAAATGCCATCCCGCCCACCGCGTGACTGCGCTCCTCAGTTTCATCCAATAGTATAAGAATAAGAATGAGAAAAAGAACTCCAAGGGGCGGTGGGCGGGATTGTGAGAATAATAAGCCTGCTGTCCTCGGAGAATACCTGCTACAGTTAAGTATCTTCGTTTTCTCCAAGGACAAGCAGGCTTAATAATGCTCACAACTGGGGTATTCCTAGCATCCAGGCTCACCCAAAACAACAAACAGTGGACAATTGGGCCTCTCAATGGCAAGGAAGTTACATAGATAAACTTGAGAATGCAGAATGAAACAGAACAAAACGAGCCTAGGAGGGTGGAGTTGGATTCTAAACCCCAAAACATATTCTGCAACACTGACTGCTCAAACCGACTGTCATGTCGGGTACCCTGCTCAAGGCAGTACTGAGATGTGAATGTGTGGACTGAAGACCACGTCACAGCTTTGAAAATCTCTTCAATGAAAGCTGACTTTAAATGAGCCACCAATGCAGTCATGGCTCTGACATTATGAGCTATGACATGACCCTCTACAGTCAACCCAGTTTGGGCATAGCCAACTGGAAATAGTGCGTTTACCGACGGCGACTCCCCTCCTGTTGGAATCAAAGGAGACAAACTGGACGAACCGTCTGAATGGCTTTGTCCGCTCCATATAAAAGACCAATGCTCTCTTACAGTCCAAGGTGTGCAAGCTGCTTTCACCAGGGTGGGAATGAGGATGGCAAAATAATGTTGACAAGACAATCGACTGGTTCAGATGGAACTCCAACACCACCTTCGGCAGAACTTAGGGTGCATGCAGAGGACTACTCTGTTGTGATGAAACTTAGTATAAGGTGCATCCACTGAAGTTTACTGACCCTACAAGCTGAAGTAACAGCCACCAAGAAAACGACCTTCCAGGTCAAGTACTTCAGATGGCAGGAATTCAGTTGCTCAAAAGGAGCTTTCATCAGCTGGGTGAGGATTTATTTATTTGCAGCATTTATACCCCACTCTTCCCGCTCGATAGCAGGTTCAGTGCGGCTTACAGTGTATGGGTACAGTATATCACAGAGATAACACAATGTTTGGGTACAAATCTACTAAAGATAACACAATGTATGGGTACAAAATATCCCATAAATAACACAGTTGTATAGAGAAGGATGAGAGGAAAGAGAATATGGGGGAAAGAATGGGCTATGGTTAATGTAGGGGTTTGGATTGGGTTCGTGAGTTAAGTTGGGTCGTTTGGGAAGGCTTGTTTGAAGAGGTATGTTTTCAGCAGCTTTCAGAAGGGTAGATGTTCGTTGGTTGTTCGGATGTATCTTGGTATTGCGTTCCAGAGTTGGCTGCCTATGACGGAGAAGTTGGATGCGTAGTAGGTTTTATATTTGAGACCCTTGCAGTTGGGGAGGTGAAGATTCAGCTATGTTCGAGAAGATTTGGACCCATTCCTGGCTGGGTCGATTAGTTTGGTCATGTAACTTGGAGATTCTCCGTGTAGGATCTTATGGATCAGTGTGTGGACTTTGAAGTTTATTCATTCTTTGATAGGGAGCCAGTGGAGTTTTTCTCGGAGTGGTGTTCAGCTTTCAAATCGTGATTTACAAAAAATGAGTCTGGCTGCCGTGTTTTGGGTGGTTTGGAGTTTTTTCAGGATTAGGGCTTTGCAATCAATGAAGATGCTGTTGCAGTAGTCAGCGTGGGTGAGTACTGTGGATTGTACCAGATTGCTGAAAGTTGTTTGGGGGAGGAATGGTTTTACTTTTTTATGTACCCACATCATGTTGAACATCTTCAAGGGGGGCAGACTCAAGAAAAATGTCAGGAAGTATTTTTTCACGGAGAGAGTAGTGGATGCTTGGAATGCCCTCCCGCGGGAGGTGGTGGAATTGAAAATGGTAACGGAATTCAAACATGCGTGGGATAAGCATAAATGAATCCTGTGCAGAAGGAATGGATCCTCAGGAGCTTAGTCAAGATCGGGTGGCAGAGCCGGTGGTGAGAGACGGGACTGGTGGTTGGGAGGCGGGGATAGTGCTGGGCAGACTTATACGGTTTGTGCCAGAGCCGGTGGTGGGAGGCAGGGATAGTGCTGGGCAGACTTATATGGTCTGTGCCTCAGCCGGTGGCGGGGCTGGTGGTTGGGAGGCAGGGATAGTGCTGGGCAGACTTATAAGTTCTGTGCCCTGAAGAGCACAAGTAGTAGTAGTGGTAGTAGGTACAAATCAAAGTAGGGTATACACAAAAAGTAGCACATATGAGTTATCTTGTTGGGCAGACTGGATGGACCGTGCAGGTCTTTTTTTGCCATCATCTACTATGTTACTATGTTCTTTGTCATGGCTTTTGCATGGGTGTATAGACTTAGGTGATTGTCTAACGTTACACCCAGAATTTTTAGATTGTCGGATATTGGGATTGTAACGTCGGGGGTGGTCAGAGTGGTTGGGAATAGAGTGGTGTGTCTTGATGAGAGGACTAAGTATTGAGGTTTGTCTTTATTCAATTTCATTTTGAAGGCATTGGCCCAGGAGGCTAAGATGTTCATGCCAGTGATTATTTTTCCAGAGATTTCTGTAAGGTTGAATTGGAACGGGATGAATATGGTAACGTCATCTGCATAGATAAAGGGGTTAAGACCGGCTTTGGATAGGGATTTAGCCAGAGGAATCATCATAAGATTGAAGAGGCTCGGGGATAGAGGCGATCCTTGAGGGACTCCGCATTGTGAAGATGACGTTGAAATCCCATGACACTGGTGGAGGTTTGACAGGGGGCTTTAACAAAAGCAAACCTCTCATGAAGCGAACAACTAAAGGCTTACCTTCTACACGCTGATGATAAGCGCTGATTGCACTAAGGTGAACAATTACAGAGTTGGTTTAGAGACCAGACTCTGAAAAGTATAGAAGGTATTCAAGCAGGGCCTGTGTAGGACAAGAAAGATCTATGACCTTGCTGTCACACCGGATGGCAAACCTATTCCATTTAAAAGAGTAACACCTCTTACTGTAATCTTCCCTGGAAGCCAGCAAGAACCGGGAGACACCCCCCAAGGAAGTGAATTCTAGGCTTTCAACATCCAGGCTGTGATAGCCAGAGACTGGAGGTTGGGATGTAGAGGCAACCCCTCGTTCTGCGTGATGAAGGTCAGGAAGTAATCCAATCTCCACGGTTCTTCGGAGGACAATTCCAGAAGAGTGTGAAGCCCACCTACATAAGTACATAAGTAATGCCACACTGGGAAAAGACCAAGGGTCCATCAAGCCCAGCATCCTGTCCACGACAGCGGCCAATCCAGGCCAAGGGCACCTGGCAAGCTTCCCAAACGTACATTCTATTTATGTTATTCCCGGAATTGTGGATTTTTCCCAAGTCCATCCCCAGGAATGATGCATCCGTCATCAGAATTTTTTGTAGCTGAGGAATTTGAAATGGAAGTCCCAAGGTCAGATTGGACCGAACTGTCCACCACTGAAGAGAGCGCACTACCTCGGGGGAACTCGGATGACATCATCCAGACTTCCCGTGGCCTGAAACCACTGAGAAGCCAGGGTCCATTGAGCAGATCTCATGTGAAGACATGCCATGGGTGTAACAGACATGTGGCCCAACAATCTCAACATCTGCCAAGCTGTGACCTGCTGTGATTTGAACCTTGGATGCGAGGGACAGAAAGGTTGTCTGCACGTGTCTCTGGAAGGTAGGCTCTAGCAGGGCTCCTATAAACTTCAATTGTTGAACAGCACGGAGATGGGCCGCAGTAGTTTATTACAAAACCTAGTAGCTCCAGCACATGAAGTCTTCTGAATGGATTCCTGAGCACCCTCCTCCAAGGTGCTCCTCACCAGCCAATCATCGAGATAAGGGAACACATGCCCCCCAGTCTGCGTAGTGACGCTGCAAGTACCGCTAAACATTTGGTAAACACCCTGGGAGCTGACGCGAGGCCAAAAGGCAGTAGGCAGTACTGAAAATGATGTGTTACCAGCCGAAATAGTAGATACTTCCTGTGAGCTGGAAGTATCGGAATGTGGGTATATGCATCCTTTAAGTCCAGAGAGCACAGCCAATCATTTCTCTGAATCATGGGAAGAAGGGTGCCCAGGGAAACCATCCTGAACTTTTCTCGGACCAGAAATTTGTTTAGGGCCTTTGGTCTAGGATGGGATGCATCCCTCCTGTCTTTTTCTACACAAGGAAGTAACTGGAATACAATCCCTGCCCTACTTTCTCTGGTGGAACAGTTCAACCGCAAGGGCCGTTAGAAGGGCAGAGAGTTTCTCTGCAAGTACCTGGTTGTGCTGAGAGCTGAATGAATGAGCAATTTGGTCGGACTATTTGTAGAACTCACCAGTCGGAAGTTATGAGAGACCACCTTTAGTGAAAAAAACTTTAACCTCCCTTCCACCGGTAAGTTGTCTGGCACGGACACTTTTATGGTGGCTATGCTCTGCTGGAGCCAGTCAAAAGCCCGTCCCTTGCTTTTGCTGGGGAGCAGAAGGAGCCTTAGGCACACGCTGTTAACGAGAACAAGCATGATGGGAAGCAGCCTAGAAAGGCTGGTGAGCCTCCGGAGCATATCTACACCTGCTATAGGCATAAGAAGCACTCCTGGACCCAATAAAATACCTTCTAGATGAGAAGGTGGTCACAGAAGGTGCCCGGCTGGAGAAAGAAAACATAACAGATTAAGTCAATCAGTTCCTTAACCTTCTCTCCGAAAAAATTATCCCCCGGCAAGGGGCATCAGCCATTCTCTGCTGGACCAAATGGTTCAGGTCAGAGACACACAGCCATGAGAGTCTGCACATCACTATACCCTGGGCAGAGATTCTGGATGCCACGTCAAAAGTCTAGTAAGTGCCCCTGGCCAAGAACTTGCAACACGCTATCTGATGCTTGACCAGCTAGTGAAAAGGCTCGGCCTGCTCTGGAGAGAGCACATCCACCAAGTAAGACAGCTGCCTCACCGAGTTCCACGAGCTGGTATGACTGAATGATGAACATAGCGGCCTAATATATTTTTCTCCCAAAAGAATCCAAGGTTCTAACTTCTCTGCCTGGGGGACCCAAAGCATGGTAAAATTATGTATCATACCTGATAATTTTCTTTCCATTAATCATAGCAGATCAAGCCATAGACTGCTGGGTTGTGTCCATCTACCAGCAGGTGGAGATAGAGAGCAATCTTTTGCCTCTCTATATGTGGTCATGTGCTACCAGGAAATCCTCAGTATAATCGATATCAAAGCTCCATCCGCCGGAATCACCAAACAGAGAATTACACCCACAAAGGGACACTCCGCCACCCAACCACCGCTGAAGCGGGGGGGGGGCACCCACTCCCGCCGACGCGGGGGGAACTGGCATGTCCTCCTACCTCAACCGCGGGAGGAGCTGGCTTAACCCATCACCGCCAAAGCGAGAGGGAAACAAAGCTACCCTACTACCGCACGAAGCAGGAGGGAGCACCGGCATAATTTAGTTATGAATCCAACCACTGTCGAAACGGGGGGAAAGAAGCAGCAGCTCACTGTAACACAAAGTCGTCCCAACTCCAAGGAAATCCAAATGGAAGAACTTGAACTCGAAGTCCATCTGAACAGGAAATGAAGTCTAAACTTGAACCTCAAATATATGAACTAGAACAAACAGTACAGATATCTGGGAGGGACTATGGATTGATCTGCAATGATTAATGGAAAGAAAATTATCAGGTATGATACATATCATCAAGCAGATCAATCCATAGACTGGTGGGATGTACCCAAGCAATACTCACCCAGAGGGGGACATGGAAATCCCAGAATGCAACACTGAAGCTTCAAACTGGGCCTCGGTGCGTGATGCCACGTCCAAGTGATAATGCCGTGAGAAGGTATGAGCCGACGCCCAAGTCGCCGATCTGCAAATCTCCTGCAAGGAAACGGACCTGGACTCTGCCATCGAAGCCGCCTGTGCTCTAGTAGAATGAGCCTTCAGCTGGATAGGCGGCACCTTCCCTGCGGCCACATAAGCCGCCGCAATCGTTTCCTTGACCCAACGTGCCACGGTAGGTTTAGATGCCTGCAGACCCCTACGGGGGCCCGAGAACAGCACGAACAGGTGACCCGACTTCCGGAAATCGTTGGTCAGTTCCAAGTATCTGATGATAACTCGTCTAACATCCAGGCATCTGAGAGCATGATACTCCTCTGGATAATCCTCCCTACGGAAAGAGGGTAGACAAAACTGCTGATTCACATGGAAGCGAGAAACAATCTTGGGCAGGAAGGAAGGCCCTGGGCGAATAGACACTCCTGCCTCCGTGAACCGCAGGAAGGTAAAATTATGTATCATACCTGATAATTTTCTTTCCATTAATCATAGCTGATCAATCCATAGACTGGTGGGTTGTGTAAATCTACCAGCAGGTGGAGATAGAGAGCAATCCTTTTGCCTCCCTATATGTGGTCATGTGCTGCCGGAAACTCCTCAGTATGTCGATATCCAAGCTCCATCCGCAGGACTCAGCACTTAGAGAATTACACCCACAAAGGGACACTGCCCAGCTCACCACCGCCGAAACGGGGGAGGGGAATTAACCCAGCTCATCCCCACACAAGTGGGGGAGGGGAATCCGTCCAGCTCATCCCCGCGGAGCGGGAGAGGGACACCACCCCACCGATGCGGGGGGATCTGGCTTATCCTGCAACCGCAACCGCGGGAGGAGCTGACTGACCCTAACACCGCCGAAGCGGGAGGGGTACAAAGCTGCCCTACAGCCGCACGAAGCAGGAGGGAGCGCCGGCAGAATTTAGGTCTCAATCCAGCCCCGTAAAACGGAGGGGAGAGGAATGCAGCAGCTCACTGTAACACAAACTCATCTCAACTCTTGAAGAATCCAATTGAAAAAACTTGAACACGAAGTCCTCCTGAACAGGAACTGAAGACTAAACTTGAACCTGAAATGCAACCAGAATATAAACAGTACAGATATCTGGGAGGGGCTATGGATTGATCAGCTATGATTAATGGAAAGAAAATTATCAGGTATGATACATAATTTTACCTTCCATATCATCATGCTGATCAATCCATAGACTGGTGGGATGTACCGAAGCAGTACTCACCCAGGGCGGGACATAGAAATCCCTGACCGCAACACTGAAGCTCCAAACCAGGCCTCCGCCCGAGCAGCCACAGTCAAGCGGTAATGCCTGGAGAAGGTATGGGCCGATGCCCAAGTTGCCGCCTTGCAAATCTCTTCCAAGGAGACGGACCCGGCCTCTGCCATCGAGGCCGCCTGAGCTCTAGTGGAGTGAGCCTTCAGCTGGATAGGCGGCACCTTCCCCGCGGCCACATAAGCCGCTGCAATGGCTTCCTTGACCCATCTTGCCACTGTAGGCTTAGCAGCCTGCAGACCCTTACGAGGACCTGCAAACAGGACAAACAGATGATCCGATTTCCGGAAATCATTGGTCACTTCCAAGTATCTGATGATGACTCGTCTCACATCCAGATATTTGAGAGCAGAGTATTCCTCTGGGTAGTCCTCCCTACGAAAGGAAGGGAGACAGAGCTGCTGATTCACATGGAAGCGAGAAACAATCTTGGGCAGGAAGGAAGGCACTGTGCGAATAGTCACTCCTGCCTCAGTGAACTGCAGAAAAGGCTCTCGACATGAGAGTGCTGCAGCTTGGAAACTCTTCTGGCTGAAGTGATAGCCTCCAAAAAGACTGCTTTCAACGTCAGGTCTTTCAGAGATGCCCTCGACAAGGGTTCAAAAGGCGGCTTTCTGCAAGGCTCTTAGCACCAGGTTGAGATTCCACGCAGGCACCACTGAGCGCAGAGGAGGGCGCAGGTGATTAACTCCCTTGAGAAAACGTACCACATCTGGCTGCGAAGCCAGGGAAGCACCCTTCAGGCGGCCCCTGAAGCAAGCCAGAGCCGCTACCTGGACTTTAAGGGAACTGAGCGACAGGCCTTTCTCCAGACCTTCTTGCAGGAACGCCAGCACTGAAGAAATTGGAGCAGTGAAGGGAGAAAGTGAGCCTGCTTCACACCACGCTGCAAAGGTACACCAAACCCTGGCGTAAGCAGTAGAAGTTGAGCGCTTCCTCGCTCTCAGCATAGTGGCGATGACCTTGTCTGAGAAGCCCTTCTTCCTCAGACGCTGCCGCTCAATAGCCAGGCCGTAAGACCAAAAGGGGAGGGATCCTCCATCACCACGGGACCCTGATGCAACAGGCCCTGCTCCACTGGCAGCCTCAGAGGGTCGTCCACTGAGAGCCTGATCAAGTCCGCATACCAGGGACGTCTGGGCCAGTCCGGACCCACCAGGATTATCCGGCCCGGATGCTTTGCCACCCGGTCTAGTACCCTGCCCAACATGGGCCAGGGCGGGAACACATAGAGAAGCTCTTGTGTCGGCCACTGTTGGAGAAGAGCATCTACTCCCAGAGATCGAGGGTCCCGTCCTCTGCTGAAAAAGCGCGGCACTTGGCAATTGGTCGATGACGCCATCAGATCTAGGCTCGGCTGGCCCCAGCGCTTCGTGATGTCCAAGAACGCCTGAGCCGATAACTGCCACTCTCCGGGATCCAAGGTATGGCGACTGAGAAAGTCCGCCTTGACATTCATGACTCCGGCAATGTGGGCCGCTGACAGCTGTTCCAGGTTCGCTTCCGCCCACTGGCATAGATTCATGGCTTCCTTGGCTAGAGGGGCGCTCTTGGTACCTCCCTGGCGGTTGACATAGGCCACAGCCGTGGCATTGTCCGACAGGACCCGTACTGGCTTCAACGCCAGTACCGGGAGGAACTCCAAAAGCGCCAACCGAATGGCTCTGAGTTCCAGGAGGTTGATAGACCACTTTGCCTCTGCAGGAGACCAGAGCCCCTGCGCTGTCCTTCCCAAGCAATGGGCTCCCCAGCCCGACAAAGAGGCGTCTGTCGTGACGACAATCCACTCCGGGGTCACAAGAGGCATCCCTGCAGACAACTTGTCTGTCTTCAGCCACCAGCTCAGCGCCTTGCGCACTGCTGGGTCCAAGGGAAGGCGCACAGCATAATCCTCCGACATCGGAGTCCAGCGCTGCAGCAGAGAGTGTTGTAGTGGTCTCATATGAGCCCTGGCCCAGGGCACTACTTCCATCGTGGCCGTCATAGAGCCCAACAGCTGCACATAGTCCCAAGCACGAAGCGGAGAGGCTACTAGGAACTGGTCCACCTGAGCCTGAAGTTTGACAATCTGATTGTCCGGCAGGAACACTCTGCCCACTTGGGTGTCGAATCGAACTCCCAGATACTCCAGGGACTGAGTCGGGCGCAGCTGGCTTTTCTCCCAGTTGATGATCCACCCCAGGGAGCTCAAAAGAGCAATCACCCGGTCCACAGCTTTGCCGCACTCTGCATAAGAGGGGGCTCGGATCAACCAGTCGTCCAGATAAGGATGGACTTGTACTCCTTCCTTTCGCAGGAAGGCCGCGATGACCACCATTACTTAGGAGAAGGTCCGCGAAGCAGTAGCCAACCCGAACGGGAGGGCTCTGAACTGGAAGTGTCGGCCCAGGACTGCAAAACGCAGAAAGCGTTGATGAGGAGGCCAGATGGGAATATGCAAGTACTCTTCCTTGATGTCCAAGGATGCCAGGAACTCCCCTGCCTTCACTGCCGCTATAACAGAGCGGAGAGTCTCCATGCGAAAGTGCCGAACTTTCAAGGCCCAATTGACCCCTTTGAGGTCGAGGATAGGCCGGACAGAACCTCCTTTCTTTGGTACCACAAAGTAAATGGAGTAACGTCCCTTGCCAAGCTGATTTTCTGGCACCGGAACGACCGCACCCAGGCGGATCAGATTGTCCAAGGTCTGCTGCACTGCCACAGCTTTGACCAAAGACTTTCAGCGAGAGAGTACAAACCCATCTCTTAAGGGTCAGCAGAACTCTAGCTTGTAGCCGTCTCTGATGACTTCCAGCACTCAAGCGTCTGAAGTTACCCTGGTCCACTCGCCCAGAAACGAGGACAGGCGTCCTCCAATCTGCACTGAGCCATGGACCAGGACCCCGTCATTGGGTACGAGACCCTGGGGGAGGACCGGAGGGCGCACCTCTGGGACGGCGGTCTCTGCAAAAGGAATGCTGCTTGGGGGAGAAGTTCCTCTTGAAGGAAGAGGGGGCAGAGGAGCCCGACTTGCCCGGGCGGTACCGACGGGCTTCCTGAAACCTCCTCTGGAGTTACCGGGGCGAGCACTGGCCCGAGCCCTGACCTCTGGTAACCTCTTGCCCTTAGACGTGCCGAGATCGGTCACAATTTTGTCCAGCTCGACCCCAAAGAGCAGCTTGACTTTAAAAGGCAACTTAGCCAGGCGGGACTTAGAGGCGTGGTCAGCAGACCAATGTTTCAGCCAAAGCCAGCGCCGCGCAGAGATTGTCTGAGCCATGCCTTTAGCCGAGGCTCTCAAGACATCATACAGTAAGTCTGCCAAATAAGCCAAGCCCGATTCCAGGGCCGGCCAATCAGCCCTCAAGGAAGGATCCGAGGGGGAAGCCCGCTGCACAATCGTCAGGCACGCCCTGGCCACATAGGAGCCGCAAACTGAGGCCTGCAAACTTAAGGCAGCCGCCTCGAAGGACGACCTTAAGGCCGCCTCCAATCTTCTGTCTTGGGCGTCTTTTAGGGCCGTGCCACCTTCCACCGGCAACGCCATTTTCTTAGTCACCGCAGTGATTAAAGAATCCACGGTAGGCCAAAGAAAGGCCTCACGTTCACTTTCAGGCAAAGGATAGAGGCGGGACATAGCCCTAGCCACTTTGAGGCTCGCTTCCGGGACATCCCATTGAGCCGAAATTAAGGTGTGCATGGCATCATGCACGTGGAAGGTTCTAGGCGGGCGCTTCGTCCCCAGCATAATGGCGGAGCCAACAGGGGCTGAGAGAGAGACGTCCTCTGGAGAGGAAATCTTCAAAATGCTCATGGCCTGCACTAACAGGTTGGGCAAATCCTCTGAGCGAAAGATCCGCGCTGCAGAGGGGTCATCCGCTCCATCCGAGCGGGAATCCGTCTCCTCCAAGGAATCCCCAAAGGACCGTTGGGAGAACTCAGATACGCTGCCCTCATCTACATCAGAGGAGACAGAGTCCTCTAAGCCCTGGGAATCCACCCGAGGGAGTTTACTTCCGGGGGCCTCAACCCCTTTGTCGGACAAGAGAGAAGGGGCAGCGTTTTGCATAAGGAAGGCCTGATGCAGCAGCAAAATAAACTCGGGGGAGAAACCCCCCAGACTGTGTATTTCAGTAACCTGGGCCACAGCCCTAGACGCACCCTCAACCGGCGCTCGCAAGAGCGGGGGAGAAACATGCTGCGCATCCAAGATGGCATCCGGTGCGACGCTCCGCGAAGGAGCCGCGTGGGAAGAACGGCGCTTAACTTTAGCCGCTTTTTTGCCGTCGCCCAAATCAAGGGCGGCCATGGCATGAACGTCTCCCAGCTCAAGGGCGGCCCAAGAAGAAGCCGTCCGAGCAGAGTGGCCGGCCAAGATGGCGGAGGCGAGCAGCGGGGGATGGGCGTTTATGGCGGGAAAAACCACCGCACCGGAGGAAGACCCGGGACACTGACCGGCCTCCAAACTGACACCCAATAAGGGCGAATCAGACTTTAAAACCCCCGCATCCCCACTAGAAGCGCACACGCGGTCCGGGGAGCGATTCTTCGCGCCCTCGCCCTCCGACGCCATAGGCCACGTGGAGATCGATCGGGGAACACCCTGCCCGCTATAAAAAGGTAAAAATTACCTGCTTCTCGCTCCGAGCTGTAACGACCTGGTGTCCCAGTGAGTAGCTGCAATAAACGTTTAAATAAACGTCGAAATAAACGCCCTTAAGGACGTCCAAAAATTTTTTTTTTTTTTTTTTAACGGAGCCAACGGGAGGGGGGAGAAAAGGAGGGACCTGGCGCCACCAGGTTTGCACTTGCTCAAGAAGAGCCCTCAACCCCAGGTACTCAACAAAACCTAAAGATTAGGCTTGGAGACCTAGCCAGAGCTGCTGCTGTGTGTGACCACCACCTGCTGAGATAGAGAACATACTGAGGAGTTTCCGGCAGCACATGACCACATATAGGGAGGCAAAAGGATTGCTCTCTATCTCCACCTGCTGGTAGATGGACACAACCCACCAGTCTATGGATTGATCAGAATGATGATATGGAACGTCTCTCTACACGAGAGCGCCTGGAGCTCGGAAACCCTCCTGGCTGAAGCGATTGCCACCAAAAATGACCGCTTTCAACGTCAAGTCCTTCAGAGACAGCCGCGATAATGGCTCAAAGGGCGGCTTCTGCAAGGTCCACAGCACCAGATTGAGATTCCACGTAGGCACTATCGAGTGCAGAGGAGGGCATAGGTGATTAACCCCTTTGAGAAAACACACAACATCCGGCTGAGAAGCCAGGGAAGCACCCTTCAGGCGACTCCTGAAGCAAGCTAGAGCCGCTACCTGGACCTTAAGAGAGCTGAGCAACAGGCCTTTCTCCAGACCTTCTTGCAGGAACGCCAACACTGAAGCAATTGGCACCGTGAAGGGCGACAGGGATCCTGCCTCGCACCATGGCGTACGTAGAAGTAGAGCGCTTCCGTGCTCTCAGCATAGTGGCGATGACCTTATCCGAGAAGCCCTTCTTCTTCAGCCGCTTCTGCTCAAGAGCCAGGCCGTAAGACCAAAGGGGGAGGGATCCTCCATCACCACGGGACCCTGATGTAAGAAGCCCCGCTCCGCTGGAAGCCGCAGAGGACTGTCTACGGAAAGCCGGATCAGGTCCGCATACCAAGGGCATCTGGGCAAGTCTGGACCCACCAGGACCACCCGTCCTGGGTGTTTCGCGACCCGGCCGAGAATTCTGCCCAGCATAGGCCAAGGCCGGAACACGTAGAGAAGCTCCTGTACCGGCCACTGCTGGAGAAAAGCATCGACCCCCAGAGATCGAGGGTCCCGTCCTCTGCTGAAGAACCGCGGCACTTGGCAATTGGCCGAGGTCCCCATCAGATCCAAGGTCGGCATGCCCCAGCGCTTCGTGATCTCCAAGAACACCCGAGCAGACAGTTGCCACTCTCCGGGATCCAAGGTATGGCGACTGAGAAAGTCCGCCTCGACATACAGGACTCCCGCAATGTGAGCGGCTGACAGCTGGTCCAGATTCGCCTCTGCCCACTGGCATAACTTCATGGCCTCCCTGGCTAGGGGGCGCTCCTGGTACCTCCCTGGCGATTGACATAGGCCACGGCTGTGGCACTGTCTGACAGGATTTGAACTGGCCTCAGTATCAGTACCTAAAGAAATGCTTGAAGCGCCAACCGAATGGCCAGAAGTTCCAAGAAGTTGATGGACCACTTCGCCTCCGCCGGCGACCATATCCCCTGCGCTGTCCTTCCCAGGCAGCGGCTCCCCAGCCAGTCAAGCAGGCGTCCATCGTAACAACAATTCACTCCGGGAACGTGAGAGGCATACCGGCTGACAGATTGTCTGACATCAGCCACCAACTTAGCGCACTTCTCACCGCCAGGTCCAGGGGAAGGCAAACTGTGTAATCCTCCGAAACCGGAGTTCAGCGCCACAGAAGAGAGTGCTGTAGTGGCCTCATATGGGCCCTGGCCCAGGGCACTACCTCCATCATGGCCGTCATGGAGCCCAACAGTTGCACATAATCCCAAGCCCGAGGAGCTGAGGAGGCTAGGAACCAGCCCACCTGGGCCTGAAGCTTGAGGCTCCGGCTGTCCGGCAGGAACACTCTGCCACTTGGGTGTCGGACCGAACACCCAGATACTCCAGGGACTGAGTCAGGCGCAGCTGACTTTTCTCCCGGTTGATGATCCATCCCAGGGAGCTCAGAAGTGCAATGACCCTGTCCGTCACTCTCCCACACTCCGCAAAGGAGGGAGCTCGAATCAACCCAGTCATCCAGGTAGGGATGGACCTGCACTCGTCCTTACAGAGATAAGCCGCAATGACCACCATCACTTTGGAGAAGGTCTGCGGAGCCGTAGTCAACCCGAACGGGAGGGCTCTGAACTGGAAGTGCCAGCCCAGCACTGCAAAGCGCAGGAAGCGCTGATGAGGCGGCCAGATGGGAATGTGCAGATAAGCTTCCTTGATGTCCAAGGATGCCAGGAATTCTCCTTCTTGTACCGCAGCAATCACGGAGCGGAGAGTCTCCATACGGAAATGCTGTATTCGCAAGGCCCGATTGTCTCCCTTGAGGTCGAGAATAGGCCAAGAAGAGCCGCCTTTCTTTGGCACCACAAAGTAAATGGAGTAACATCCTGTGCCACGCTGCTCTACGGGCACTGGGACCACCGCCCCAAGGCGGAGCAAGTTGTCCAGAGTCTGCTGAACTGCTTCCACTTTGAGGGGAGACTTGCAGGGAGAGTTCACGAACCCGTCTCTAAGGGGCCGGCAGAACTCCAACTTGTAGCCGTCTCTGATGACTTCTAGAACCCAATCGGCTGAAGTTACCCTGGTCCACTCGCTCAGAAAAGAGGACAGCCTTCCTCCTATCTGCTCTGGGCCATGGACCAGGGCCCCGTCATTGGGTACGAGACCCTGGGGGAGGACCGGAGGAAGAACCTCCTGAGCGGCGGTCTCTGCGAAAGGAATGCTGCTTCGGGTAGAACTTCTGCTTGAAGGAGGAGGAGGAGGAGGAGCCCGACTTGCACGGGCGATACCGACAGGCTTCTTGAAAACGGCCCTTATAGGAACCAGGGAGAGCACTGCTGGCCCTTGCCTTGACCTCCGGCAACCTTTAGAACTGCCGAGATCCGTCACGATCTTGTCCAGCTCATCCCTAAAGAGCAGCTTGCCCTTAAAAGGCAACTTGGCTAAGCGGGATTTGGAGGCATGGTCAGCTGACCAGTGCTTAAGCCATAGCCATCGACGGGCAGCGACTGTCTGAGACATACCTTTAGCCGAGGCTCTCAAAATATCATACAGCAAGTCTGCCAAGTAAGCCAAGCCCGACTCTAGGACCGGCCAATCTGCCCTCAAGGAAGGATCCGAGGGGGAGGCCCGCTGCACCACCGTCAGGCATGCCCTGGCCACATAGGAGCCGCAAACCGAGGCCTGCAAACTCAAGGCGGCCGCTTCAAAGGCTAACTTTAAGGCCGCTTCCAATTTCCTGTCCTGTGAATCCTTAAGGGCAGAGCCACCTTCCACCGGAAAAGCCGTCTTTTTTTGTCACAGCAGTGATTAGAGAGTCCACTGCCGGCCAGCGCAAGGCCTCCTGTTCACCCTCTGGCAGAGGGTACAGACGAGTCATGGCCCTGGCTACCTTGAGGCTCGCCTCTGGAGAATCCCATTGAGCCGAAATTAGAGTTTTCATGGCTTCATGGATGTGGTAGGTCCTGGAAGGGCGCTTGGTTCCCAACATAATAGCGAAACCCACCGAGGCTGAAGGAGGGCCTTCCTCCGGAGAGGAAATACTCAAGATGCTCATAGCCTGAACAGGTTAGGCAATTCCTCTGAGCGAAAAAGCCGCGCTGCAGAGGGGTCATCTCCCCCATCAGGGCGAGGATCAGCCTCCTCCAAAGAATTCCCAAGGGACCTTTGGGAGAACTCAGAAACGCTGCCCTCATCTACATCAGAGGAGACAGAGTCTCCCAAGACCTGAAGATCCACCCGAGGGCGCTTCATTAGGTAAGCCTCTTCCCCCATATCTGACAGAGGAGCAGGAGGAGCGTTTTGCAGTTGAAAGGCCTGATGCAGCAACAAATTAAACTTGGGAGAGAAACCCCCCTGTTTGTGCACCTCTGCAACCTGGGCCACAGCCCTAGAGGAATTCTCAACCTCCACTCCACAGAGCGGGGGAGAGGCGCGCTGTGCATCCAAAATGGCATCCAGCGCGTCACTCCGCGAAGGAGCCGCGCGGGAAGCATGGCGCTTAAACTTCGCCATCTTCTTACTGCCGCCCAACTTAAAGGCGGCCATACCAGAGGCCGTCCGAGCTGCAAGGGCGGCCGACGTCGGAAGGGTGGACATCGGGGGATGGGCGCCTAAGACAGGAAAGGCCGCCGACGCCCCAGCGGAGGAAAAACCGGCTAAATCAGCAAAGTCCAGAAGGGCGCCCAAAAAGGGCTTCTCTGCCTCCGATCCCCACGCCTCCCCACTAGCCGCGCGATCGCGGTCCGGGGAGCGCTTTTTCGCGCCCTTACCATCCGACGCCATGATCCACGAGGGAAACATTCGGGGAACCCCCTGCCCGCTAGGAAAAGATAAAATTACCTGCTTCTTGCTCCAAGCTGCAACGAATTGTGTCCCAGTTAGCAGCTGCAAGTAAAATCTTTTCTGCTTCAAGATTGTTAAGTTTTTTTTTGTTGTTTTTTTTTACGGAGCCAGCGGGAGAGGGGAGAAAAGGAGGGACCTGGCACCACCAGTTTTGCACTTGCTCACGAAGAGCCCTCAACCCCAGGTACTCAACAAAGCCTAAGTAAATAAACGTGGAGACCAAGCCAGAGCTGCTGCGTGTGACCACACACCTGCTAGATAAGAGAGAATACTGGGGATTTCCTGGTAGCACATGACCACATATAAAGAGGCAAAAGATTGCTCTCTATCTCCACCTGCTGGTAGATGGACATAAGCCACCAGTCTATGGATTGATCTGCTTGATGATATGGAAAGTCCCTAGTACTCTTGGCTCTCTTGAGAGCAGAATCCACCACCATGGTGTTGTGGGGTAACAGAGACCTCGCCAACCCAGGTTCCTCATGGATCCGATACTGGGTATCAATTTTCTTAGGGAGCACAGGGCCAGACAGAGGGGACTCCCAGTTCCGTACGAGGACTGCCTCGAGTACCTCGTGCAGAGGAGCCGTCAGTGTCTCCTTAGGTGGATAGGTATAGTCCAGGACCTTCCACTTCTACAGGGAAGGATATGGCCTCAGCCATTTCCCGCACAAAAGAGGTGAAAGAGTTGGGAATAGCCTTCTCTCAGGTAGATGGGAAGGTTATAAAGGGATCCCAAAGGACTCATCGGAGGAAAAGTACTACTACTACTACTTATCACTTCTATAGTGCTAGAAGGCATATGCAGCGCTGTACACTATACATGAAAAGACAGTCCCTGCTCAAAGAACTCACGATCTAAATAGGACAGGCAAACAGACAGAACAACTAAGAGGTAAGGGAATTAAAAAGGTGGGGGATAAAAGGGTACAGGGCAAGTGAGTAGTGGTTAGGAGTCAAAAGCAGCGTTAAAGAGTGGGCTTTTAGCCTGGATTTGAAAATGGCCAAAGATGGGGCTAGACGTACAGGCTCGGGAAGTCTATTCCAGGCGTGAGGTGCAGCGAGATAAAAGGAACAGAGTCTGGAATTAGCAGTAGAGGAGAAGGGGACAGACAAGAGAGATTTATCCACAGAACGGAGTACCCGAAGGGGGGGGGGGCGTAGGGAGAGACGAGAGGTACTGGGGAGGGGCAGAGTGAATGCACTTATAGGTCAGTAAGAGAAGTTTGAATTGAATGCGGAAACGGATAGGGAGCCAGTGAAGTGACTTGAGGAGAGGGCTAATGTGAGCATAGCGATTCTGGCGGAAAATGAGTCACTCAGCAGAGTTTTGGACTGATTGAAGAGGAGAGAGATGGCTAAGTGGGAGGCCGGTGAGCAGCAGGTTGCAATAATCTAGGTGAGAGGTGATAAGAGTATGGAGAAGGGTTCTGGTAGAGTGCTCAGAGAAGAAGGAACGGATTTTGCTGATGTTATAGAGAAAGAAACGACAGGTTTTGGCAATCTGCTGAATGTGAGCAGAGAAGAAGAGAGAGGAGTCGAAGATGACTCCAAGGTTACGAGCTGATAGACAGGGAGAATGAGAGTACCATCCACAGAAATAGAGAAAGGGGGAGAGGAGAGGTGGGTTTAGAGGGAAAGAAGCGAAGCTCGGTTTTGGCCATGTTAAGTTTCAGACAACGTTGAGACATCCAGGCAGCGATATCAGATAGGCAAAAGTACCTTGGATCCCCTTCAGACTCCCACAAGCGCTCCTCCTCAGTGTCAGACAGCACTTCCTTCAGGGATGCTCGAGACATCGACCCGTAGCCTCGAGAATGGTGTCGAGGAGTCAGTTCTTGCCTCAAATCCGGCAAAACTTCTTCCACTCACATTGGAGGAGAACTAGCCTGGGTGGCAGTAGACACCAGAACTGCAAGCGGCGCAGGTGTCGAGGGCCAAACCACCGGCTGGGGCCAGACGGGGCCGCAGCAGAAGGCATGGTAGGCACAGGCACCCCTGATGCCCACGCACATCGCTGAATAAAGGCCTCCAAAAGCTCTGGGAACAAGGCCCGGAGTCGCTCGTTGACAGCTGCCATCAGTAAAAGCTGTTGGGGCAAGTGGGCTCAGGTTGCCTAACCGCCTGGGGTGCAACAAGCACGTCAGCACCTCTTGAATGGAGGGGAGTGCGCTCCTCCCGGGAGCCGGATCCCGAGCTCCCAGCACGGTGCCACTGGGACTCTTCGATGACATGAAAGGGAAGATGGCTGCAGCGAAATCAAAAGGCTCAATTGTGCCTTAAAAAAAGCGGTAAGACACAAAAAAGAGGTTACCACGGCCAGGCGAATGAGGAGCTGCAGTAGAAACCGAGCTACACACATGGAAAAAAACGAACTGAGGAACACAGTCATGCAGCAGGCAGGAAGGCACTCCGTGCATGTGTGGTGCGTACCACAGAAGGATCTGGCAACTTTTCTGCTGTGTATAATACCAGTTCCTGAGCCTACGTGGATCGTCAACCCAGTTGTGGGTATAATTAAGCCTGCTTGTCCTCAGAAAACAACTACTATCCTAGGGAAATATGATGAAGGGAAAAAAGACCAAGAAATTAACCACGTGATAATCATTACTGCAAATGAACATGTGAATAAACAGTGGAGAAAAACTGCTACAGTTGATAATGGCAATAGGCAAGACAAGATGTGTACTACATACCTAAAAACAGTGTTCTAAATATAAACCTCCTAGAATATAAAAACAAGAACAATGGTAAAGAACACCACTAGTGTAATGCTTTCTGCAAGGAGAGGTGAGCCCCTGTACTCGATGAGGGAAACCCCTCACCGGGCTGTCGGTCAAAACCCCGAATTCCCCTTGTCTCTCACCGTTTCCCAGGGGTTGAGCCCCTAAGTGCGGGTAGCCAACAGCAGAGAGAACAAAGTCCAGCACAAAGTCCACAGGGTAAGACCAGGCAGCGAGAAATAGCAGGTCCAGGGGCAGGCAAAGGTCAAAACCAGGCAGCGGTCAATAGCAGGTCCAGAGGCATGCAAAGGTCAAACCCAGGCAGCGGTCAATAGCAGGTTCAGAGACAGGCAAAGGTCAAAACCAGACAGCGGTCAATAGCAGGTCCAGGAGCCAGCAGAGCAACTATCCAGAGAACTGAGTAGAAGCCAAAGCACAGAAGAACTGAGAACAGGGCCTTAAATAGTGTAAGCATTAGAACTAAGCCAGCACAGCTGAATCCAAGAAGGCTGCCCCCATTGGAGACACCCAGCGCCCAAATATGGGCTTCCTTCCTGAAGCTGCCCCACTCCAATATGGCAGCCACCACCACAGCCGCCCCTTACAAAGATGGCCACCAGAACCTGGAAAAGCCCCAAACAAAGATGGCCGTTCAATCCTCTGGTTCCCTACTGTGCACGGATAGAGAACATGACAACCAAACGTTAAAATGCAATCTAAAACAGCAACAAATGCTAATGAACAGGATGCCGCTTACCTTTGGTAGACCTTTGCAGACAATGCTGCATCAAAGGCTGTCACTGACAGTCAGTAATGTCACATTTCGCACCAAAAAATTAAAAGATATAAATAAAACTATAAGATATCTAAACAACGTGTTAAGTATTAAAATGTTTAATTTATGGAAGAGAGAATAAATGTATTGTCGGAAATCTGAGCAAACGAATAAGCAGAAGACGGATAATATGAAGCATAAAGCAATGTAAATGACGGCATGGAGAACAGCTCCCCAAATAAATGTAGGAAACGAATGTAAATAATGACAGAATGAAAGGTTTGCAGATGAATGATAACTGCTACCTAAAGGAGTATGAATAGTGGTGAAGAACTACTATGAATGACAAACTCATGTGAATAAAAAACTGCAACCGTGGAAAGAGTGTGAATGACAGCGAAAGAATTACTGCTAATAGTGATACAAATAATATGTAAAAGATGGCACAAAACTGCTATCATAGTAATGCAAGAAGAAAATAAGTAAAATGTTGACTAATCATAGAGAAAATAATCACATAGTATAAACATGGTAATAAATTACATGAGTAGACAATTGTGAAAAATATAAATAATTTAAAAAACTATAAATAGCGGCAAAAGAGTGGAGAAAGTAGTATGAATAAAGTGTAAATGATTGTAAAGAAAGTACTACCATAATGAAGTAAGTAAAACGTAAATGCTGTCTTTAAGAAATATAATGATGGAAATGGAATGTAGAAAATAATGATAAGATATATACAAAGCAATGAATGCTTACATATGTATATAAATCTTCAAAAAAACTTCAAAAAAGGCACTCAAAAACATCAACGTAAACACAATTATAATAAATAGATAAAAATGAATGAACTAAGACAATGGAGCTTAAAATAAACATGAAACCTTTACAGAAAAGGTCTTAAATCTAATTCTGCATTTAAACCTCCCGGTTCTACAGTACTAAATTATTGATGAAACACTGCTCTTCTTGTAAAAGTAGTCTTTCGGCATCTCCTCTTCTCCAAGACGGACAAATTTCTTTAACTATAAAGAACTTCAGATCTTCAACTGTACGATTATACTTATACCAATGAGATGACAAGGGGTGCAGTCTCAACTTTCCTACTTATACAACTTCTGTGTGCAATTATTCTTGTATTAATTTTCCACTTCGTTTTTCCAATGTAAAAAAGGTCACATGGACATACTGTACAATAGCATACATAATTATCCACTGATTTTAATTCATGAAGTGTTAAGTTCAAAACGTTGATTGTTAACTGGATGCTGAAAATTTTTGACAGTAACACGTTTACAGACATTTGCCGCAAGATGAACGTCCCGTTAAGTCTGCATTGGGGTCTGGAAGTGCTGAAGGAACTAATCTTTCTTGAAGATTCTTATTTCTTGAGAATGCGACTATGAAGTCTTTTTCTTTAAAACACTCATATGTCTACAAGATGTGCCAAATTCTTCCTAAGGCTCTTACAATCTGTGTTGAAAGCTGAGAAAATTTAAGGGTACACACTAATTTCGGGTGGATGTTATTCTTCTTAACATTTAAAAGATCTTCTTCTACGTTGTGTCCTAGGCTTTGGAAATTCTGTTGCGTACTCATTCTGAAGGGTATCCTCTATTCACAGAATGACGAGACACTTCTGCTTATGTATCGAATTCATCAAGGTCTGTACATAATCTTTGTAAAAGTAAAAACTGTGAATATGGAAGGTTAGTCTTGAGGCTCCTATTACGCAAACAGGTCAAATGTTAAAAAATATGTTTGTATCTGTAGGTTTGCGGTAAATTGTTGAAGCAAAAATGTATCTTGTTTTCCTAATAAGAATGTATATAAAAAGATATTTGTTCTTGATCATATTGTATTTTGAATTTCACATTCATATAACGTGTTCAACCACTCATGGAACTCAACAGCTAAGGTACTTTGCCTGTAGCAGGTGTCCTCCGGGGACAGCAGGCTTTACAATCTCACAAGTGGGTGAAGATGACCAGTGTCAATCAGTCTGGGACTTATAGCAAGTATAAGAAGAGCTTTGTGGAGCGCGAGACATGCTCCACCACGCATGCGAGCATACCTTCCAGCCCGCAGCGAGAACGTGGTCTCCTCAGTTTAACACAATAGCAAAAATAAAAACAAAGGAGACAACTCCAAGGGGAGATAGGAGGAATTGCGAGAATATAAAGTCTGCTATCCTTGGAGAACACCTGCTATAGGTAAGTGCCTTAGCTTTTTCCCGAGGTCAAGAAAACTTATCTATTCTCACAAGTGGGGAACCTTAGAATCCAGATTCACGAAAAATAAGAAACATTGGTCAATCGGGCCTCACAACTGCGAAGACATAACACAGATTAACCTCAAACTACATACAATCTGAATGATAGTGCAGCCTGGAACAGAATAAAATGGACCTAGGAGGGTGGAGTTGGATTCTACACCCCAAACAGATTCAGCAACACTGTCTGCCTCAATCGATTATCTTGTTCAAAGCAGTAGTGGAATGTGAACGTATAGACTGAAGACCATGTTACAAATTTCTTCAATTGAGGTCAATTCAAGTGGGCTAACGACACAGCCATGGCTCTGACATTGTGAGCCCCGACATGACCCTCTACGGCCAGCTCAGCTTGGGCATAAAAGTGAAGGAAATACAATCTGCCAGCCAATTAGAAATGGTGAGCTTCCCGATGGTGACTCCCTTTTTGTTGGGATCAACAGAAACAAAAAGCTAGGAGGATTGTCTGTGGAACCTTACCCACTCCATGTAGTAGGCCAATGATCTTACAAAATCCAAGCTGCTTTCGCCACAATAGACATGTCTGATCAAATGAGTAGAATCTGATGAGACAGCCGATCTCTGAAAGCCTTCAGAGCATTCCACATCGCCTGGAGCTCAGGAGATTGATCTAAAGATTTGTTTCCAGAGTGGGCCAAAAACCTTGGGTGTGAATACCATCTACATAAGCCCACCATCCAAGGAGAAATGAATCCATCGTAGCACTTTTTCTGCCTGAGGAATTTGAAATGGAAATCCCAGAGTCAAACTGGATCGAATGGTCCACCACTGAAGAGAGATTACAAGACCTGGGGACACTTGGATGACATCTTCCAGGCTCCCCATGGCTTTATACCACTGAGAAGCAGGGGTGCATTGAGCTGATCTCATGTGAAGAAGTGTCATGGGTGTAGCATACACTGTGGAAGCTGTGACCTGCTGAGGGGCTTGGCAAAAATTGTCCACTCTTGAATCCAGAATGTAGGCTCGAGCCTTCTGTGTATTGAGCAGGGCACCTATGAACTCCAATTGCTGGACAGGGCAAAATTGGGACTTAGGGTAGTTTGAAACAAACCCTAGTAGCTACAGCACCCGAATATTCATTCACATGGACTCCTGAAAACCCTCCTCCAAGGTGTTCTTCACCACCCAATAGTCGAGATACAGGAACACATGGACGCCCAGACTGTGTAGCAATGCTGCAACTACATAAGTACATAAGTGTTGCCATACCAGGACAGACCAAAGGGCATTCTAGTCCAGCATTCTGTTTCAAATAGTGGACAATCCAGGTCACAAATAACTGGCAAGATCCCAAAAAGTACAAAACATTTTATGCTGCTTATCCCAGAAATAAGCAGTGGAGTTTCACCAAGTACATTTTAATAATGTTTTATGAGCCATCCAAACCTTTTTTAAAACCCGATAAGCTAAACCGCCTTTATCACATTCTCTGGCAACGAATTCTAGAGTTTAATTACGAGTGAAGAAAAAATTTCTCCAATTTGTTTTAAATGTACTACTTTGTAGCTTCATCGAATGCCCCCTAGTCCTAGTATTTTTGGAAAGAGTAAACAGACACTTCACATCTAACCTTTCCACTCCACTCATTATTTTATACACCTCTATCATATCTTTTTTTTTTTTTATTACATTTGTACCCCGCACTTTCCCACTCATGGCAGGCTCAATGTGGCTTACATGGGGCAATGGAGGGTTAAGTGACTTGCCCAGAGTCACAAGGAGCTGCCTGTGCCTGAAGTGGGAATCAAACTCAGTTCCTCAGTTCCCCAGGACCAAAGTCCACCACCCTAACCACTAGGCCACTCCTTCAGCCGTCTTTTCTCCAAGCTGAAAAGCCCTAGTCGCTTTAGCCTTTCCTCATAGGGAAGTCGTCCCATTCTCTGCACCTTTTCTAATTCCATTATATTTTTTTGAGATGCGGTGAACAGAATTGAACACAATATTCGAGGTGCGGATGCACCATGGAGCGAAACAAAGGCATTATAACGTCCTCATTTTTGTTTTCCATTCTTTTCCTAATAATACCTAACATTCTATTTGATTTCTTAGCCACCGTAGCACACTGAGCAGAAAGTTTCAACGTATCATCAACGATGACACCAAGATCCCTTTCTTTGTCTGTGACTCCTAACGTGGAACCTTGCATTACATTGCTATAATTCGGGTTACTCTTTCCCACATTGCACTTGCTCACATTAAACGTCATCTGCCATTTAGACACCCAGTCTACCAGTCTCGTAAGTTCCTCTTTTAATTTTTCAAAATCCTCTCACGATTTAACAACTTTGAATAACTTTGTGTTGTCAGCAAATTTAATTACATCACTAATTACTCTCATCTCTAGGTCATTTATAAATATGTTAAAAAGCAGCGGTCCCAGCACTGACCCCTGGGGAACCCCACTAACTACCCTTCAATATTGAGAACACTGACCATTTAACCCTACTTTCAGTTTTCTCTCTTTTAACTAGTTTTTTTTTTTTTTTTTTTTTTAATTTATATTTATTAACTTTTTCCATTATATTACAAGACATTTCTTGTTCAGGTATAGTATACAGTAATTAAAAAGAAAAAACATGAAAGTAAACCTTCACTAAGGAAAATTTATACTCAAGTCCATAAATGTGATCCAAGATTTCAGGAAAATTACGGAGACAAAGTATAAGGAATTAATAAAGATTATACAAAAGCTGCTAAGAAGAGCACAAATATTATTAACGTTTTTCCATTTTCACTGAGGTTATAAGCGAAGACACATGCAACGGCTGTGTAAATACATATTTTCTTTCTTTAAACCTTATTATGCACTTGCAGGGGTACCTTAAAAAAAAAGTACCCCCCAAGTGCAACACCTCAGGCCTAAGAAGTAAGAATTGTTTCCTTCGTCGGCGAGTCTCCTTAGAGACATCAGGAAAAAGTAAAACTTTTAAACCCAAAAAGGGTTTATCTTTATTACGGAAAAACAAACGAAAGAGCAAATTCTTATCTGGTAATAATACCACTGTGGCGACTAGCGTGGCCGCAGTCGCCAATTCAGTATCAGAAGTTTCAAGTAACAAGGAAATATCAATCGGGGCTTCAGGTACCGGGGTTCCTTTCCCAGGAATGTAGTAAACCATAGACATTGGAGGCAGATTCTGTTCCGGAATTAATAAATTTTCACGCATATAGCGTTTCAACATATCTATTGGAGTTACATTCTGAAGTCGAGGAAAATTAGTAAATCTAAGATTATGATTTTTAGTGTAATTTTCAAAAATTTCCATTTTGTCTCTAAGACTAGTCAAGTCTTTCACCATAATAGGTTGTAAGGTTTCAATCTTCAGAAGTCTCTGATCCAGGTTAACTATTTTACCATTTAAGTCTTTAATCTGTTGATCTTGTACACCTAAGTTACTTTCCAAAGATTTCACTTTAGGTTGAAGGTCATTGATCTGCTTAAGAAAAACTTGACCAAGATTGGAAACCAAGTCCCACAAAGCCTCTAGTGTAACATCTTTAGGTTTAGTCATAAACTCTACTGGTAATTCAAACCTCACAGGCAGATCAGCGTCCTCACTTCGCCCCTCAGCTTTTCTCCTCTCAGTTTGCAACGATTCCACGGGCAAACTGATCTCCAGTCCCTCCTCGGTCGCAAAAGAGGCTTCGATTCGGCGTTTTTCTTCTGGGCCCCTAACCTCAATGGGAGTAGACCCTGTCGAATCCAGAAAGAAGGAACTGGCGCCAATCGGCTGGGGAGGAGGTGTACGTTCAGCGGGGCTAAGAGTAACTTCAAGTCCAGAGAGCGCCAAAGTCTCAGTTTCGCCGGCGCTTACACCTGGTTGCAACCCGCTTCCATTATGGGCTCCTTGCGGTCTCAAGTAACGATCCATCGGACCAGGTAAGGAGGGTGGTAACGGGGAAGCCCTGCCCGCTATTCTTCCTCTTCGTTTCGGCATGTTAGAAGCTTGAGTCAACGCGACCTAGCAGCTTAGCGCCATCTTGGATCAGGTCTTTTAACTAGTTTTTAATCCACAATTGGACACTACCTCCTATCCCATGACTCTCCAATTTCCTCTGGAGTCAAACGCCTTCTGAAAATCCAGATACACAATATCAATTGGCTCACATTTATCCACATGTTTGTTCACCCCTTGAAAGAAATGTAATAGATTGGTAAGGTAATTTCCCTTCACTAAATCCATGTTGGCTTTGCCTCATTAATCCATGCTTCTGAATATGCTCCGTAAATTTTGTTCTTTATAATAGTCTCTACGATTTTGCCCGGCACTGCCTCACTGGCCTATAATTTCCAAGATCCCCTCTAGAACCTTTTTAAAATATCGGCGTTACATGGGCTACCCTCCAATCTTCTGGTACCACACTTGATTTTAAAAATAAATTACATATTACTAACAATAGTTCAACCAGTTCATTTTTCAATTCTGTCAGTACTCTAGGATGTATACCATCTGGTCCAAGAGATTTGCTACTCTTCAATTTGTCAAACTGACCTATTACATCCTCCAGGTTTTTAGAGATTTCATTCAGTTTTTCTGACTCATCAGCTTTGAATACCAATTTTGGCACCGGTATCTCTCCTAAATCTTCCGTGGTGAAAACCGAAACAAAGAAATCATTTAATCTCTTCACTATGGCTTTATCTTCCACAATCGCCCCTTTTACCCCTCGGTCATCTAGCAGTCCAACCGATTCTTTTGCCGGCTTCCTGCTTTTAATATACCTAAAAAAAAAAATTTTACTGTGTGTGCTTGCCTGCAACGCAATCTTTCTTTCAAAGTTCTTCTTTGCCTTCCTTATCAGCACTTTTCATTTGACTTGACATTCCTTATGCTGTTTCTTATTATCAGTCAGTTCCTTCTTCCATTTTCTGAAGGATTTTCTTTTAGCTCTAATAACTTCTTTCACCTCACTTTTTAATTATGCCGGCTGTCATTCGGTCTTCCTTCCTTCCTCCTTTTTTAATACGTGGAATATATTTGGCCTGGGCTTCCAGGATGGTATTTTTGAACATCATCCATGCCTGATGTAAATTTTTGACCCTCGCTGCCGCTCCTCTAAGTTTGTTTTTCACCGTTCTTCTCATTTTATCATAGTCTCTTTTTTGAAAGTTAAACGCTAACGTATTGGATTTCCTGCGTATACTTACTCCAAAGCTAATATCAAATCTGATCATATTATGATCACTGTTATCAAGCAGACCCAGCGCCATTACCTCCTGCACCAGATCATAAGCTCCACTAAGGACTAGGTCTAGAATTTTTCCTTCTCTCACCGGCTCCTGTACCAGCTGCTCTATAAAGCAGTCCTTGATTTCGTCAAGGAATTTTACCTCCCTAGCACGCCCCGATGATATATTTACCCAGTCAATATCGGGGTAATTGAAATCACCCATTATTATTGTGGTGCCCAGTTTGTTAGCGTCCCTAATTTCCTTTAACATTTCTACATCCATCTATTCATCCAGGCCAGGCGGATGGTAGTACACTCTTATCACTATCCTTGCCCACTTTACACATGGAATTTCAATCCATAAGGATTTCAAGATGTGTATTGTGTCCTGCTGAATTTTCAGTCTACTTAATTCAAGGCCTTCCTTAACAAACAGTGCTACCCCTCCTCCAATTCGATCCACCCTATCACTACAATGTAATTTGTACCCCAGTATGACAGTGTCCCACTGGTTATCCTCCTTCCACCACGTTTCAGAGATGCCTATTATATCTAATTTTTCATTTAGTGCAATATATTCTAACTCTCCCATTTTATTTCTTAGGCTTCTGGCATTCACAGATAGACATTTCAAACTATGTTGTTGTTCCTATTTACATCATGCTCAGTACTTGACAGTATTAATTTGCAATCTTTTGTCTGATTTTTATTTAAGGACACCTGATCTACTATGGTCTCTTTTGCAACCTCACAATCGAGATACCCTACCTTCCCTGTTTTGGTGATATCTTTGAAAGATACCTTATTCCGAACCATGCATTTTTGAGCGACTGTCGGCCTTCCCCCAGGTTCTAGTTTAAAAGATGCTCTATCTCCTTTTTAAATGCCGACGCCAGCAGCCTGGTCCCACTCTGGTTAAGGTGGAGCCCATCCTTTCGGAATAGGCTCCCCCTTCCCCAGAATGTTGCCCAGTTCCTTACAAATCTATAGCCCTCCTCCCTGCACCATCGTCTCATCCACACATTGAGACCCCGGAGCTCTGCCTATCTCTTGGGCCCTGCGTGTGGAACAGGTAGCATTTCAGAAAATGCTACCCTAGAGGTTCTGGATCTGAGCTTTCTACCTAAGAACCTAAATTTGGCTTCCAGAACTTCTCGCCCACATTTTCCTATGTCATTGGTACACACATGTACCAAGACAGCTGGCGCCTCCTCAGCACTATCTAAAATCCTGTCTAGGTGATGTTTAAGTCCGCCACCTTCGCAACAGGCAGGCAAGTCACCAGGCGATCCTCACATCCACCAGCCACCCAGCTATCTATATGCCTAATGATCGAATCACCTAACCCTTCCCTCCCGGGCAGAACTTGGAGACATATCCTCGGTGTGAGAGGATAGTACATCCCCTGGTGGGCAGGTCCTGGCTACAGGAGTACTTCCTACTTCACCAGGGTGATGCTTTCCTTCTAGGAGACCTCCCTCCTCCAAGGTAGCACAGGGGCTACCAGACTGGAGGTGGGACTTCTTTACAGCATCCCTGTAGGTCTCTTCTGTGTACCTCTCTGTCTCCCTCAGCTCCACCAAGTCTGCTACTCTAGCCTCAAGAGAACAGACGTTCTCTGAGAGCTAGGAGCTCTTTGCATCATGCACACTACACCACTAGACATTTGGTGAAGACTCTGGGAGCTGACACGAGGCCAAAAGGCAACTCACGGTACTGAAAGTGATGTATTCCCAGCCAAAATCGAAGGTACTTCTGGTGGGCTGGAAGTATAGGGATGTGAGTATATGCATCCTTTAAGTCCAGACAGCACAGCTAATTGTTTTGTTGAATCATCCATCCTGAACTTTTCTCTGACTAGGGATTTGTTCAGGGCCCTTAGGACTAGGATAGGATACATCACCCCTGTTTTCTTTTGCACAAGGAATAGAATCCCTGCCCTTCCTCTCCTGGTGGAATGGGCTCAACCACATGGCTCTTCAGAAGGGCTGAGAGTTCCTCTGCAAGTATCTGTCTGTGCTGAGAGCTGAATGAATGAGCTCTCAGTGTGCAATTTGGAGGTTTTTGATACTAATTGAGTGTGCATCCAAGACAATTTGAAGAACCCACTGGTCACAGTCTATAACTTCAGACTCCCCACGACCAGCAAGTTGTCCGGGACAGAAACTAATTGCTGCTAATCTCTGCTGGAGCCAGTCAAAAGCTTGTCTCTTGCTCTGACTGGGGAGAAGCAGGGGCCTTAGGCGCACACTGTTGACATGAGTGAGTGCACTGGAGCTGAGCCTGAACCTGTTGACAAGCTGAGTGGGTCGTAGCTATGCATCTGATAGTAATAGCTACTCCTCCTTGGTTTGCCAAAGGTCCTCCTAGCCGAGGAGGTAGATGCTGAAGGCGGCCAGCGGGAGACAGAAGAGATGGTATAAGTATGTTTTTTGATTTGGTCAGCGACCTCCTCAACCTTCTCTCCAAAAAGGTTATCCCCCAGGCATGAGGCATCCGCCAACATCTGCTGAACAGAATGTTCCAAGTCAGAAACACACAGGCATGAGAGTCTGTGCATTGCTATACTCTGAGCAGAGATCCTTGATGCCACATCAAAGTGTCATAAGAACTTTCTGAAGCTTGACCAACTGGTGAACTGACTCAGCCTGTTCCGGAGGGATTGCTCAGCTAGGAAATCTTGACTTCCCCAACTTGACATTACGTCCTTTAGATTGTAAGCTCCTTCGAACAGGGACTGTCCTTCTTTGTTAAACTGTACAGCACTGCCTAACCCTAGTAGCGCTCTAGAAATGTTAAGTAGTAGTAGTAGGTCTGACAGCTTGCACACTAAGTTTTACAAGTAGATGCATATGAAGAGCTGGTATGATCGTATTCAGGAGATGAACATTGAAGCCTGGTACATCTTCCTCCCAAAAGAATCCAGGATTCTAGCTTCTCTATCTGGGGGTGCCAAGGCATAGTCCCTGGAACTTCAGGCTATTTTGAGAGCGAATTTCACCATCGTAGAATTGTGAGGCAACTGAGGCTTATCAAAACCAGATCAAATACTGGGTTTCGATCTTCTTGGGCATGACCAGGACCGAAGGAGGTGACAACCAGTTCCTAACAAGGACTTCCTGGAGTACCTCGTGGAGAGGGACAGTCACAGCCTCCCTAGGAGCAGACGTATAGTCCAGAATCTCAAGTATCTTGGCCATGGGCTCGTACTCCACTTCCAAAGGAAAGGGAATAGAATCAGCCATTTCCTTAACAAAAGAAGGGAATAAAAGGCTCTCCGAAGGAGACTTTCTACTTTCAGATGGAGAGGAGGTTTCAGAAGGAATTCCATAGGACTCATCAGAGGAAAAGTACCTTGGATGCTCCTCTGAATCCCATGAGAACTCCTCTTCGGTGTCAGACAATACCTCACAATGGGAGCATCGAGACCGAACCTGTCTCGACATAGAGGAACCATGCCCTTGAGAACGGCGTTGAGAAGAGATTCCCACCTCGACTCCGGAAAAGCTTCCTTCACCAACATTGAAGGAGTGCCAGCTTGGGTGGCAGTCAACACCGGAGCCGCATGTGACACTGGTGTCGGAGGCCGCAACGGTAGGCAGGATAGGAGCAAGCACCCCCGATGCCGATGCACACTGTTGCATTAGGCCACCCAGAAGCTCAGGGAGCAAGGCACAGATGCGCTTATCGAGGAAAGGCTGGGGTTCCGGCTCAGGTGCAAGTTGCAGAACCGCTGGGGTCGATGAGGAAGCTGGGGCCTGGATGTTGGGAGACCAATGCATTGGCATCTGCATGGAGGGGGAGCGATCCTCCTGAAGTCAATGCTTCTCGGGTGCAAAATCTTTTCCCGTCCCAGAGCTCCAAGCACCATGTGTCGAGGGCAACCGATGACGATGATTCTTGGCCTTCGCCCAAAGCGAATCACCAAGGCTGACGTCGAATCCACATATCGCCTTGCAGTCAGGTCCGACGATGAACGGTCCCAGGGGCTCTGCACAGCAGGAGACCTCGAGGCAGGTGGAGACCCACTCAATGCTTCACTGCTCCCACTGTCTAAGGGTCTAGCAGCAGCCATGCTTACCAACTCTCCCGCTGCCAGTGCGTCACTCGACGTCAATGATGACGTCTCCGACTTGATGCCAATGTCATGGAACTGGCTTGGCTCCAAAAATCATCTCTCGTTGTGCCTCTCTGGAAATCTGGGTCCTCTTTTTCATACAAAGAAAGAACACAGTTAGTGGTGGGGCTATGGTCGGACCCAAGCCACTGCAGACACCAAGAATGGGTGTCCTTCCCAGAGACTGACCGATTGTACCAGGTACAGCGCTTAGAGCCACTGCGAAAAAGAAAGGAAACTAATGGGGCAAAATAAACTAAAAATATAAGGCAAAGACAAAAAAAAAAGGGGGGGGGGGGGGTTCCACAACTGAGAACACAATTCTGGATGAAAAAAAAAATTGCCGAAAAGCACAAAAAAGTTCTTTAGGACAAGTGTTGTGAGGAGGGATTAAAAAAAACATACCTTCTCCTCACCGCGGTAGAAAAAGAACTTAGAAGATACATATTCTCAAGGCGGGCGGGAAGGCACGCGCACATGCACAGTGGAGCATGTCTCACGCTCCATAAAGCTCTACTTATACATGTTTTAAGTCACGGACTGGGAGATGCGTGTCAATGTCACCTACTTGTGAGAATAGATAAGCCTACTTGTCCTTGGATAGCCTTTCCTCGCTCCCTCTCCATAACATGAAAACATCATTGATGTATCTTTTATAGAAGACAATCTCTCTCTTGTACGAAACTTAATTGAGAAATTTGTTTTCAAAATCTGCAATGTAAAGATTGGCAATGTCAGGGGCCTTAGCTGAACCCATGGCTGTGCCTCTAATTTGTTGATAGAATTTTGAAAGCAGAAATGGTTCTGTGTCAAGACTATAGTTGCAAGACTGATGATAAAGAAATTTAGTACTCGTGGAGTAATGTTTCTATTCATCAAAGTTTCTTCTATGACTATCAATATCCATAGTTACTAAATATATTAAAATTGTCTCTGTCGAATTCTTCATTAAATTAATAATATAGGAATAGTCTCTGATGTAGGAACTAATTGAACAAATGGTCTTAGGAAAAAGTCAACAAACTGTAAAATTGGTTCTAAAATGGAACCATTACCAGATAGTATCAGGCGTCCTGGAGGATTAACTAATGACTTGTGTACTTTGGTAAAATGTAAAGTGTAGGAATAACCAGATTGGTGACAGAAAGTCTTTTTCTTTGGGGGGTAATATATCCAGCTTGTGCTGCTATAAATACAATTTTGGTTTATCTCTTCATGTGATTATTTTCTCCATCATTAGTTAACATTTTACTTATCATCTGCTTGCATTAATATGAAAGCAGGGATTTTTGCCATCATTTACACATTATTTGTATCACTACTAGCAGTAATTCTTTTGCTGTCATTCACACGCTTTCCACATTTGTTTGCAGCTTTTTATTCACACAGGTTTATCATTCATAGTAGTTTTTTACCACCATACTCCTTTAGGTATCAGTTATCATTCATCTGCAAACCTTTCATTCTGTCATTATTTACATTTGTTTCCTACATTTATTTGGGGAGTTGTTTTCCATGCCGTCATTTACATTGCTTTATGCTTCATATTATCCGTCTTCTACCTATTCATCTGCTCAGATTTCCAACAATACATTTATTCTCTCTTCCATAAATTAAACATTTTAACACTTAACACGTTGTTTAGATATCTTATAGTTGTTTTCTTTGGGCTGTTTACTGATTCAAATTGCCAATCATATGGCTAATCACGATCACAAAATTTTAATCACATGTTTGATCGCATAAAGTGCCCCCCTCATATTTTCGCCTCTACAGTTCAAAATATAGACTGCAGATGTAAATTCTCAAAACTGACATATTGTACTTCAGTTACTAAACTGAAAATAAAATCATTTCTCTTACATTTGCTCTCTGGTGATTTTATTTTTCTAATTATCATATTCCCTGTCTCTGGTTCTGTTCTTCTGTCTGTGCTCTGAACTCTATTTTCAGGGCCTCCTCTCTCCTCACTAATTCTTTTCTCTCCTCCTCTCTTCTTCACTTCTGCCCCTATAACATCTTTCACATTCAACTTTCTGCCATTTTTCCTCTTTTTTATATCTGTCTTGTTTCTATCTCTCCCCCTTCATCCATGAGCACCATCTCCTCTCTCCTTTGGTCTCTCCTCCCCTCCCCCTCCATGGCCACAATCTCCTCCAGTCTCTCCTCCCACCCCGTGAGCACCATCTCCTCTCTTCCCCTTCCTCTCTATGGGCACCATCGCTCTCTTTTCTTCCCTTCTTCTCATTCCTTCCCTTCATCTCCATTGGCACAATCTCATTTCCCCTCCCCCTGGGAGCTCCTGCAGCTTTTTCTCTCCTAACCCCCCCCCCCCCCCCCCCCCCCCCGACAGCCTTTTCTTTTCTTTCCTGCCACCCTAGGACTCCCTCAGACTCTTCCTCCCTCCTGCATATAGTTTTCTCTCCTACTGCTGTCCCTCTCCCTCCCCAATGCTCATGCAAGCTTGTTGTCTCCTCTCCGCCGCACACCCGCCACCGCAGCCTTTTCTCTGCTGCCACCGTGCTTCTCTGGCATTTCATCCCATCCCCGCCGCAAGTGGACTCCAAACTTCCCTTGTACACACGGCAGCATTAACCACATGCTACTCCGCTCCTCTCTGTAACCCAGAGCTATCCCTCTCTAGCATCCAACTCCTGCAGCAGCAAACAGGAAATTTCATCAGAGAAGGTGGGACGCTAGAGAGGTAGGGCTCTGGTTACAGAGAGAAATGGAGCAGCATGTGCTTAATGCTGCCATTGTACAAGGCAAATTCGGAGGATGGCGGGAGGGTGGGATGAGATGTCAAGGAGCAGGTCAGCAGGACAGAAAAGGCTGTAGGTATAGTGGCGGGTAGGAGAGAACAAGCTGCAGGAGCACCAATGAAGGAGAGGAGAAGCGGTAGAAGAATGCAGCTTGATGCAATAAATCACATTAAAATTATTAGCACAAGTTAAAAATTTTAATGCGTTAAACGTTTTAAAACACATGAAATGAACAGCCCTCTTAATTTTTTGGCGTGAAATGTGACATCGCTTACTATATAATATGTCAGTGACACAGCCTTGACTGTTTCTTCAACTTTGATGCAGCACTGTCTGTCAGCGCTACCAAAGGTAAGTGGCATCCTGTTCATTAGCATTTGTTGCTGTATTAGATTGCATTTTAACATTCGGCATTCTTTATCAACATTCTTGTTTTTATATTCTAGGAGATGTATATTTAGAACACTGTTTTTAGGTATGTAGTACACATCTTTTCTTGCCTATTGCCGTTATCAAATATAGCAGCTTTTTGCCACTGTTTATTCACATGTTCATTTGCGATAATGATTATCACGTGGTTAATGTCTCAATCTTTTTTCCCTTGATCATATATCCATCCCTAGGATATCAGTTGTTTCTGTCATCACTTACACGTTAATTTGTATTACTATTGCCAATAGTCCTCTTGCTCTCATTTACATTCTATTCATATTGTAGCCCTTTCAGTTGTCATTCACAAGGATTGTTATAAGTAGCAGTTTTCATCATTTTTACTTACATATTTATATTTACTTTGGTAGTAGTTTTTCTTACCGTTTTACATTATTCTGCAGTACACTGTGGCCTAATGTATACTATGTTTTATTCTATTTTGGTGCACCTTGTTACATCACTTACTACATAATAAATCAGTGACAGAGCTCTGACTTTTTTTTTTTTTTTTTATTTTAATGCAGCACCGTTTGTCAGCACAACTACAAGGAGATTTATATTCAGAATGCTGTGTGTGATATGTAGCATGTTTTCAGGCTTCATTACGATTTATATAGTATACATTTTCTCTGGTTTCTCTCCGATACATTCTAGCATATCTGGGTTTATTTGAACAATGCTTTTTTTTGTTCCCTTTTTTGTGTTTTTTTTTGTTTCCACTTTTTATTCCCATCTCCAATATAGTTTTACATATTCCTCCAGATTTTTAATTTCCTGCATTTGTGGTACAACTTTTTTTTATAACCTTTTTTTAACAGTCTTGTTTTTTAAAATTTGTTTTAGTTCACCCTTTATTTCCACAATTCCACAGACATACACACTTCTAAAGGTTCATAATTTATGTTCGCTGTTCACTTTTGGTTTTTACTTCTAGTGCAACTATTTATATTTTTTTTGGAACAGCATTTGTGTCGAGTGAATTATTTTGGTACTGGTATGGGAAAATTAGGTTCTTACCTTGGTAATTTTCTTTCCTTTAGTCATAGCAGATGAAGCCATTACGTATGGGTTATGTCCATCAACCAGCAGGGGAGATAGAGAGCACTCAAACTTTCACAGTGCCCTCTTGGCCAGCTAGCTCCACTGCCTCTTCCGTATTTGAAGCTTCCAAAGCAGTATGGCAAACTGCAATGGGAATCACAAGAGCTTTCCTCACAGCGAACGATGGCCCATCACAAGGGCATGAACTCATAAAGGAGGGAATGCACATCCTCCTGGAGGGAATAAACTCATCCTCCTTATTGTATAAGTGGAGGGGAACACATGCGCCTCCTGGAGGGAATCACACATCCTCCCAACACACTGGAGGGAATGAACTCATCCTCCTATTTATAGAACTGGAGGGGAACACACGCGCCTCCTGGAGAGAATCAACACATCCTCCAAAAAAAACATGCTGGGGGGAATGAACACATCCTCCTAAATTTAAACTGAACATGAATCCTGAAGATTGTTTTCCAACTTTCTCCCAAGGAAGGAACTTCAGGAAATTAGAACAGAACCTGAAAAACAGATTCACAGCATACAGACAATCATACAGGGAGGGCTCATGGCTTCATCTGCTATGACTAAAGGAAAGAAAATTACCAAGGTAAGAACCTAATTTTCCCTTCCTTGTCATCAAGCAGATGAAGCCATTACGTATGGGATGTAACAAAGCAATCCCTAGATAGGGTGGGAACAAGCCACACCACGCGCTAGCACTTGTGCACCAAAACGCGCATCCCTCCTGGCAGCCACATCCAGCCTGTAATGTCGGGCAAAGGAGAGCTTAGAAGCCCATGTTGCTGCACTGCATATCTCTTGAAGAGAGAGTGCTCCAGTTTCAGCCCAAGAGGAAGAAATCACTCTAGTAGAATGTGCCTTAAAGGCTACAGGCGGAACCCTGCCGGCCAGCAGATAAGCTGAAAAGATAGTTTCCTTGAGCCAGCGGGCAATAGTGGCTTTAGACGCTGGAGACCCTCTGCGAGAACCGGATAGCAAAACAAACAGATGATCAGAAGTCCTGAAAGAGTTAGTAACTCGCAGATACTGCAGCAGAGTCCTGCGCACATCCAAAAGGTGCAGCTGCCCAAAAGATTCTGGAAACTCTTCCTCTGAAAAAGAGGGCAAGAAAATAGGCTGGTTTAAGTGAAAGGCTGAAACCACCTTAGGCACAAAGGAAGGCACGGTCCGAACCGTGACTCTGGACTCTGAAAATTGCAGAAATGGGTCTCTACAGGACAGCGCCTGGAGCTCTGACACCCGTCTCGCCGAGGTAATGGCCACCAGAAAAACGGCCTTCAGTGTCAAATCTTTCTCCGATGCTCGCCGAAGCACCTCAAAAGGAGATGCCTGCAGGGTTTTCAAAACTAGCCCCAGGTTCCAAGCTGGACAGGGTGCTCGCACTGGAGGTCGGAGCCGAAGCACCCCTCTAAGAAACCGTGCCACATCTGGGTGAGCAGCCAAAGACACGCCTTCCACCTTACCACGAAGGGAGGCCAACGCTGCCACCTGCACCCGCAGGGAATTCTAGGCCAAGCCTTTTTGTACACCTTCCTGCAAAAAGTCCAGAATCGGTGAGACAGGAGCCCGCACTGGAACAATGGCTCTGGAAGCACACCAAGACTCAAACAGGCACCAAATCCTGGCATAAGCCACGGAAGTGGAACGCTTGCGGGCTTGCAGGAGAGTGGAAATAACTTTATTGGAATAACCTTTATCCCTCAATTGCGCCCTCTCAATAGCCATGCCGTAAGACCAAAGCGGCCGGCGTCCTCCATGGCTACCGGTCCCTGAGTCAACAGGTTCGGTACCAGAGGTAACGGCAGAGGAGCCTCCAGGAGCATCTGTCGGAGGTCTGCATACCAAGGTCTCCTTGGCCAATCCGGGGCGATGAGGACCACTTCTCCTGGGTGCAGCCGAATCCGCAAGAGCAGGCGCCCTATCAAGGGCCATGGGGGAAACACATAAAGTAGACCCGGAGGCCAGGGTTGAGCCAAGGCATCCAACCCCGCCGAGCGAGGATCTCTCCGTCTGCTGAAGAAGCACGGGACTTTGGTATTGGCACTTGTCGCCATTAGATCCATCACGGGCTTGCCCCATTTGGCACAGATCTGCAGGAAAACTTCGTCTGCCAGATTCCATTCTGCTGGATCGATCTGATGCCTGCTCAGATAATCGGCCTGCACATTGCTCTGACCTGCAATATGAGCTGCTGACAGACACTGAAGATGCAGCTCGGCCCAGTGGCAAATCAGTTCGGCCTGCGCGGCTAGTGCTCTGCACCTTGTTTCGCCTTGTCGATTTATTTAGGCCACCGTTGTCGTGTTGTCCGACATCACTCAGACAGCCAATCCTTCCAGGGTCACTTGAAAGGCCAGAAGCGCCTGAAACACCGCTTTCAACTCTAGGTGGTTGATGGACCACTCCGACTCCTCGGGTGTCCATAGACCCTGGGCATGCTTCCCCTTGCAGTGTGCGCCCCAGCCCTTCAGGCTGGCATCTGTTACCACCAGGCACCAAACGGGGAGCGTCAGCGGCATTCCTCGCCGCAGCATGCTGTCCGAGAGCCACCACTCCATGCTGAGTCAGGCCGCAGGGAGCCAAGTAAGTCTGCATTGGTAATCCTGAGAAATAGGAGACCAACTCCGGAGTAGGGAATACTGTAGAGGTCTCAGGTGCGCTCTCGCCCAGGGTACCACTTCCATCGTGGCTGTCATCGATCCCAGCAGCTGGACAATGTCCCAAGCTTGCGGGCGGGGCATCCTCAGGAGCAGACGGACCTGATTCTGAAGCTTGCACCGCCTTAGCTCGGGTAGGAACACATAGCCCGAGACTGTGTCGAACCTGGCCCCCAAAAACTCTAGAGATTGTGAAGGGGACAGGTGACTTTTGGCCATATTGACGACCCAGCCTAGAGATTGCAGTACTGAGACCACTCTGGCTGTAGCTTGTAAGCTCTCTGTTGCAGAGTCTGCTCTGATGAGCCAGTCGTCTAGGTACGGGTGAACCCTGATACCTTCTCGCCTGAGAAAAGCAGCTACTACCACCATTACCTTCGAAAAGATTCGGGGAGCTGTGGCGAGGCCAAAAGGCAAGGCCCTGAACTGGAAATGTTTTCCCAACACCGCAAACCTCAGAAACTCGGTATGTGCAAGTAAGCTTCTTTCAGGTCTAGAGACGTGAGAAACTCTCCTGGCTGTACCGCCGCAATGACGGAGCGCAGGGATTCCATGTGGAAATGCCGCACTCTCAGGGACTTCTTCACTTCTTTTAAGTCCAGAATAGGGCGAAAGGACCCACCTTTTCGCGGCACCACAAAGTAGATGGAGTATCGGCCGCAGCCTTGCTCGGCGGGAGGCACCGGGGTCACTGCCCCTAACTGAATCAGACCTTCTAAAGTCTCCTCCACCGCCGCCCGTTTGACGGCAGAACCGCATCAGGACTCCACAAACACGTCTCTTACTGGGGCGTTGAATTCTATTCTGTATCCATCTCTGATCAGGTCCAGAACCCACTGATCTGAGGAAATCTTGGCTCACTCCTCGACAAAGAGGGAAAGCCGCCCTCCGATGACAGGCATCGAGGAGAGGGCCGGCGCACCATCATTGAGAGGGTCGCCCCTGAACTCCTGGTCTTGAGCCACCGGCTGCGGAACGCTTGTCCGAGCGAAAGGAGTTCCTCTGCTGACAACGGGCACGTGAAGTGAACCCAGCAGAACGACCCGGGCGGTACCTTCTAGCTTCACGGAAGCGAGGTCTGTACGAGGAGTGGACCGCCTGGCCCTTAGAGGAAGGCCTCTGCCTATCTTCGGGCAAGCGCTGGGGTTTTGGATCACCCAGGCCTTTCACAATTTTCTCCAACTCCTCACCAAATAGGAGAAGTCCTTGAAAAGGCAACTTCACCAACCTTTGCTTAGAGGCCATGTCTGCTGCCCAGTGTCGTAGCCACAGACGACGGCGAGCCGCCACTGCTACTGCCATTTGTTTAGCCGAAGCTCTGACAAGGTCATAAAGGGCATCAGCCAGAAAGGACAAGGCCACCTCCATCCGCGAAGCCACATCCAAGAAGGGCTCCGCTCCATCTCCGGGCTGAGCTACTGCCTGTTGCAGCCAAGCTAGGCAGGCTCTCACAGCATAACAGCTGCATGCAGACGCCCGAACAGTGAGACCTGCAATTTCAAAAGACAGTTTCAATGCTGTTTCCAGCCTACGGTCTTGAACATCCTTCAGGGCAACACCTCCTTCAACAGGGAGGGTAGTTCTCTTTGTCACCGCAGTGACTAGGGCATCCACTGTAGGCATTTGAAAACGAGCCATATGTCCCTCACGCAGAGGGTATAACTGCCCCATAGCCCTGGAAACTCTCAAAGGTCCCTCGGGGTCAGCCCACTGAGCCGAAACAAGCTCTAGGATGGAGTCATGCAAAGGGAAGGCCCGAGCAGCTTTCTTGGTACTAGCCATCCTGGGATTACCCGAGGAGGCCATGCCACTGTCAGGATCTTCAATCGAGAGGGCCTGTAGGGTATCTGAGATAAGAGCTGGCAGCTCATCACGGTGGAAAATCCTCACCGCGGAGGGATCATCCAGATCCTGTGGTAAATCCGCACCTGACTCTGGTTCCTCAGACCAAGAACGTCTGTCAGAGTTCTCCGAATCCTCACACCCCGACCACGGGGGGGGGGGAAAAAGGTGCACCACAATCTGAAGGGGAATTAACCCTTCTGCGCTTATCTTTAGGCCAAGCATCCGGGAAAAAAGCCTCACTGGGCAGTCCCAGGCCAGAATCCATCGGGGGGGCAATCAGAGGAGCCTCAGGCGACCCTTGAGGAAGGGCTCTTTTCATCATGTATGCTTTATGCAGCAAAAGCACAAAATCCGGGGAGAAAATCTCACCCTGGGCACCCAAATCCAGTCCGGTGCTAGCTACTCCTGAAATAACTTCATCTCGAGGTGCCCCACCCGGCTCAGGTCTCTCCGTGTCCACGGAGGCCGCGCCATGCGGTGTAAGCAAAATGGCGCCCGCTGCCAGCTCAGAGCGGGAAGAAACATCGCTCGCCATGCTCGGGCCGGCTCCTACGCCAGTACAGCACGATTTACAGAGCCCTGCTGCTGATTTGCGCTTGCCACAAGTGAAACAGCGCTTTACATTGTCCGCAGCCATCGCCGAAAAACGGCGGTAAAATCCAAAATGGCGGTTTCGCGCCAAAATCGCCCCGATCGCGGGCCCACCCCGGAGGAGTTGGAAAACACTCTTACCTCAAAGGATCTAGTGTACAACTACGATCCTGCTGAAAATCAGGTCAAAAACCTCTGTTCCAGCGTCTCTGCGTTTAAAAACGCGACGCGACTTTTTTTTTTTTTTTTTTTTTTTTAAGCTGTGAGGAAAGCAGAGGTATTGAAGACTCCGGAGGCTCAGATGAGTAGGAAAGGCAGGGAAAGGGCGAACCTATATGCCTGCATTCACTGTTGGTGGGTAAGGACAGGGAAAGCAAGGCAATATGTCCACATCCACAGAGGTATGGGTAAGGCAGGGAAAGGGCTAACCTATGTGCCTTTAAAGTGAAGCTGCTATAGCCTCCAACACCCCGGTTAACAACTGGCAAGCCAGGAACCACCTCCCGGCAGATTTTTCTGGAGCTCAAACAAGCTGCAGCCACCCTGCTAGGGGAGATAGAGAATACTGAAGAGGCAGTGGAGCTAGCTGGCCAAGAGGGCACTGTGAAAGTTTGAGTGCTCTCTATCTCCCCTGCTGGTTGATGGACATAACCCATATATAATGGCTTCATCTGCTTGATGACAAGGAAGTATACATGTTTAGCAGCCAGTTCTTCTGTTTATATTTATATATTTTTGTTTACACTTTGTTGATATTGTTATTATATAAAACTATTAATATGATTGTTATTATATTTTAACGTATACACATTTTAATGTTTCTAAGAAATTTTACATCCATTTTTATCTTTTGGATGTATCAATATATTTTGAATGTTTCAGTATCTTCTGAAAGATTTATAGGCACTTCTGAATATGTATATTAGGGTTTTTATTGTTTCTTATATATTATATATGTTTTTTAATTGTAGACTTCTGAAGCACACCTTGCAGCAGAAACATGGCTTGTGTTGAGTCATTTATACCTTCAATGAAACATTGATTCCTACAATAAATATTGAACCGCATCTTCTAATTTGGGACTTTTTTTGTAACCTTTGCTGTTTGTTTGTTTTTTGCCCCAACCAAAGGAGCATGGGTGTTTTAGGACCTGGTTTAGTATTTGCAGTGTTGTTTTTTCACATGTAGGGGTTTGATTTCTTTTTTTTTATTATTATTTTTTAATTTTTCATTTCTTTTATTCAATTTTTAAATTACATATCTCCCATATACTGAGATAATCAAGAAACATAGAAAAAGAAAAACGTTTTAGATAATTAATGGAAATAAACACTTATCTTAAGCCCACAAAATAAAGAAATAAAGAAGATATCAGAAATAAACAATTACAGAAAAATATAAATAAAAATTCAATCAGGCAGTCGATTCCCCTAAATATAATCTCAAGCCTACCTCTAGTAGCACGCATTCCGAATTATGTTATGACATTCAATTCTTCTTCAGCTACTAGAAAATCATTTAGCTGTTTTGGGTCAAAAAATTTAAATTGTTTACCCACAAACTACAAAACACAAACAAGAAAATCTAAGCACAAAATTGGCGCATAAAGCCTGTTCTCTAGGCTGAAAAGCAAAGAAAGCTTTTTGTCTCATTTGTGTCTCTCTTGAAAGATCAGGAAATATGTGCACTTTTGATCCCAAAAACTGTCTATAAATGACTGAAGGAAAGTTTCAAAACTGCATTGTGGTCAGGTTCCAAGGCAAAAGTAACCACCATAGTAGCTCTCTGTGTAATTACATCCAGGGAGGATTGCAAAAAGGATTAGAGGTTCAAATTGTCCGCCTCCCGCTTCCAAGAGGGATCTCCCAGTGATCTTCCTGAGCTCAGGATATACTGAGCTCATGTAATCGGGGGCAAAGAGTCACTCGCCATCCTCAGGATCTCAGTTAAATATGTTTTAACCATATCCACTGGGGAAATCAAAGGTGACTTGGGGAAATTGAGAAACCATAAACCTGTTTTTCAGGTATTCCACATGACGATGTAGAAAGTTCTTGATCTTAACCGAGACTACTCCCAAATTCTCCGAAGTCTTAATTTTGAACTCTAGAGACTCCACCTTAAGAGGACTGCTGGGCAGATACCTGGGCTTGAACAAGACAGCCTCTGAGATAACCTTATTGTCTTTAGAATTCCACATAATCAACAGCTGCAATGAAGAGTGCATATCATGAACAATATCCTAAAGTGACCCCAATTTCACTACGACTGACTTAACTATCACCCGGAGAAGGCATAGCAAGAGGAGATAGATTTTTCACCTGGGAGACAGTACACACGGTATCCATAGGTAAACTCTTTAAAGCTAACTAAATAAGTGTATCTTGTCCAAGTTCCACAGTCTCATCAGTTGTGGGCATATTCCCTCTCTTGGAAACCCCGCTCTTCCACCACTAAGGCGCTAGGCACAGAAACACCTGCAGCTCCTTCACTTCTTGGCTGCAGGGGAGCCGCATGCTCGAAAGGGCTCAGAGACGTTCTGTTCACGCTACTGACTGACACTCGCGAGTTGGTTCCGGCAGAAGGAACTGAGGTCATCAGGAACTCCATAGGCACTCCAAAGCAATCCAATGTTGTCTGTTTCATTGCTGGGACTGCACCGGAAGTTGAGGGAATCTCCCTAACCTTCCCTCTCTGTTTTCCCATCTTCAAAAGGGCAAGAAGACATAAGTACATAAGTACATAAGTAGTGCCATACTGGGAAAGACCAAAGGTCCATCTAGCCCAGCATCCTGTCACCGACAGTGGCCAATCCAGGTCAAGGGCACCTGGCACGCTCCCCAAACGTAAAAACATTCCAGACAAGTTATACCTAAAAATGCGGAATTTTTCCAAGTCCATTTAATAGCGGTCTATGGACTTGTCCTTTAGGAATCTATCTAACCCCTTTTTAAACTCCGTCAAGCTAACCGCCCGTACCACGTTCTCCGGCAATGAATTCCAGAGTCTAATTACACGTTGGGTGAAGAAAAATTTTCTCCGATTCGTTTTAAATTTACCACACTGTAGCTTCAACTCATGCCCTCTAGTCCTAGTATTTTTGGATAGCGTGAACAGTCGCTTCACATCCACCCGATCCATTCCACTCATTATTTTATACACTTCTATCATATCTCCCCTCAGCCGTCTCTTCTCCAAGCTGAAAAGCCCTAGCCTTCTCAGCCTCTCTTCATAGGAAAGTCGTCCCATCCCCACTATCATTTTCGTCGCCCTTCGCTGTACCTTTTCCAATTCTACTATATCTTTTTTGAGATACGGAGACCAGTACTGAACACAATACTCCAGGTGCGGTCGCACCATGGAGCGATACAACGGCACTATAACATCCGCACACCTGGACTCCATACCCTTCCTAATAACACCCAACATTCCATTCGCTTTCCTAGCCGCAGCAGCACACTGAGCAGAAGGTTTCAGCGTATCATCGACGACGACACCCAGATCCCTTTCTTGATCCGTAACTCCTAACGCGGAACCTTGCAAGACGTAGCTATAATTCGGGTTCCTCTTACCCACATGCATCACTTTGCACTTGTCAACATTGAACTTCATCTGCCACTTGCACGCCCATTCTCCCAGTCTCGCAAGGTCCTCCTGTAATCGTTCACATTCCTCCTGCGACTTGACGACCCTGAATAATTTTGTGTCATCGGCGAATTTAATTACCTCACTAGTTATTCCCATCTCTAGGTCATTTATAAATACATTAAAAAGCAACGGACCCAGCACAGATCCCTGCGGGATCCCACTAACTACCCTCCTCCACTGAGAATACTGGCCACGCAATCCTACTCTCTGCTTCCTATCTTTCAACCAGTTCTTAATCCATAATAATACCCTACCTCCGATTCCATGACTCTGCAATTTCTTCAGGAGTCTTTCGTGCGGCACTTTGTCAAACGCCTTCTGAAAATCCAGATATACAATATCAACCGGCTCCCCATTGTCCACATGTTTGCTTACCCCCTCAAAAAAATGCATTAGATTGGTGAGGCAAGACTTCCCTTCACTAAATCCGTGCTGACTTTGTCTCATCAGTCCATGTTTTTGTATATGCTCTGCAATTTTATTCTTAATAATAGCCTCCACCATCTTGCCCGGCACCGACGTCAGACTCACCGGTCTATAATTTCCCGGATCTCCTCTGGAACCTTTCTTAAAAATCGGAGTAACATTGGCTACCCTCCAGTCTTCCGGTATTACACTCGATTTTAGGGACAGATTGCATATTTCTAACAGTAGCTCCGCAAGTTCATTTTTTAGTTCTATTAATACTCTGGGATGAATACCATCAGGTCCCGGTGATTTACTACTCTTCAGCTTGCTGAACTGACCCATTACATCCTCCAAGGTTACAGAGAATTTGTTTAGTTTCTCCGACTCCCCCGCTTCAAATATTCTTTCCGGCACCGGTGTCCCCCCCAAATCCTCCTCGGTGAAGACCGAAGCAAAGAATTCATTTAATTTCTCCGCTACGGCTTTGTCCTCCTTGATCGCCCCTTTAACACCATTTTCGTCCAGCGGCCCAACCGACTCTTTGACACTCAGATGAAATTTGGCGTAGCCTGGAGAGCAACTGATTATCTTTTTTGTAGGTTTGTATGTTACTTCTCAAAGTGTCTGGCAAAAATGATATCATAGTTAATATTTATATATTTTTTACAATGAGGTGTAAGGGGAAATGTCTTAAGTTCAGTGTTGGAGAAATGTGCTGAGTATATTACAAAACTGAGAGTTCTGTAGATTCCAGACTGCTCTCGGGTAGAAGAATCCATTGATTGTTTTACTGGGTAGCTGGTGTTTTATTTACACATAAAATATTGTTGGAACTTTTTTTGTGTGATATCTCTTATAGCTAATTTTAAATGTGGGGAGAAGAGGGATGTGATGTGCTTTGGATTGCCTCCCCCATCTTTCGTTGGTTTTCCCCCTCTCTTGCCTCCCCAAATATTTCTGTTTAGGGGCACCGCTGCACGAGAGAGGCTCTGTGAAGCTGGAGAGGGGCACGAGAAAGACTGGGTAGAGAGACTGGGGGGTGGTATATGAGAGTCTGGGCTTATAAGAGAGACTAGGAGGGGGAACTCAGACCATAGTGATATGTGAAACAAAGAGGCACAATGAATATTCATGAGAGATTTTTGCATATACTGCCTCCACTGCAAGCAAATCTCTTTGGGACAGCATGCTTTGGGAAGGGAGACTGGTGGCTTCTGACAGTGTCTTGTAAAGGTACCTATTTGCTAAAATTTCTCTGCCCAGAGCCAAAGGACAGAGTCAGTAACCTTGCATACCAAAACTACTGCAGAAAAAAACCAAGAGGTCATCTATGTGCAAAAATAACTTTTAATTCCCCCTAAAAGTGTACAGTATGTCATTCTCAGAGGTAGCTCTATGCAAGTTTCCAGGAAATGAATAACCACCATCCTAGGTGAACTAGGTCAAACATCAATTAAGGGACTAATCATTATTATTTATTTTATTATTTATTTAGCTTTTGACCACACCTTTTTCAGTAGTAGCTCAAGGTGAGTTACATTCAGGTATACTGGGTATTTTTACTAAAGCAACGCTATTTGTTTTAAACATATGAAAAACCAACCAGTCAAGTTTATATCTATTGTCACCTCCTAGGGAATAATATGCGTTCATAGGGCCAGATTTAAGTTCAGAACAATCTAAGCATAAAAGTCTTTGTACAGTTTAGAAATTCAGCATATCTTGCTTACGGATTTGATTTTCTGCCATTTCATGAAATGAAAAATCCATAGAGAAATAAATACATTGCCAAATCAGTTGAGTCCTTTGTATGGTAACAAATTCATAAGCATTTCAAAAGCACAGAGAATTAAATTTAAGAGAAAATGTAAAGTTTCCCAGTGTTAAGCCATGACAACATAATATAAAAAAACAAAAGTGGAAAAGCATCCCATTCCCATTTCTAAAAAGGCCTGCAACTTACATATGATTAGATCGTCTTCCTCTGTTTATTTTTTTCCCAATGACAGGAGTGCCAAAATGTTCAGGATTGGTCAGTGGGAGTTGGTCCAATGTCTGTTAAGAAGAATAAACACATTACAAACTGTCAGAACCCAAAATCATCTAAAAAAAAAAAAACCCCCCCACATAAATCAGTACTATGAGTTCAGATTTTCCTTGGCCAAAGTTTTCTAATGAAGTCAACGTTAAATAACCACAGATTTAAGAATGAAAAGCAAAAATAAAAGGACTATATACACTTACAAAAATGTAAAACTGAATACTATTTAAAAAAATCTGTTTCAAAACAGAAGTCACCTAACTTTCAATATTTGTAGGATAGAATTCTATGATTTATTTAAAAATTGTCTATCCCACACAATCCTACAACTCTTTGCGGATCACAATGTTGCATATATAATAAAAATAGTTTAAAAAGAAAACACACACACATTCAATATGACAAATGGACTCTTGCTCAACACATGGAAGTCAATCAGTAGCTATCAACGTAACAGTTATCACTAACCAGCAAAAAAAATGCTTGAATAAAAAGGAATGCTTTTCAAATATTTACGGAATTGAAGAAGTCATACTATGTTAACTCAAAAGGTTACAAATTCCACCGTTTTGCACCATCAATATAAAAAATGGATGACCGATATGGCATATTTTCAAAGCACTTAGCCTTCCAAAGTTCCATAGAAACCTATGGAACTTTGGAAGGCTAAGTGATGTGAAAATGAGCCCCTTAGTAATCTAATTTTATGAAATGAGGGGACACCAAGTAAAAGTTTATTAGATGAACGCAAGGTTCGAGCAGGACAATAAATTCTCAAAGAACTAGCAACAGAAACTGGAACATCATTGCTCAAAGCCATGAAGATCAACATCAGGACTTTAAATTTAACCGTCCATTGAATGGGCAGCCAGTGCGACGCTAACTACTGGTGTAATGTGGGCAGAGCGAGCCGTGTCTGTAAGTAAACAAACAGCCGCATTTTGAGCTACTTGAATAGAACGAATTCTACAAGTAGGTAAACCAAGATACAAAGCACTACAATAACCAAACAAAGGAGTTATAACGTATTGAATCACATTCCTTAAATTGGCAAACAACTGCTTTCTTTCTGGTCACTCTAACTTGAGATGCAAACGATAGTTTGATTCCAACCATATCCCTAGATACTTTAAAACTCCCAAAATGGGAATTTTCAAAGAATCAATTACAAAATTCTTAGGGACAACAGGAGTAACCTTTCCAGAGAAAAATCAAATCTGAAGTTTTGATTCATTCAGCTGAAAACGATTGGAATTCATCCAAGCTCTCACTAATTGTAAACACATTTTTCTCAATAGAATCAGTCATAGAAAAAAATTTGTAAATCAACTGCATACAATCTAAATTGAACATCTAAACATTGAAAAACCTGGCATATAGGTCTCATATAGATATTAAACAAAATGGTCGATAAGGCCAAACCCTGAAGTACAAATGATGTTAAACCAACCCTGAACACCTAGAAACCAAATATACACAAAACTGTCACTGAGAAAGGAATGATGCAAACCACTGCAGCACTCTACCCCTGATGCCCAAAACGTCTAGTCGATTCAAGAGTATACCATGGAAATGTCTAAAGTTACCATAAGATACCCCGTTCCTCTATCAAAACAAGCTCTAACAGGGTCCAACACAGACATCAAGAGAGTCTTAGTAGAGTGTTTAGGTCTAAAACCAAATTGAGAATCATCTAACACACTATATGCATCCAGAAAATCCCCATATAATCAGTCTCAAACATATATTCCACTCCAACCCTTCCCAATTTAAAATTATACAAGAGTTACTTAGGGAAGTGATAATCAATGTGGGCTACCATTAAGACGAGTTATTCTACCAGTCACTTGTACTATTTTAGAACAGGTCACATCCTATGCTTTGAGACCTAATTATTAACAACTGGGATTAACAGTAAAACAACCAATCTTAATGGAAGCCCACATTGATCATGTTCCCTCTTAGTGATATTTTTAAGTAAAAGAAATATGAAACAAAACAGAAACAGACAATTAGTGTTCAAACATAACAGATGCTCTTGTAATTTCAGAGGCAGGGCTTCCTGAATCTCTCAACTGAGGATCCCACAGCCAGTCAGGTTTTCAGGATATACTTATGATTGTTATGCATGAGATATATTTGCATATCCTGGAAGCTCAATTTATGTGAATTGATCTCATGGACATTTATTGTTGATTCTCCTGAGAACTTGACTGGCTAAGGAGATGTCTGGACACGTTTTCGCAGTCCTGATCTATTGGCTCCCCCCACTGGAGTCCTGTAACAGGCAATGGAAGAGGGAAATCTCTAAATTTGTGAGGGGTAAGAAAGCACCTAGGGTTGCCAAAAGAATAGTGTTCTGTTGTAAGCTAGGGGATAAGTTGCCCTGCTTAACTGTAAAAGGTATTACTTAGAGACGTGGAGGGGCATAATCGAAAGGAACGTCCAAGTTTTGTTGACGACGTCTTCACAAAACGTCCCGATGGAGGGGCGGGGAAACCTGTATTATCGAAACAAGATGGACGTCCATCTTTCGTTTCAATAATACGGTCAGGGACGTCCAAATCTTAAAATTTAGGTCATCCCTAGAGATGGACATCCATAGAAAGTGAATGATACATACCTGTAGCAGATGTTCTCCGAGGACAGCAGGCTGATTGTTCTCACGACTGGGTGACGTCCGCGGCAGCCCCCACCAACCGGAAGAAGCTTCGCGGGCGGTCCGCACGCAGGGCACACCCACCGCGCATGCGCGGCCGTCTTCCCGCCCGTGCGCGACCGTTCCCGCCAGTTGAATGACAAGCCAAAAAGATGAAAACGCAACTCCAAAGGGGAGGAGGGAGGGTAGGTGAGAACAATCAGCCTGCTGTCCTCGGAGAACACCTGCTACAGGTATGTATCATTCACTTTCTCCAAGGACAAGCAGGCTGCTTGTTCTCACGACTGGGGTATCCCTAGCTCTCAGGCTCACTCAAAACAAGAACCCAGGTCAATTGAACCTCGCAACGGCGAGGGTATAACAGAAATTGACCTACGAAGAACAACTAACTGAGAGTGCAGCCTAACCAGAATAAATTCGGGTCCTGGAGGGTGGAGTTGGATTTACACCCCAAACAGATTCTGCAGCACCGACTGCCCGAACAGACTGTCGCGCCGGGTATCCTGCTGGAGGCAGTAATGTGATGTGAATGTGTGGACAGATGACCACGTCGCAGCCTTGCAAATCTCTTCAATAATGGCTGACTTCAAGTGAGCCATCGACACTGCCATGGCTCTGACACTATAAGCCGTGACATGACCCTCAAGAGTCAGCCCAGCCTGGGCGTAAGTGAAGGAAATGCAATCTCATAGCCAATTGGAGATGGTGCGTTTCCCGACAGCGACCCCTAGCCTGTTAGGGTCGAAAGAAACAAACAATTGGGCGGACTGTCTGTGGGGCTGTGTCCGCTCCAAGTAGAAGGCCTATGCTCTCTTGCAGTCCAATGTGTGCAACTGACGTTCAGCAGGGCGGGTATGAGGCCTGGGGAAGAATGTTGGTAAGACAATTGACTGGTTAAGATGGAACTCCGACACCATCTTCGGCAGGAACTTTGGGTGGGTGCGGAGCACTACTCTGTTGTGATGAAATTTGGTATATGGAGCATGAGCTACCAGGGCTTGAAGCTCACTGACCCTACGAGCTGAAGTAACTGCCACCAAGAAAATGACCTTCCAGGTCAAGTACTTCAGATGGCAGGTATTCAGTGGCTCAAAAGGAGGTTTCATCAGCTGGGTGAGGACGACGTTGAGATCCCATGACACTGTAGGAGGCTTGATAGGGGGCTTTGACAAAAGCAAGCCTCTCATGAATCGAACGACTAAAGGCTCTCCAGAGATGGCTTTACCTTCCACACGATAATGGTAAGCACTAATCGCACTAAGGTGATTCCTTACTGAGTTGGTCTTGAGGCCAGACTCTGATAAGTGCAGAAGGTATTCAAGCAGGTTCTGTGCAGGGCAAGAACGAGGTTCTAGGGCCCTGCTCTCACACCAAACGACAAACCTCCTCCACTTGAAAAAGTAACTCTTTTTAGTGGAATCCTTCCTAGAGGCAAGCAAGACACGGGAGACACCCTCAGACAGACCCAGCGCAGCGAAGTCTACGCCCTCAACATCCAGGCCGTGAGAGCCAGAGACTGAAGGTTGGGGTGCAGCAACGCTCCGTCGTTCTGCGAAATGAGAGTCGGAAAACACTCCAATCTCCACAGTTCTTCTGAGGACAACTCCAGAAGAAGAGGGAACCAGATCTGACGGGGCCAAAAGGGCGCGATCAGAATCATGGTGCCGCGGTCTTGCTTGAGCTTCAGTAAGGTCTTCCCCACCAAAGGTATGGGAGGATAAGCATACAGGAGGCCGGTCCCCCAATGAAGGAGAAAGGCATCCGACGCTAGCCTGCCGTGTGCCTGAAGTCTGGAACAGAACAGAGGCAGCTTGTGGTTGGTCTGAGAGGCGAAAAGGTCCACCGAGGGGGTGTCCCACTCTCGGAAGATCTTGCGTACCACTCTGGAATGAAGCGACCACTCGTGCGGTTGCATGACTCTGCTCAGTCTGTCGGCCAGACTGTTGTTTACACCTGCCAGGTATGTGGCTTGGAAGAGCATGCCGAACTAGCAAGTCCAACGCCACATCCCGACGGCTTCCTGACACAAGGGGCGAGATCCGGTGCCCCCCTGCTTGTTGGTGTAATACATTGCAACCTGATTCTCTGTCCGAATTTGGATAATTTGGCAGGACAGCCGATCTCTGAAAGCCTTCAGTGCGTTCCAGATCGCTCGGAGCTCCAGGAGGTTGATCTGCAAATCCTTTTCCTGGAGGGACCACAGACCCTGGGTATGAAGCCCATCGACATGAGCTCCCCACCCCAGGCGAGATGCATCCGTCGTCAGCACTTTCGTGGGCTGAGGAATTTGGAATGGACGTCACAGGGTCAAATTGGTCCGAATGGTCCACCAGAGCAGTGAAGTGCGGCAACTGGTGGAGAGGCGGATGACATCTTCTAGATTCCCGGTGGCTTGGAACCACTGGGAAGCTAGGGTCCATTGAGCAGATCTCATGTGAAGACGAGCCATGGGAGTCACATGGACTGTGGAGGCCATATGACCCAGAAGTCTCAACATCTGCCGAGCTGTGATCTGCTGAGACGCTCTGGTCTGCGAAGCCAGGGACAGGAGGTTGTTGGCCCTCGCTTCGGGAAGGAAGGCCCGAGCCGTCTGGGTATTCAGCAGAGCTCATATGAATTCCAGAGACTGTGTTGGCTGGAGATGGGACTTTGGGTAATTTATCACAAACCCCAGCAGCTCCAGAAGTTGAATAGTGCACTGCATAGACCGGAGGGCTCCCGCCTCCGAGGTGTTCTTGACCAGCCAATCGTCGAGATATGGGAACACGTGCACTCCCAGCTTGCGTAGATACGCCGCTACCACCACGAGGCACTTTGTAAACACTCGTGGGGCAGAGGCGAGCCCAAAAGTGCCATGCGCCCAGGCGGAATCTGAGATACTGTCTGTGAGCTGGCAGTATCGGGATGTGAGTGTATGCGTCCTTTAAATCCAGGGAACATAGCCAATCGTTTTTCTGAATCATTGGCAGAAGGGTGCCCAAGGAAAGCATCCTGAACTTTTGACCAGGAATTTGTTCAGGCCTCTCAGGTCTAGGATGGGACGCATCCCCCCTGTTTTCTTTTCCACAAGGAAGTACCTGGAATAGAATCCCTGCCCTTCCTGCCCGGGTGGTACGGGCTCGACCGCATTGGCGCTGAGAAGGGCGGAGAGTTCCTCTGCAAGTACCTGCTTGTGATGGGAGCTGAAGGATTGAGCTCCCGGAGGACAATTTGGTGGCAGGGAGGCCAAATTCAGGGCGTATCCGCACCGCACTATTTGGAGAACCCACTGGTCGGAGGTTATGTTTCAATCATTTTTATTGTAGACATTTCAATAAACAGTGTACAGGTATGCATTGATCTTTGAAGGATTAACACCTAAATGAACACTATTACAACGATGCACTACAACATGTCTACCTATCACTCTCCTCTATCCCTTCCCATCCTCCCCCCCTTAAACTCCCCCAACTCCCCCTCCCTCCCCCCCCCCCTTCAATAGTCTACTGTCAGTCTACAGGTATTCAAGGTCTCATCTACCCACACAGTCTCTCAATTTAAAATTTTACTTTTTGCAGCTGGTTGTAAGGTATCCCAAAATTTCGCCCAGGTGGTTTCCAGCTTTTTACCCTCCACAGAGGAGATATCTGTAATTCCACAACGTTCTAGTTTTAGCAGTTCAATCATATTTGCCCTCCAAGCCCCAAACGTAGGACCCTCGTTCTCTCTCCAGTTTAGCAGAATTATCTTCTTGCCGATCAGCACCGCCCTGTGCAGGAAGGAGTTGAGTCCTGGAGGGCCAAGCCCCGTGTAGCAGTGTTTTCCAAAAAGCAGTAATGGCTGCTTCTGTATTGTATTGCATCTCTAGTATTGTTTGATGGCCGTTAAAATCTGGGACCAAAATCGCACTACTTGAGGGCAAGACCAGAACATATGCCCCAGTCCTGCGAGCGCCTGGGCACAATGAGGGCATGCGCCTGTGCCACCATACCCTGCCTTGAACGCCCTAGCTGGTGGGATGTGAAGTCGTAATGCAAATTTGTATTGTATCTCCCAGTGTCTAGAATATACAGAGGTGCGCAATGCCAAGGTTAAAAAGTCCTGCAACACCTCTTCCGAGACTTCTGCCTTCAGGTCAATCGCCCATTTCTGTGCTCTGCCTCTGTAATCAATGTCCTCCGTGGAATCCTGGAGATACCTGTGATGAAATCGCAGGGGCACTTTGTTTTGAGCCCCCAATGTCAGTGCTGTGTTTAAAATGTCCTGTACATCCTCGCTCAAGTTGGTCCAGCCCAGCTCGGTTAGGTAATGTTGTATCTGCAGATGCGCAAACTGATCTGTCCCTAGCAAGTTAAATTCTGTTTGTAATTCCCGGAATGGCCGCACTTTACCTTCATCAGTCAGCAGTTGGTACAAATACTGAATTCCTTTCTTCCGCCATCTAGCAAATATCACTGAAGTTGTGCCTTCTGGAAAATCTGGGTTATTAAACAGTGGCAAGAAGGGCGTTGCAGTCCATCTAAACCAATGTCTTTTGCACAGAAACTTCCACGTTGCCCTTGCTGACAGGACGAATGGATTATGTCCTAATTTGAGTTTGACTCCTCTGCCTGACGCGTGCAGCCACCATCCCAAATGTACTGTAGGTGAGAGGGCCTGTTCTAGTTGTGTGTTTGAAAACTCCCAATGTCCTGTTAGCCAATCCCTAATGTGTCTCATCGAGCATGCTATGGTCAGGTATCTTATATTGAGTAGGACCATCCCCCCATGTTGTCTCGGCTTCTGAATGACACTCAAAGTGAGCCGAGGCTTCCGCCCTCTCCACAAAAATGCCTGAATCAATTTATTAAGGGCCTTTTCCTCCCTTTGTCTTAAGTATAGTGGTAGCATCTGAAAAAGGTATAGCCATTTAGGGACTATCATCATGTTGACTAATCCTATGCGTCCTGATAGGGAAAGTGGGCATGTATTCCATAAATGTAACAGGCGCCTGGTCTCTTGTAAGACTGGGAGTACGTTTTTATCATATAGGAGCCCCAGGTCAGAAGGAACTACTACCCCCAGATACTTAATCTGATCTTCTGCCCATTGCAGAGGGAATGAATCGCCCCATTCGTGTCGCAACCCCTGATCCAGGGGCAGTGCCAATGATTTCGTCAGGTTCAGCTGAAAGCCCGAGAGCCTACCATAACTGTGCACCGTGTCTAGGAGGTGTTCTAACGATGTTTGGGGAGTACTTAACAACAACAGCAGGTCATCAGCGTATGCTAGTACCTTTATCTCGTACTGTCCAACTCTGACCCCCTGTATGCTCTCATGCAATCGGATCTTGTTCAACAAGGGTTCCAGGGACAGCAGGAAGAGCAGCGGGGATAGTGGGCAACCCTGGCGTGTTCCTTTCCCAATGTCAAATCCCTCTGTTCGTATCCCATTAACTAATAACATAGCCCGGGGGTCGGTGTATAATGTGATGACAGCCTGGTTGGAGGTTATGAGAGGCCACCTTTGGTGAAAAAATTTTAACCTCCCTCCGACCAGCAGATCATCTGGTACGGACACTTTGAGGGCGGCTATGTTCCCGTGGATCCAGTCAAAAGGCCGTCCCCGGCTTTTGCTGTGGAGGCGCAGGGGGCTGCTTAGGCGCACGCTGTTGACGAGAACGAGCGCGCTGGGGCTGTCCCTGTGCCTGACGAGGCCTTCGGGCTGGCTGGGTGTACCTACGCTTGGCAAAAGAATAGGGCACAGCCTGCTGGGCCCGGAAAAAACGTCCACCTGCTGAGGTGGATGCTGAAGGCGCCCGGTGGGAGAGCTTGTCGAGGGCGGTTTCCCGCTGATGCAGTTGGTCCACCAGCTGCTCGACCTTCTCACCAAAAATATTATCCCCCCGGCAAGGGACGTCGGCCAGTCTCTGCTGGGTGCGGTTGTCCAGGTCAGAGGCACGCAGCCATGAGAGCCTGCGCATCACTATACCTTGGGCCGCAGCACGAGATGCCACGTCACAGGTGTCATAGATACCCCTGGACAGGAACTTTCTGCACGCCTTCAGCTGCCTGACCACCTCCTGATAAGGCCTGGACTGCTCCGGCGGGAGCTTGTCAACCAGGTCCGCCAGTTGCTTCACATTGTTCCGCATGTGGATGCTCGTGTAGAGCTGGTAAGATTGGATGCGGGTCACGAGCATGGAAGATTGGTAGGTCTTCCTCCCAAACGAGTTCAGTGCGAGACTCCCGCCCCGGGGGCGCCGAGGCGGTATCCCTCGAACTCAGTGCCCTCTTGAGAGCAGAATCCACAACCGCCGAGTCATGAGGCAATTGGGGCCGCATTAACTCTGGGTCTGAGTGAATTCTGTACTGGGACTCTGCTTTCTTGGGGATGGTGGGATTAGATAATGGTCGCATCCAGTTCCGAAGCAGTGTCTCCTTAAGGACATTGTGCAACGGCACCGTGGAGGACTCTCTAGGTGGAGATGGATAGTCGAGGACCTCGAGCATCTCAGCCCTCGGCTCATCCACAGAGACCACGGGGAAGGGAATGCATATAGACATGTCCCTGACAAAGGAGGCAAAGGAGAGGCTCTCAGGAGGCGAGAGCTTCCTCTCTGGTGAAGGCGTGGGGTCAGAGGGAAGGCCCGTAGACTCCATCGACGTCGACTCCACCTGCGTGGCGGTCGTGACCGGCGCCGCAAGCGGCGGCAGTGTCGAAGGCCTCGGCACCGGGCTAGAGCTCGCCAGCGCCACAGTCAACGGCGCCGAGGGCGCAAGCACCCCCGGCGCCGGCACAGCCTGGCGCATCAGCCCTTCCAGGATCCCTGGAAGGATGGCTCGGAGGCACTCGTCCAGGCCCGCTGTCGAGAAAGACGGGGGGGCCGGTAGAGGCGTCGGTGCCGGAAGCTGTTCGGGTCCAGGAGACTGCACCGAAGTGCTGGGACCCTGACGCGTCGGTACCTCCACTACCGAGGGGGACCTTTCCTCTCGACGCGGACGCTTCGGCATCGACTCCTCTCCGGCACCAAGGGCCGGGCGCACCGATGGGGACCGATGACGGTGCTTCTTCTGTTTTTTGCGGTGCCCGTCATCGGCACCAGGTGGAACGGAGGAGGAGGAGGTCGATCCCCCTCGGTCTCGAGGGGCCGGGTCGGACAGGGTTCGGTCCCGAGGGCCATGAGCAGAGGGAGTGACTGGGGCCGATTGCCCACGCGGCCTCTCACCCCTACCATCACCGGAGGACCGGCGGGCCGACGGGACCTGCACTCCTGGGGTCGATGCCATCGGGCCGATTTCGCGGACACCGATACCGGAACCGAAGAACCGGCCGTCGATACCGATGCCGTCGAGGTCGACGTCGAGGGGCCGGCGCAAGTTCCAAAAAGACGGTCCCGAAGAACTTGCCTCGCAACCTGAGTCCGTTTCCGGAGACCAAGACACAAAGAACACGACTTGATATTGTGCTCCGGCCCGAGGCACTGGAGGCACCAAGCGTGGGTGTCGGTCTGCGAGATAGGCCGGCCGCACCGACCACACTTCTTAAATCCACTCGGGACCTTCGAGGACATCGACGGAAAAATCGCGTCGGCGAAGTTAAAGTCGTCGATGGTGGCGGTAAATCACACCTCGAAAAATAAAGCGACCGCGCGGCCACAAGGCCACAACGCAACGACCTCGCTAGAAAACGAGGGAAAAATTCAGCGCATTCTCTTCCTTTTTTTTTTTTTTTTTTTAAAGAAAGGGAAAAAAGGGTTTGAAGCGCGCGGCAACAAAAAACAGAAAATAAGCGAATTCGCGGACAACGCGACGGTTTTCCGGGGCTGACTATGAGAGAGCGGCGACGCACGACTCTCTCCAGCGCGGAAAAGAAAAGACTGGCGGGAACGGTCGCGCACGGGCGGGAAGACGGCCACGCATGCGCGGTGGGCGTGCCCTGCGTGCGGACCGCCTGCGAAGCTTCTTCCGGTTGGTGGGGGCTGCCGCGGACGTCACCCAGTCGTGAGAACAAGCAGCCTGCTTGTCCTCGGAGAATTGGTTGTTTCTGATTTTCGGCGATAATGGAAACCAAGGACATCCATCTCAGAAACGAACAAATGCAAGCCCTTTGGTCATGGGAGCAGCCAGCATTTGTACTGCACTGGTCCCCCTGACATGCCAGGACACTAACCGGGCACCCTAGGGGGCACTGCAGTGGACTTCATAAATTGCTTCCAGGTACATAGCTCCCTTACCTTGTGTGCTGAGCCCCCCAAAACCCACTACCCCCAACTGTACACCACTACCATAGCTCTTACGGGTGAAGAGGGGCACCTAGATGTGGGTACAGTGGGTTTGTGGTGGGTTTTGGAAGGCTTGCTGTTTCCTCCACAAACGTAACAGGTAGGGGGGGATGGGCCTGGGTCTGCCTGTCTGAAGTGCACTGCACCCACTAAAACTGCTCCAGGGACCTGCACACTGCTGTCATGGACCTGAGTATGACATCTGAGGTTGGCATAGAGGCTGGCAAAAAATATTTTGAAAGATATTTTTTTGAGGGTGGGAGGGGGTTAGTGACCAGTGGGGGAGTGACCAGTGGGGGAGTAAGGGGAGGTCATCCCCGAATCTCTCGGGTGGTCATCTGATCATTTCGAGCACATTTTTATGCCATGGTCGTAAGAAAAACACGACCAGGTAAAGTCGTCCAATTGCGCGTCAGGGACGCCCTTTTATTTTCTATTATGGGTCGAGGACGTTCATGTGTTAGGCATGCCCAAGTCCAGCCTTCGCTACACCTCCGATACACTCCGTTGAACTTTGGCTGTCCCTGCGACGGAAAGCAGTTGGGGACATCCAAAATCGGCTTTCGATTATACTGATTTGGACAACCCTGTGAGGACGTCCATCTTCCGATTTGTGTCAAAAGATTGGTGTCCTTCTCTTTTGAAAATGAGCCCGATAGTTAAACACACTCTGGATTGGGGGTAGTGGGGGGGGGGGGGGAGATTTCAACTGAAAGGGATCCTGAATCCTTTCACTAGGCACTAATACCTAGGACACGGGCTGGGGAAAGGTAGGAAGAAAAGTTTCCTTTCTGACCTCCTGCTTAAGGACAATGGGTGTAAAGTCTTATACAGACTTGTGTGTCAGGTTCTCACTGGAAGGGTTGTCTGGAAGCAAGAACTTTTTCCCCCCCATATTTGGTGAGAACGCCCAAAATTAGAACCTATTGGAAAGAAGAGAGACACTGGATTGTGGAGGTCATGGGGTCAATGTGTTACTGGGGCTGTTGCCCTACTCTTAGTACTAATACAACATAAATGGCTACAGTGTGCCTAGTGGCAGCTCAGTGTGAGCTAGCTGCCAACTGGAAGTAGACGGATGATCCAAGTGTGCACCACTAGCCAGCCAGATTGTGTTAGATTATTTTAGTGGAAAAAAAAATAACTGCAGTACACCTGGAACACAGTGTTAAATTCCTAGAAAAATAGGCAATGCTACTGCAACTCTTCTAACTGTAAAGCTAGAAGTTGGGCTCTCTTGCCTAGATTCCAGAGTTCCCTTGGCATTTCACTTTTGAAGTTTAACCCTGACCGTTGGTTTAAAGGGTTGATGCTACAGGAAATGGGGAACTCTGTGAATTGCAATTCTGATATGCAGGCATTGTTTTGCACATTCATGTGTAAAGCGTTCCGAGCTATTTCAAAAGTTACTGCATTCCTTTCTTCATTCAACAGAACTTTAAATTATGTTATATGTTTTTTTAAAAAGGTGCTAAGAGGATCATGGACTCCCTGTCCTTCCAAGTTTTGAGGCCTTGCTCATTAAGGCTATCCGAGGATATACAAATAGGTAAGTGAATGAAGGAAGGCTCACTGCTAACATGCCTTTTCATCTCCTCAGAGTCGAATACTCATATCTTATGAGAAATGACCATGACATATGAACTACAAATCTACTTAACATTATACATTGTAAGACTTCCCGAGAGAAAAAGATGAAGAGCTGGCAAGAGGGGAAGAGCCCTAGCAGCAGAGATACCGAGCTAGTTCTACGAATCCATGGAAGCTAGAAGGGGTTTCCCAGTCCTTCTCCCCCCAGAAGCTGAACCAAGAAAATAGGCTGACCAAGACTGACAGAAGCCCGAGAGAGATTTGTGTTTATTCCTTTTTCATAAAACTGCCCTGAGCCTAAGCCATTGTTTTGGCTCTGAAACAGGATAGCCAAGAAGGGGAAAAGGGACAATGGAGGCTTGCCTAAATTCAGTCCTGAAGGGCTGCAAACAAGAATATGAATAAGAAAGCTTTGCATGCCCATTTCATTCATTGTATGGAGATCTGTCTCATGCATATCAGAAACAAAAACACGAGGGCAGATAAAGGCCAAATGGTCCATTTAATATGCTCATCCATACCATCCACTATCTCCTCCTCTCCCTAAGAGATCCCACTTTCTTTAATTCAGTCTCTGTCTCCACCACCTCCACAGGGAGGCTGTTCCAGATATCCACCATCCTTTCTGTAAAAAGCATTTCATTAGATTACTTCTGAGCCTATGCCTGAGTTTTCTTTCAATTGAAATTGATTCACCTCATGTGCATGAATGCCACAGAGATATTTAAATGTCTATCATATCCCCTCTTTCTGCAAATACATCTCGTACATATTCATTGTGGATATCTTGAAAACCAGACTGGCTTGGGTTTCCACAAGGACTGAGTTGAGAAACCATGGTGTAGTTTCTGTGAAGCTATTATATTATGTTAAAAAAAATTTTATCAACAACAAATACAACAGTCAAACAAGAATATAAAAAACAAAGAATGCCAGTCGTTCCAGATTTCTAATTTTGTCCCCATCCTCCAGAGCTGCCAAGGGGTCCCAATTTTTGAGAGGGAGATTTTAGTACACACACCATAGCCCCGCCCCACTTTGCATTGGCTCCACCTACTCTACATGGCTCCGCCCCTGGCACACCTCAAACCCACAGCCATTTCAGAAAATATTTTATTTAATGGGCTAATACCCTTTACAATTAGCTAAAATTTCCTGCCTCAGGACAGTATAATGCTGTTCCGATATCCTCTCCTGACCTGAGGAAGGAAGTGTTGGTCTCTGAAAGCTAATCAAAAATGGCTTAAAATCAGTGAAGGTATCACCTTATTTTCTATTTTGTATTTTATTTGCATTTATTAAATTTTATTAACACAGCTACCACATTACTATATCCTAAATTTTAAATAAAATTATTTGCTTTACCTTTGTTGTCTGGCCATTTACCTTTTCTAATTGTGTTGCTCCCAAGTCTCTTGATTCTGCTTTCCTTCATCTTCTCTTAACTCTCTTGCAGGGTTTTGTGAGGGGGCAGATGGTAGGGGATCAAGGAGGTCACGGGAACAGGGGTCGCAAAGAGCAAGGGAACCCCGACAGGGAAAGTTTCAATGCCAAGGCCCCAGTATTCCGAAAGCTAGGCTCCTTGGGACGGAAAGGCCAATGGGAATAATGAAGAAGGGTAGGAACTACCATTCCCAGAATCCCCCTCTTTCCCACCAAACTATGCAGAAGCTAGGAGAGAGAATAAAGGATTGGGAGATGGTTTCTGAGGAAGGTAATGAGGAATAGCTGGGGAGAGTGGGGGATGAGGAAGCCGGTGATGAGGAGAAAATGGAGATTAATGAGGGACTGGAGGAGGAGAGGATGGAAATTGCTGCTCTGGCTAAAACAGGAAAAGATACTGTAGGTGGGTGGGTGGCAGCTCCTTTGAGACGGCTGGAGGAGAAAGGCTGAGGCATTGGGGAAGGTCTCTGTTAAAGAGGAGACAGGTGCTGGCCTCAGGAAAGAGACAGGAATGCAGCACGGTTTAAACCCCAGGACAGGGAAGGTGAAAAGAAACTGTTTCTTTGTGCTGTAAGATTAAGGAAGGAAAGCTGTATGAACTGTTTGAACCTGGAAGGTGCTTTGACTGCAAAACACAGAACTACTGAGTCTTCCTTTGGTTGTGTTCTGATTAGAAGAGGAATTATTTTGGTGTTAAAAGAAGGAAAATTATATGAACTGTTTGAGCCTGGAAAGTGCTTTGACTGCAAACTAATATGTTATGTTCTGATTAAAAGAGAACTAAGCAAGAAGCATTATTTTGTGTTAACCAAGGAAAGCTGTATGAACTGTTTGGGCCTGGAAAGGGCTTTTGCCTGCAAGACACAGAACTAATATGTTTTCCATTTTTAGTTATGCTGAGTTAAAGCAAGAAAATAAAACCTTTTTACTTATAAGCAGTTTGCCTTTGTTGAGCCTCTGTGAAAAGAACCGAAGGAGGAGGGAGTCCTAAGAGCTCTCAGGGGTCTGAGACCAAATCCAAGAGCAGCCGGAGGAGGTGTGGAGCGGAACAATAGCTGTGCCAAAAAGGAAGCTAAGCAGTGTCGGGCTGGGCCAGGACCTGGAAGGGCAACCCGGCTACAGTTTCCTGTCCATTTGTCATTTTTCTCTCCCTTTTCTTTGTGGTCTTCAATATTTTTCTGCCTCTCTCTCTATCCAGATTTAATTCATTCTTACTATCCATTCTTTAATTTCCTTCTTTTTACGTCATCTACCTATGGCTTCATATTTTCCTCACCCTTGTTCTCCCCATGCCCCATCCTCTTATTCTCCAGTCTTTAACTACTCTGTCCTCTCCCCCTTTCCATCCAGCAGCTCCCCTCTTTCTCTCCTCATACTTCCAGTGTCTCCCCTCTTTCTTTCTGCATCCTAATGGGGCAGTTCAGCAAACTGAAGAGTAGCAGACCTCCTGGACTGGATGGTATTCATCCTAGAGTACTGATAGAACTGAAAAATGAGCTTGCGGAGCTACAGCGAATGCTACATACCTGTAGAAGGTATTCTCCGAGGACAGCAGGCTGATTGTTCTCACTGATGGGTGACGTCCACGGCAGCCCCTCCAATCGGAAACTTCACTAGCAAAGTCCTTTGCTAGCCCTCGCGCGCCCGCGCGCACCGCGCATGCGCGGCCGTCTTCCCGCCCGAAACCGGCTCGAGCCGGCCAGTCCAGTATGTAGCAAGACAATACACTTCAAGGGAAGACACAACTCCAAAGGGGAGGCGGGCGGGTTTGTGAGAACAATCAGCCTGCTGTCCTCGGAGAATACCTTCTACAGGTATGTAGCATTCGCTTTCTCCGAGGACAAGCAGGCTGCTTGTTCTCACTGATGGGGTATCCCTAGCCCCCAGGCTCACTCAAAACAACAACATTGGTCAATGGGGCCTCGCAACGGCGAGGACATAACTGAGATTGACCTAAAAAATTTACCAACTAACTGAGAGTGTAGCCTGGAACAGAACAAACAGGGCCCTCGGGGGGTGGAGTTGGATCCTAAAGCCCAAACAGGTTCTGAAGAACTGACTGCCCGAACCGACTGTCACGTCGGGTATCCTGCTGCAGGCAGTAATGAGATGTGAATGTGTGGACAGATGACCACGTCGCAGCTTTGCAAATTTCCTCCATGGTGGCTGACTTCAAGTGGGCTACCGACGCTGCCATGGCTCTAACATTATGAGCCGTGACATGACCCTCAAGAGCCAGCCCAGCCTGGGCGTAAGTGAAGGAAATGCAATCTGCTAGCCAATTGGATATGGTGCGTTTCCCTACAGCCACTCCCCTCTTGTTGGGATCAAAAGAAACAAACAATTGGGCGGACTGTCTGTGGGGCTGTGTCCGCTCCAGATAGAAGGCCAATGCTCTCTTGCAGTCCAATGTGTGCAGCTGACGTTCAGCAGGGCAGGAATGAGGACGGGGAAAGAATGTTGGCAAGACAATTGACTGGTTCAGATGGAACTCCGACACAACCTTTGGCAGAAACTTAGGGTGAGTGCGGAGGACTACTCTGTTGTGATGAAATTTGGTGTAAGGGGCCTGGGCTACCAGGGCCTGAAGCTCACTGACTCTACGAGCCGAGGTAACTGCCACCAAGAAAATGACCTTCCAGGTCAAGTACTTCGGATGGCAGGAATTCAGTGGCTCGAAAGGAGGTTTCATCAGCTGGGTGAGAACGACATTGAGATCCCATGACACTGTAGGAGGCTTGACAGGGGGCTTTGACAAAAGCAAACCTCTCATGAAGCGAACAACTAAAGGCTGTCCTGAGATCGGCTTACCTTCCACTTGGTAATGGTATGCACTGATTGCACTAAGGTGAACCCTTACGGAGTTGGTCTTCAGACCAGACTCAGACAAGTGGAGAAGGTATTCAAGCAGGGTCTGTGTAGGACAAGAGCGAGGATCTAGGGCCTTGCTGTCACACCAGACGGCAAACCTCCTCCAATGAAAGAAGTAACTTCTCTTAGTGGAGTCTTTCCTGGAAGCAAGCAAGATGCGGGAGACACCCTCTGGCAGACCCAAAGAGGCAAAGTCTACGCCCTCAACATCCAGGCCGTGAGAGCCAGGGACTGGAGGTTGGGATGCAGAAGAGCCCCTTCGTCCTGCGTGATGAGGGTCGGAAAACACTCCAATCTCCACGGTTCTTCGGAGGATAACTCCAGAAGAAGAGGGAACCAGATCTGACGCGGCCAAAAGGGAGCAATCAGAATCATGGTGCCTCGGTCTTGCTTGAGTTTCAACAAAGTCTTCCCCACCAGAGGAATGGGAGGATAAGCATACAGCAGACCTTCCCCCCAATCCAGGAGGAAGGCATCCGACGCCAGTCTGCCGTGGGCCTGAAGCCTGGAACAGAACTGAGGGACCTTGTGGTTCACTTGAGATGCGAAGAGATCCACCAGGGGGGTGCCCCACGCCTGGAAGATCTGTCGCACCACACGGGAATTGAGCGACCACTCGTGAGGTTGCATAATCCTGCTCAACCTGTCGGCCAGACTGTTGTTTACGCCTGCCAGATATGTGGCTTGGAGCACCATGCCTTGACGGCGAGCCCAGAGCCACATGCTGACGGCTTCCTGACACAGGGGGCGAGATCCGGTGCCCCCCTGCTTGTTGACATAGTACATGGCAACCTGATTGTCTGTCTGAATTTGGATAATTTGGTGGGACAGCCGATCTCTGAAAGCCTTCAGAGCGTTCCAGATCGCTCGCAACTCCAGAAGATTGATCTGTAGATCGCTTTCTTGGAGGGACCACCTTCCTTGGGTGTGAAGCCCATCGACATGAGCTCCCCATCCCAGGAGAGACGCATCCGTGGTCAGCACTTTTTGAGGCTGAGGAATTTGGAAGGGACGTCCCAGAGTCAAATTGGAGCAAATCGTCCACCAATACAGGGATTCGAGAAAACTCGTGGACAGGTGGATCACGTCCTCTAGACCCCCGGCGGCCTGATACCACTGGGAGGCTAGGGTCCATTGAGCAGATCTCATGTGAAGGCGGGCCATGGGAGTCACATGAACTGTGGAAGCCATGTGGCCCAGCAATCTCAACATCTGCCGAGCTGTGATCTGCTGGGACGCTCGCACCCGCGAGACGAGGGACAACAAGTTGTTGGCCCTCGCCTCTGGGAGATAGGCGCGAGCCGTCCGAGAATCCAGCAGGGCTCCGATGAATTCGAGTTTCTGCACTGGGAGAAGATGGGACTTTGGGTAATTTATCACAAACCCCAGTAGCTCCAGGAGGCGAATAGTCATCTGCATGGACTGCAGGGCTCCTGCCTCGGATGTGTTCTTCACCAGCCAATCGTCGAGATATGGGAACACGTGCACTCCCAGCCTGCGAAGCGCCGCTGCTACCACAGCTAGGCACTTTGTGAACACCCTGGGCGCAGAGGCGAGCCCAAAGGGTAGCACACAGTACTGGAAGTGGCGTGCGCCCAGCTGAAATCGCAGATACTGTCTGTGAGCTGGCAGTATCGGGATGTGTGTGTAGGCATCCTTCAAGTCCAGAGAGCATAGCCAATCGTTTTGCTGAATCATGGGGAGAAGGGTGCCCAGGGAAAGCATCCTGAACTTTTCTTTTACGAGATATTTGTTCAGGGCCCTTAGGTCTAGGATGGGACGCATCCCCCCTGTTTTCTTTTCCACAAGGAAGTACCTGGAATAGAACCCCAGCCCTTCTTGCCCGGATGGCACGGGCTCGACCGCATTGGCGCTGAGAAGGGCGGAGAGTTCCTCTGCAAGTACCTGCTTGTGCTGGAAGCTGTAGGACTGAGCTCCCGGTGGACAATTTGGAGGTTGAGAGGCCAAATTGAGGGTGTATCCTCGCCGGACTATTTGGAGAACCCACTGATCGGAGGTTATGAGAGGCCACCTTTGGTGAAAAGCTTTCAACCTCCCTCCGACAGGCAGGTCGCCCGGCACTGACACTTGGATGTCGGCTATGCTCTGCTGGAGCCAGTCAAAAGCTCGCCCCTTGCTTTTGCTGGGGAGCCGCGGGGCCTTGCTGATTCGCACGCTGCTGACGAGAGCGAGCGCGCTGGGGCTTAGCCTGGGCCGCAGGCTGTCGGGAAGGAGGATTGTACCTACGCTTGCCAGAAGTATAGGGAACAGTCTTCCTTCCCCCGAAAAATCGTCTACCTGTAGAGGTAGAAGCTGAAGGCTGCCGGCGGGCGAACTTGTCGAATGCGGTGTCCCGCTGGTGGAGAGACTCTACCACCTGCTCGACTTTTTCGCCAAAAATGTTATCCGCACGGCAAGGCAAGTCCGCAATCCGCTGCTGGATTCTATTCTCCAGGTCGGCGGCACGCAGCCATGAGAGCCTGCGCATCACCACACCTTGAGCAGCGGCCCTGGACGCAACATCAAAAGTGTCATAAACTCCTCTGGCCAGGAATTTTCTGCACGCCTTCAGCTGCCTGACCACCTCCTGAAAAGGCTTGGCTTGCTCAGGGGGAAGAGCATCAACCAAGCCCGCCAACTGCCGCACATTATTCCGCATGTGTATGCTCGTGTAGAGCTGGTAAGACTGGATCTTGGACACGAGCATAGAGGAATGGTAGGCCTTCCTCCCAAAGGAGTCTAAGGTTCTAGCGTCCTTGCCCGGGGGCGCCGAAGCATGTTCCCTAGAACTCTTAGCCTTCTTTAGGGCCAAATCCACAACTCCAGAGTCATGAGGCAACTGAGTGCGCATCAGCTCTGGGTCCCCATGGATCCGGTACTGGGACTCGATCTTCTTGGGAATGTGGGGATTAGTTAATGGCTTGGTCCAGTTCGCAAGCAATGTCTTCTTCAGGACATGGTGCAAGGGAACAGTGGACGCTTCCTTAGGTGGAGAAGGATAGTCCAGGAGCTCAAACATTTCAGCCCTGGGCTCGTCCTCCACAACCACCGGGAAGGGGATGGCCGTAGACATCTCCCGGACAAAGGAGGCAAAAGACAGACTCTCGGGAGGAGAAAGCTGCCTCTCAGGAGAGGGAGTGGGATCAGACGGAAGACCCTCAGACTCCTCGTCAGAGAAATATCTGGGATCTTCCTCTTCCTCCCACGAGGCCTCACCCTCGGTGTCAGACACAAGTTCACGGACCTGTGTCTGCAACCTCGCCCTGCTCGACTCCGTGGAACCCCGTCCACGATGGGGGCGTCGAGAGGTAGACTCCCTCGCCCGCATCGGCGAAGCTCCCTCCGCCGACGTAGTCGGGGAGCCTTCCTGGGAGGTGGCCGCGGTCGGTACCGCACGCGGTACCGACGTCGGGGACCTCAACCTGGGCGATGGGCCAGCCGGCGCCACGCTCGACGGTACCGGTGGCGCAAGCACCGCCGGTACCGGAGGGGTAGGGCGCAACAGCTCTCCCAGAATCTCTGGGAGAACGGCCCGGAGGCTCTCGTTTAGAGCGGCTGCAGAGAAAGGCTGAGAGGTCGATGCAGGCGTCGACGTCAGTACCTGTTCCGGGCGTGGAGGCTGTTCCGGGCTGTCCAGAGCGGAGCGCATCGACACCTCCTGAACAGAGGGTGAGCGGTCCTCTCGGTGCCGATGCCTGCTGGGTGCCGAATCCCTCGGCGACCCAGAGCTCTCGGTGCCGACACGGGGAGGAGACCGGTGTCGATGCTTCTTGGATTTCTTCCGAAGCATGTCACCGGAGCTCCCCGGCACCGACGAGGAGGACGTCGAATCCATCCGTCGCTTCCTCGGGGCCGAGACTGAAGAAGGTCGATCTCGGGGGGGCTGTACCGCAGGAGCCCTCAGGGTAGGCGGAGACCCACCCGAGGGCTCACCGCCACCAGCAGGGGAATGGACAGCCCTCACCTGCACTCCACCCGATGCACCACCGTCCGACGACATCAGCAGACGAGGTCCTGGTACCACCGACGTCGATGCAGCTATCCGATGTCTCGGCGCCGATGCAGAGGCCCGATGCCTCGATGCACTCGATGCAGGGGCGGCCGAGGAAGATGGTCTGGACGCTGACGACGTCGATGCACTCGAAGATCCCGGTGCCGATGCCGACGAAGAGCCCGAGAACAACACGTTCCACTGGGCTAGTCTCGCTACCTGAGTCCGCCTTTGAAGCAGGGAACACAGACTGCAGTTCTGAGGGCGGTGCTCGGCCCCCAGACACTGAAGACACGACGAGTGTCGATCAGTGAGCGAGATAACCCGGGCGCACTGGGTGCACTTCTTGAAGCCGCTGGAAGGCTTCGATGTCATGGGCGGAAAAATCACGCCGGCGAAATCAAAAGCCGAAATGGCGAAATTTGAAGCACCAAATTTAGAGGGAGAAAAAATCTCGACCGAGGCCGAAAAGAGGCCTACCCCGACGACGAAAGAAAACTTACCGGGGCAAAAAAGCTGGAAGTACGGGGAGGATTTACACGAAACCCGGCGGGGGGTTTCCGGAGCACTTCCCGACTAGGACAAAGCTTTCCCGACGGCAAAAACACGTTCAAAACAAATTGGACGCGCGAGGTCGACTTTCCGGGGCTCGACACGGCGAAAACACGACCGTACCGAGTGCGGACAAAAGAAGACTGGCCGGCTCGAGCCGGTTTCGGGCGGGAAGACGGCCGCGCATGCGCGGTGCGCGCGGGCGCGCGAGGGCTAGCAAAGGACTTTGCTAGTGAAGTTTCCGATTGGAGGGGCTGCCGTGGACGTCACCCATCAGTGAGAACAAGCAGCCTGCTTGTCCTCGGAGAATGTTAGTGATATGCAATTTATACTTAAAATTGAGCATGGTACCAGAAGATTGAAGGGTGACCAATGTAACGCCGATTTTTAAAAAGGGTTCCAGGGGAGATCCGGGAAATTATAGACCGGTGAGTCTGACGCCGGTGCCGGGGAAAATGGTAGAGGCTATTATCAAAAACAAAATTACAGAGCACATCCAAGGACATGGATTAGTGAGACCAAGTCAGCACGGCTTTTGTGTGGGGAAATCTTGCCTGACCAATTTACTTCAATTCTTTGAAGGAGTAAACAAACATGTGGACAACGGGGAGCCGGTTGATATTGTGCATCTGGATTTTCAAAAGGCGTTTGACAAGGTACCTCATGAAAGGCTACAGAGGAAATTGGAGGGTCATGGGATAGGAGGAAATGTCCTATTATCGATTAAAAACTGGTTGAAGGATAGGAAACAGAGAGTGGGGTTAAATGGTCAGTATTCACAATGGAGAAGGGTAGTTAGTGGGGTTTCTCAGGGGTCTGTGCTAGGACCGCTGCTTTTTAATATTTTTATAAATGATTAAGAGATGGGAGTAACTAGTGAGGTAATTAAATTTGCTGATGACACAAAGTTATTCAAAGTCGTTAACTCGCGACAGGATTTTGAAAAATTACAGGAGGACCTTACGAGACTGGGAAACTGGGCGGCTAAATGGCAGATGACGTTTAATGTGAGCAAGTGCAAGGTGATGCATGTGGGAAAAAAGAACCCGAATTATAGCTACATCATGCAAGGTTCCACATTAGGAGTTACAGACCAAGAAAGGGATCTGGGTGTCGTCGTCGATAATACACTGAAACCTTCTCCTCAGTGTGCTGCTGCGGCTAGGAAAGTGAATAGAATGTTGGGTATTATTAGGAAACGTATGGAAAACATATGCGAGGATGTTATAATGTCATTGTATCACTCCATGGTGCTTTTCAGCTTGGAGAAGAGACGGCTGAGGGGAGACATGATAGAGGTATATAAAATAATGAGTGGAGAGGATGTGAAGCGTCTGTTCATGCTTTCCAAAAATACTAGGACTAGGGGGCATATGATGAAACTACAGTGCAGTAAATTTAAAACAAATCGGAGAAAATGTTACTTCACCCAACGCATAATTAAACTCTGGAATTCGTTGCCGGAGAACGTGGTGAAGGCGGTTAGCTTAGCAGAGTTTAAAAAGGGGTTAGACGGTTTCCCAAAGGACAAGTCCATTAACCACTACTAAATGGACTTGGGAAAAATCCACAATTCCAGGAATAACATGTATAGAATGTTTGTACGTTTGGGAAGCTTGCCAGGTGTCCTTAGCCTGGAATGGACGCTGTCGTGGACAGGATGCTGGGCTCGATGGACTCTTGGTCTGTTCCCAGTGTGGCATTATTTTTTATTTAATTTATTTATTGCATTTGTATCCCACATTTTCCCACCTTTTTGCGGGTTCAGTGTTACTTAGGTACTTATATGTACTTCCATCCAGTGTCTCCTCTCTTTTTCTCCCTACGTTGGTCTTCCCTCTGTATCTCTCCATCCTTCCACCCATATACCCTCTCTCCTGATCCTTCCATCTAGTGTCTCTCTCTCTCTCTCTCTCCCCCTCCTTCTATCCAGTGTCCAGTCCTTTTCTGTTCAGTGTCCCCTCTCTCTCTTCACATCCTTCCAGTCTCTCCCCTTTCTCTCTGCATCCTTTCATCTATCTCCCCTTTCTCTCCCCATCCTTCCGTCTTCCCTCTTTCTCTCCTTATCCTTCCATCCATCCAACATCTACCCCCCTCTCCCGATCCTTCCCTCCAGTGTCTCTCTCTATCCCCTTCTTTCCATCCAGTGTATCTCTCTCTACCCTTTTCCATTCATCATGTCCCACCTCTCTCTCCCCATCCTTCAATGTCTCTACTGTTTCTCTCCCTACCCTTCCTTCCAGCGTCTTTCCTCTTTCTGCTCTCAATCAGGATCCTCCCCCTTTCTCCCCATCCTTATATTCAGCAGTTTCTCTCTTTCTCCTGCCTTTATTCATGTCCCCTCCTTCTCTCCCCATCTTCCAAACTCTCTCCATTCTACCTCCTGCCTCCCGTTCTCCCTTCCACCCAATATTCGTTTCCTGGCCACTGCTGCTATTCTTGTTGAGCAAAAGTGGCCGCAACAAAACAAAAAAAAAAAAAAAAAAAAGAGGTAAACGAAAAAATTAAAAAGAAGATCACATGACGCTATGATCAGGAGCAGTCGCTAGCGGTTCTGCTCCTTTCACCTTTTCAAGATTCTCACAATTTTGCTGGCTTAGCCCCCAAAGTTGTGAGACGCCAAAGTGAGCGGAGATTACTGCAGAGTTGCAGGGAGTTACTTGGGAGCTGTGACGGAGAATGGCGGCAAAATCACTGCGGAAAGACAAAGACCTTAACAGGGCTCACGAGGACAAGATAGCGGTGCCCGCAAGCCCCACAGGCTTGTTGGTCGGCTCGGCATGGGCAGCGGAGATCATGGCCGAGGTAACTGGGGCGATGGAGCTCTTTTTGGACAGAAGGCTGAGACCGACAGATTCTAAATTGGAGTTGCTACAGAATAATGTGGAAAAGTTAAGTCATGATCTGGTAGCATACCAGCAGCGCATTAGGGAGCTGGAGGATCGGATGGCAACAGTAGAGGAAGCGCAGGCCCGCATGCAAAAACTGATAACAGCATATGAGGAAAAGATTGAAGACTGGAAAACAGGTCCAGGAGGAACAATTTACGTTTTGTGGGGCTGCCTGAAACTTTGCACGAGCGTGAAATTCGCACATTTTTGGAGTCTTAGCTGTTGCAAGAGCAAGCGTTGGCCCCCTCGGTGGGCCCGATTCAAATAGAGCGGGTGCATAGGATAGGCCCTAAACAGCATGTGGAGTCCAGGCCCCGAGTGGTAATTTGTTGCTTCCCTAATTTTTCTCAGAAAGCAATGATATTACAAGCATTGCGAGGAAGGAAGGAGCTTCGTTTCAACTATCAAAAATCTTGTGTTTTCAAGACTACTTGGCATCGGTAGCAGCACAACGGAAGAATTTTTCCTCAGTCTGCTCTCAACTGTTTGCTAGAAAGATAAAATTTGTTTTACTACATCCGGCTAAGCTGAGAATTACTCACCAGTCAGTTACAAAAACAAAAGGTCATACTACAAAACCAAAATAGAGCCACACTACAAAGACATGAAGAAATTATATCAACTTGTGAACAAACTACTAGACACTTCAGCAGTCATTGCAACCAATATAGACATCCCACCTGCCGACAAACTCACTAAATATTTATTTTATTTATTTATGGAATTTGTATCCCACATTATCCCACCTCTTTGCAGGCTCAATGTGGCTTACAATTCGTCATGGATACTGGAAATAGCAGTGAATATACATTTGGTTTACAGAGGGTTTTGTGTTACATGGTGGTGAAATACATGAAGGCATTAAAGCAGGAAGGCATTATAGCGAATGATACATACCTGTAGCAGGTGTTCTCCGAGGACAGCAGGCTGATTGTTCTCACGACTGGGTTGACATCCACGGCAGCCCCCTCCAACCGGAACAAAAACTTCACGGGCGGTCCCGCACGCAGGGCACGCCCACCGTGCATGCGCAGCCGTCTTCCCACCCGTGCGCGACCGTGCCCGCTCAGTTGAATGACAAGCAAAGGAATGAGGAAAAACGCAACTACAAAGGGGAGGAGGGAGGGTAGGTGAGAACAATCAGCCTGCTGTCCTCGGAGAACACCTGCTACAGGTATGTATCATTCGCTTTCTCCGAGGACAAGCAGGCTGCTTGTTCTCACGACTGGGGTATCCCTAGCTCTCAGGCTCACTCAAAACAAGAACCCAGGTCAATTGAACCTTGCAACGGCGAGGGCATAACAGAAATTGACCTACGAAGAACAACTAACTGAGAGTGCAGCATGACCAGAATAAAATCGGGTCCTGGAGGGTGGAGTTCGATTCAAACCCCAAACAGATTCTGCAGCACCGACTGCCCGAACCGACTGTCGCGTCGGGTATCCTGCTGGCGGCAGTAATGTGATGTGAATGTGTGGACAGATGACCACGTCGCAGCCTTGCAAATCTCTTCAATAGTGGCTGACTTCAAGTGGGCCACTGACGCCGCCATGGCTCTAACACTATGAGCCGTGACATGACCCTCAAGAGCCAGCCCAGCCTGGGCGTAAGTGAAGGAAATGCAATCTGCTAGCCAATTGGAGATGGTGCGTTTCCCGACAATTGGGCGGACTGTCTGTGGGGCTGTGTCCACTCCAGATAGAAGGCCAACGCTCGCTTGCAGTCCAATGTGTGTAACTGACGTTCAGCAGGGCGGGTATGTGGTCTGAAAAAGAATGTTGGCAAGACAATTGACTGGTTAAGATGGAACTCCGACACCACCTTTGGCAGAAACTTGGGGTGAGTGCGGAGTACTACCCTGTTATGATGAAATTTAGTATAAGGAGCATGAGCTACCAGGGCTTGAAGCTCACTCACTCTGCGAGCTGAAGTAACTGCCACCAAGAAAATGACCTTCCCAGTCATGTACTTCAGATGGCATGAATTCAGTGGCTCAAAAGGAGGTTTCATCAGCTGGGTGAGGACGACGTTGAGATCCCATGACACTGCAGGAGGCTTGACTGGGGGCCTTGACAAAAGCAAGCCTCTCATGAATCGAATGACTAAAGGCTCTCCAGAGATGGCTTTACCCTCTACACGATGATGGTAAGCACTAATCGCACTAAGGTGATTCCTTACTGAGTTGGTCTTGAGACCAGACTCTGATAAGTGCAGAATGTATTCAAGCAGGTTCTGTGCAGGGCAAGAACGAGGTTCTAGGGCCTTGCTCTCACACCAGACGACAAACCTCCTCCACTTGAAAAAAGTAACTCTTTTTAGTGGAATCCTTTCTGGAGGCAAGCAAGACCCAGGAGACACCCTCAGACAAACCCAACGAAGCAAAATCTACGCCCTCAACATCCAGGCCGTGAGGGCAAGAGACTGAAGGTTGCGGTGCAGAAGCGCTACATCGTTCTGCGAAATGTGAATCGGAAAACACTCCAATCTCCACGGTTCTTCGGAGGACAACTCCAGAAGTAGAGGGAACCAGATCTGACGGGGCCAAAAAGGCGCTATCAGAATCATGGTGCCGTGGCCTTGCTTGAGCTTCCCCACCAAAGGTCCCCCAATGGAGGAGAAAAGCATCCGACGCCAGCCTGCCGTGTGCCTGTAGTCTGAAACAGAACACAGGTTGGTTGGTCTGAGAGGCGAAAAGGTCCACCGAGGGAGTGCCCCACTCTCGGAAGATCTTGCGTACCACTCTGGAATGGAGCGACCACTCGTGCGGTTGCATGACTCTGCTCAGTCTGTCGGCCGGACTGTTGTTTACGCCTGCCAGGTATGTGGCTTGGAGAAGCATGCCGAACTGGCAGGCCCAACGCCACATCCCGACGGCTTCCTGACACAGGGGGCGAGATCCGGTGCCCCCCTGCTTGTTGATGTAATACATTGCAACCTGATTGTCTGTCCGAATTTGGATAATTTGGTAGGACAGCCGATCTCTGAAGGCCTTCAGTGCGTTCCAGATCGCTCGGAGCTCCAGGAGGTTGATCTGAAGATCCTGTTCCTGGAGGGACCACAGTCCCTGGGTGTGAAGCCCATCGACATGAGCTCCCCACCCCAGGCGAGATGCATCCGTCGTCAGCACCTTCGTGGGCTGCGGAATTTGGAATGGACGTCCCAGGGTCAAATTAGTCCGAAGTGTCCACCAGTGCAGCGAATTGCGGCAGCTGAGGGACAGGCGGATAACATCTTCTACATTCCCAGTGGCTTGGCACCACTGGGAAGCTAGGGTCCATTGAGCAGATCTCATGTGAAGACGAGCCATGGGAGTCACATGAACTGTAGAGGCCATATGACCCAGGAGTCTCAACATCTGCCGAGCTGTGACCTGCTGAGATGCTCTGGTCTGGGAAGCGAGGGACAGGAGGTTGTGGGCCCCCACTTCAGGAAGAAAGGCCTGAGCCGTCTGTGACTTCCAGCAGAGCTCCTATGAATTCCAGAGATTGGACTGGCTGGAGATGGGACTTTGGGTAATTTATCACAAACCCCAGCAGCTCCAGGAGGTGAATAGTGCACTGCATGGACCGGAGAGCCCCTGCCTCTGAGGTGTTCTTGACCAGCCAATCGTCGAGATACGGGAACACGTGCACTCCCACCTTGCGTAGATACGCCGCGACCACCACGAGGCACTTCGTGAACACCCGTGGGGCAGAGGTGAGCCCAAAGGGCCGCACACAATACTGAAAGTGCCGTGTCCCCAGGCGGAATCTGAGATACTGCCTGTGTGCTGGCAGTATCGGGATGTGAGTGTAAGCGTCCTTTAAATCCAGGGAACATAGCCAATCGTCTTTCTGAATCATCGGTAGAAGGGTGCCCAGGGAAAGCATCCTGAACTTTTCTTTGACCAGGTATTTGTTCAGGCCTCTCAGGTCTAGGATGGGACGCATCCCCCCTGTTTTCTTTTCCACAAGGAAGTACCTGGAATAGAATCCCTGCCCTTCCTGCCCGGGTGGTAAGGGCTCAACCGCATTGGCGATGAGAAGGGCGGAGAGTTCCTCTGCAAGTACCTGCTTGTGATGGGAGCTAAAGGATTGGGCTTCAGGGGGGCAATTTGGTGGAGTGGAGGCCAAATTCAGGGTGTATCTGCACCGCACTATTTGGAGAACCCACTGGTCGGAGGTTATCAGAGGCCACCTTTGGTGAAAAACTTTCAGCCTCCCTCTGACCGGCAGGTCGTCCGGTACGGACACTTTGATGGCGGCTATGTTCCCATGGATCCAGTCAAAAGCCCATCCCCGGCTTTTGCTGTGGAGGCGCAGGGGGCTGCTTAGGCGCACGCTGTTGACGGGAATGAGCGCGCTGGGACTGTCCCTGTGCCTGACGAGGCCTTCGGGCCAGCTGGGTGTACCTACGCTTGGCAAAAGAATAGGGCATAGCCTGCCTGGCCCGGGAAAAACGTCCACCTGCTGAGGTGGATGCTGAAGGCGCCCGGTGGGAGAGCTTGTCGAGGGTGGTTTCCCGCTGGTGTAGTTGGTCCACCAACTGCTCGACCTTCTCGCTGAAAATATTATCTCCCGGCAAGGGACATCCGCCAGCCGTTGCTGGGTGCGGTTGTCCAGGTCAGAGGCACGCAGCCATGAGAGCCTGCGCATCACTATACCTTGGGCCGCAGCACGAGATGCCACGTCACAGGTGTCATAGATACCCCTGGACAGGAACTTTCGGCACGCCTTCAGCTGCCTGACCACCTCCTGAAAGGGCCTGGACTGCTCCGGAGGGAGCTTGTCGACCAGGTCCGCCAGTTGCCTCACATTGTTCCGCATGTGAATGCTCGTGTAGAGCTGGTATGACTGAATGCGGGTCACGAGCATGAAAGATTGGTAGGCCTTCCTCCCAAACGAGTCCAGAGTGCGAGACTCCCGCCCCGGGGGCGCCGAGGCAGTATCCCTCGATCTCCGTGCTCTCTTGAGAGCAGAGTCCACGACCGCCGAGTCATGAGGCAATTGAGGCCGCATCAACTCTGGGTCAGAGTGGATCCTGTATTGGGACTCCGCTTTCTTGGGGATGGTGGGGTTAGATAATGGCTTCAGCCAGTTCCGAAACAGTGTCTCTTTGAGGACATTGTGCAACGGCACCGTGGAAGACTCTCTAGGTGGTGATGGATAGTCGAGGACCTCGAGCATCTCAGCCCTCGGCTCATCCACAGAGACCACAGGAAAGGGAATGCATATAGACATATCCCTGATGAAGGAGGCAAAGGAGAGGCTCTCAGGGGGCGAGAGCTTCCTCTCCGGTGAAGGAGTGGGGTCGGAGGGAAGGCCCACAGACTCCTCTGAGGAGAAATATCTGGGGTCCTCCTCCTCCCCCCACGAGGCCTCTTCCTCGGTGTCGGACAGAGCTCTTGCAGCTCAGACCTCAACCGGGCCTGTCTCGACTGCGAGGAACCAAGTCCTCGGTGATTGCGTCAAGCGGTGTACTCCCGCGCCGGCGGGGATGAAGCTCCCTCCATCGACGTTGACGGGGACTCCACCTGCGTGGCGGTCGACAACGGTAGCGCAAGCGGCGTCGGGGGCAGCGGCATCGGGCTACAGCACACCGGCGCCTCCATCAACGGCGTCGGGAGCGCAAGCACCCCCGGTGCCGGCAGAGCCTGGCGCATCAGCCCTTCCAGAATCCCCGGAAGGATGGCTCGGAGGTACTCGTCAAGGCCCGCTGTCGGGAAAGGCAGGGGGGCTGGTGTGGGTGTCGGTGCCGGAAGCTGCTCGGGTCCAGGAGACGTTACCGAAGCACCCACGGACTGATGCAGCGACACCTCTTCAACCGAGGGGGAACGCTTCTCTCGGCACTGCCGCTTCCTCGGCGTCGAATCCTCTCTCGAGGCGCCAGAGCTGGTAGTCCCGTGCGCCGTGGGCGACCGATGACAGTGCTTTTTGGTTTTCTTTCGGTGCCCGTCATCGGCGCTCGGCGGCAGAGATGACGAGGAGGTAGAACCCCTCCCAGCCTCGAGGGATCGGGTCTGACAGGGTTCGGTCCCGATGGCCCTGGGTAGAGGGAGTGGCCGGGGCCGATTGCCCGCGCGGGTGCTTACCCCGGCCGGCAGGCCAACAGTACCTGTAATCCTGGGGTCGGTGCCGATTTCGTTGGTGCCGAAGATCCGGCCGTCGACACCGATGCCATCGACGTCAAGGGGCCGGCGCAAGTTCCAAAAAGACGGTGCCGAAGAACTTGCCTCGCCACCTGTGTCCGCTTCCGCAAGCCGAGACACAAGGTGCACGTCTTGGTATTATGCTCCGGCCCAAGGCACTGGAGGCACCAAGCGTGGGTATCAGTTTGCGAGATCTGCCGGCCGCACCGACCATACTTCTTGAATCCGCTCGGGACCTTCAAGGACATCGAAGGAAAAATCGCGTCGGCGAAGTCAAAGTCGTCGATGGTGGCGGTGAAAAGCACACCCGAAAAAAGAAAACGACCACGCGGCCACAAGGCCGCAACGAGGCACCCCCCACGGCTAAAGACGACGAGGGGACAAACCTTTTTCTTTTTTTTTAAACAGAGGAAAGAAGTGCGAACGCGTACAAAAAGAGAATAACTTCCAGGGCTAACAGAGAGAAAGACGATAACACGTCTCTCTCCAACGCGGAATCGAAAAAAACTGAGCGGGAACGGTCGCGCACGGGCGGGAAGATGGCCGCGCATGCGCGGTGGGCGTGCCCTGTGTGCAGGACCGCCCGCGAAGTTTTTGTTCCGGTTGGAGGGGGCTGCCATGGACGTCAACCCAGTCGTGAGAACAAGCAGCCTGCTTGTCCTCGGAAAAAAGACATTATAAGACAGTCTGGAAGTTTTAAGATTATACAGTTACACATGTTAATCTTTGTGATATATCTTGTCGAAGAGATAGGTTTTCAGTAGTTTGCGGAAACTGGTCAATTCATAGACCGTTTTCAGGTTGCGTGGCAGCGCGTTCCAGAGTTGCGTGCTCGTATAGCAAAAGGTAGATGCATGCATTGATTTGTATTTCAGACCCTTGCACTTGGGAGGATGAAGATTAAGGAATGTGCGAGAGGATCTTTTTGCATTCCTGGGTGGTAGATCAATCAGGTCTGACATGTAGGCTGGGGCGTTACCATGGATGATTTTATGGACTAGGGTGCAAAGTTTAAACGTGATGTGTTCCTTTAGTGGGAGCCAGTGTAGTTTTTCTCTCAGGGGTTTCGCGCTTTCGTATTTTGGTGTGCCGAATATTAGTCTGGCTGCCGTATTCTGGGCTGTCTGGAGTTTAAGTATTTGCTCTTTACAGCCAGCATGAAAAAATCACTAATCTACGCAAAACGCTACCTCAGAACAACATTGACATCAAAAACTTCATCAATAACCTGGATCCAAACCCTGGAGAATACCCAGCTGACCGAACCTGGTCAAACTTCGCGCCCCTCACCGTTGAAACAGTCACCCAGGCAATCAAAAGGTTCTCCAGCATCCACTGCAAACTGAATACCTGCCCCAGTTACCTACTAAAACCCGCCCCTGACTGCTTCATAACAGACCTCACATCCTACCTAAACTACATACTCCAACAAGGTCTTTTTCCTGAGGAATACTGCAACATCCTACTCACCCCAATCCCTAAAGATACCAAGAAAAAGGTAACCAAACTTGTCAATTACCGCCCAGTTGCATTCATACCATTAGTAGTTAAACTAATGGAGAACATGGTGACCAAACAGATTACCGACTACATGGACAAATTCTCAATATTACACAAATCACAATTGGGATTCCGCCCCCTCCATAGTACCGAAACTGTGCTAGTCACTCTCCTGGCCAAATTCAAGCAGGAAATAGCTACAGGTAAAAGCATACTTCTACAATTTGATATGTTGAGCGCATTCAACATGGTAAACCACAATATACTACTAAGACTATTAGACTACTTCGGAATTGGTGGACAAATACTTAACTGGATCAAAGGTTTTCTAACCACTAGAACTTACCAAGTGAAATGAAACTCAAACATATCACCACCGTGGAAAGGAGCCTGTGGAGTACCTCAAGGATCACCACTATCACCAATACTCTTCAACATAATGATGAACCTACTGGCCAAGTCCTTAGCAAAGTAAGGCTCAACCCGTTCATCTACGCAGACAATGTCACAATTTACATTCCCTTCAGACATGATCTAACAGAAATCAACAACAAAATGAAGCTTGGTTTGAATACCATGGATTCATGGGCAAACTCTGTCCAATTGAAACTGAATACTGAAAAAACACATTGTCTCATCCTCTCATCTCAACATAACACGTACAAACCCACAACCTTAATCACCCCAGAACACACCCTTCCTATCTCAGACAGCCTGAAAATACTCAGCGTCACAATTGACCGCAACCTCACACTGAGTCAAGTGAACTCCACAACAAAGAAAATGTTTCATTCAATGTGGAAACTTAAGCGCATAAAACCTTTCTTCACGAGGGAAATATTCTGCAACCTAATACAATCAATGGTAATAAGTCACGCAGACTACTGCAACGTAATCTATGCTGGATGCAAAGAACAACTCACTAAGAAACTCCAGACCACTCAAAACACAGCAGCCAGGCTTATATTTGGCAAATCGGGGTTCGACAGTGCCAAACCCCTCCAAGAAAAGCTGCACTGGCTTCCAATCAAAGAACGTATTACTTTCAAAATCTGTACCCTGGTCCACAAAATCATCTACGGCCAAGTCCCAGGATACATGACAGGCCTTATAGACCTCCCACCCAGAAACATAACCAGATCAACTCGAACATACCTAAACCTCCATTATCCAAACTGCAAAGGACTTAAAATACAAAGCAACTTATGCATTCAGCCTCTCCAATATAAGCACACAACTATGGAACGTACTGCCAAAAGTTGTGAAAACAACCTACGACCATCTAAACTTCAGGAAATCACTAAAAACCAACTTGTTCAAGAAGGCATATGCCACCAACCCAACATAAATACCCACACTCTGCATGCAACACAGCAAAATAAAAGCTTGTAATGGACACTATATATATAACCTTCCCTATCCTTCACCCCCTCTGTATCAAACACAGGTACCTTACTCGATCACAATATCACTTTGTATTTGTTTCTTTTACCGGACTTGGTGCACACCTTCAAGGTATTATGTAAGCCACAATGAGCCTGCAAATAGGTGGGAAAATGTGGGATACAAATGTAACAAATAGTAATAATATGGATCTGTGGATGAGACAAAGAACATTTTGCACCTTTTGGGCCCAGCTGAGAACTGAGGGAGGACTGAGGGCGCTGGATAATTTGGATTTAATGGGCTATTTGTGGCCTGTGGTGGCACCGAGAAGGAGTTGGTCATCAGATTGATGACATTATTATTAGATCAGCTCTATCCCGATTAGTGGAGAAGTATGTGCCGGCCAGGTACAAAGCCTATGGATCGAGTGGAACGGAATCTGAATAGGGGTGTTTAGTTTTTTTTCTCGGACACATAAGATCTCCATTTTGCTGCAATTTGCCTCTATGGAAGCCCGATTAGAGAGGCTGAGAACAAACATTTTTTTTCTCTCCCTCTCTCTTACACATATAGTGAATACTTGTTTAATGCCTTGTTCATGTTATAGAGAGATTAGTAAGTAATGTTGCAATTTATTGTAGAGAGGCAACTTGTGGTCAACCTCTGGGGGTTTAAAGTAGGCTAAGGGACCTGTATCTAAGTTTTGATAAGGGAGGTTGGAGGGGGAGGTGTCAGAAACGTGATTTGTTTTTTTTTGTTTGTTTCATTTGTACCCCACGCTTTCCCACTCATGGCAGGCTCAATGCGGCTTAAATGGGGCAATGGAGGGTTAAGTGACTTGCCCAGAGTCACAAGGAGCTGCCTGTGCCTGAAGTGGGAATCAAACTCAGTTCCTCAGTTCCCCAGGACCAAAGTCCACCACTCTAACCACTAGGCCACTCCTCCACTCGTTCCATTGGGGAACATCTTCAGGACAGAGGGGTGGAGATGAAGGGAGAGGGGGGGATGTGTGGGTCTGGGGTTCTACATTGGGGTTATCGTGTGAATGTGAAATATGTGTTTGGGATTGTACAATGTTTGGGGTTTAAGAAAACAGGAAAGTTGAAGCTGGCACCATATTGGTTGGGTAGTGGGATGCCTTTGGAGGGGTAAGAGAGAGGCTGGGAAAGAGAGAGGCTGGGACGGTCTTCCTCTTTTTGGACTTCATTTTTCTTGCGGGATTTCCATTTTTATGTTTCCTAAAATGGTGAGAATAATAACTGGGAATGTAAGGGGCATTCACTCTCCCATTAAGCACTCCAAAGTATTGCAATATCTCCAGCGTCTTAGAGCGGACATGGCAATTCTACAAGAAACTCACTTTTCAGAATTGGAACATGCTAAATTGGTTACTTGGTGGGTGGGCGAATGTGTGGTAACATCAGCGGTGAGGAGGAAAGGTGGAGTGGCCAAATTATTTTGTAAGGGGGCTGGCCACGCAGATTAGTAGGGTGGTCAACTACCCAGGGGGCGTTTTGTTTTCTGTCAAACCATGATTGCTCGAAGGGCCGTAACAGTGGGTAGTATATATGCCCCTACTCAATTGGACTGTGCATTTGATAAGAAACTGGTTGATATTCTCTGTGTGGAGGACTCTATTCCTTTGCTTGTGGGGGGGGGGGGATTTTAATATGGTCTGGGATTCACAACTTGACAAATCTGACCCCCCCCCCCCCCCCCCCCCGGTTGAAACGAGGTCCCGGTCTGCAAGGAGACTTCCACAATTTAGTTCCTTGTTGGATTTTTTGAATGTGTGGAGGGTTTTACACCCTTCAGAAACAGACTACACACACCTGTCTCAAGCGCATACAACCCAGTCAAGGATAAACTACCTCTTGGTCTCCCGATCACTGTTCACTGATGTAGCGGAAGCTCAGACTGGCCCATACATGATCTCAGACCACGTGGTGGTTTGGCTAGACTGGAATCTGGGAGATCACGGAGCGTCCCTAAAGGCCTGGGCTTTTCCCTGTTATTTGTATTATAATAAGAAATTTAAGGAGAGTTTGCTAGCCAGTTGGTCTGACTATAGGCACTTTAATCAATCTTCTGCGACGGATGTAGTCCTATTTTGGGAGGCTGCTAAGGTGGTTCTTCGAGGGTCAGTTATTAGCTATGCCAGTCACCGGAGAAAAGCCAGGGATAGAGAAATTCTTCGTTTGGAAAAGGAAATTGTGAAATTACGTCAACAATTTGGGGGCCGCCCGACCGCCTCTCTCAAGAGGGAATTATTGTCAATGCAAACAGATTTGAATTCTTTGATTCATGAACATGCGGCTAAATCACAAAGTTTTTATAGATATCAACTTTACAAGCATGGTAGTAAAAATGGGAAGTTGTTGGCTCGATTGACTGCGCGGAAACAGGTGTCTAGGACTATTGTTACAATTAAGGATTCCGCAGGGAAGATGGTGCACTCAAATGCAGCAATATGTGATGTTTTATCAAACTTTGTATACTCCACAGGAGTTGGACGATCTCCCGAGTCGTTTATATTTGGAGGGCCTAAATCTTCCTAGTTTTGCTCCCTCGGAAACAGAAGCCTTGAACGCGCCTATTCATCCCAACGAGGTGTATGGGGCAATCAGCGGTAGTTCGTTGGGTAAGGCCCCGGGTCCTGATGGGCTTCGAGCCGAGTTTTACAAATTGTTGGGGGAAGCAATTGTTGAACCTTTAACAAAAGTTTTCAACACTTGGGTAGGTGAGGGCTCTTTGCCACAGCATCTGAATGTAGCGCAGATCACGATCCTACCCAAACTGGGTTGGGACGCCACTTTCCTGCATCATATCGACCGATTTCCCTTCTAAATTATGAAGTGAAGCTGTTTGTCAAAATCTTGGCTAACAGGTTGAGTCGGGTGCTATTCATGATTCACAAGTGGGGTTTGTCAAGAATCGTTTTGTCACTAGAAATCTTAGACGTATATTAGCGTCCTTGAAATGGGTGAAATTACACCAGAAGCCCGCAGTAACGATAAGTTTTCATGCTGAGAAGGCTTTCGACTGTGTTCGGTGAGAGATTTTATTTGCTACCCTGGGAGTATATGGCTTCGCAGGGTGGTTCGTAGAAGTGCTCAAGGTTTTGTATGCCTTTCCTCATGCAAGGGTGATGGTCAATGACCAACTTTCTAATGACGTTTTGATCAGATGTGGGACTAGGCAGGGCTGCCCATTATCTTCACTTCTTTTTGTTCTTTACTTAGACCCCCTCATTCGGGATATTCATTCTAATGTGGAGATACAAGGGGTAGATATCAATGGGGAGTGCTTCAAGTTAGCAGCTTTTGCGGATGACCTTTTGGTTGTTCTCACCGACTCGCAGGTTTCATTGGGGGCACTTTTGGAGTCTTTTTGAGAATTTGGTGACTTTGCAGGGTTCAGGTTAAATTTGGATAAATCAGAGGCATTGGCTAGCTCCCTAGAGATTAAGCGTTCTTAGCCTGGATAGTTTCCTTTGCGGTGGGCAGAACAATCCTTCAAATACCTGGGTGTACTTCTTTCCTCGGAGGTCAGGGAGTTACACCGGCTTAATGTGACGCAGATGCTACTTAATAATCAGCAGCAATTGGAGAAGTAGCAGGTGTTACCCTTGCCTTTGATTGGGCGCATCTGCCTTGTGTGAATGGTAATTTTTCCTAGATGGCTGTACATGTTTCAAATTTTGCCACTGCGGCAATTACAAACGGACTTGCAGCGCTTCAATCATCTCGTTTCGCGGTTCTGCTGGGCTAAGAAGAAAGCAAAGCTATGCTTTTCTCATTTGATGGGTAACTGGTCTCAAGGTGGGTTGGGCCTTCCCAATATGAGACTTTACAATATGGCATGTCTCTTACGTCATGTTCGAGATTGGCTCTACTCCTCTAGTTACTTTACATCTCTTGTACTCAAGTTGGTGTATTTTGCTCCATATAACTTGTTATCTGTACTGCACGTGGAGAGATCTTTGATTCCTAGATATTTTAGGAATAGCGTGTTCTTAGACCCTCTCAGGGAAGTATGGAGGTTTTTGTTGAAAGGGTTAGGAGGGGACCCACAAGCCACTGAACTGCTACCTATAAGAGGAAACCCTGCTTTTCCCCCAGGATTGGATAATTCGACCTTCATTCAGTGGGAGTGGTCGGGATTGAAAACCTTGGAACATATCCTAGATATGGAGGGAGGGTTGAAGTCTTTGGATCAATTAAAAGGCCAGAACTGTATTAGATGGGGAGACACTTTTGCGTATTTGTCAGGTCAAACATTACATTCAGTCCCTGCTGATGGGGGCAAGCTTCAAGACTTTTTTTGAGACAGTTGCTGAGGGTGCCCCCACGATATCTGAGTTGCATAAGGCCTTATGGCAGTTCTGGAAAATCAAAAGGGTAGATGAAATCAAACTTAAATGGGAACAGGACGTGGGGGAGAAGTTGGACTCGTGGGACTTTTTGGCTTCTATTAAGAGTATCCCACGCCTTACTAGCAGTACTATTTATAGGCAGTGTTGTTTTTGTGTCTATTACAGAACTTATTTATCACAGGTTCAGCTTTTTCGGGCAGGAGGCATTCCATCGCCAACTTGTTTAAAGTGTAAATTAGCAGACAGCACTTTTTTCCATGAGTTTTGGGGATGTGTAGAGAAAAGGCGATTTTGGTACCTGATTACTGACTACTTGACGTCAATTTTTTCTTGTAGGATCGCCGGCTCCCCACTCCAGTTAGTGCTGGATTGTCCGAGGGACTTTCGAGGCCCTGCAGCAGAGAATAGACTCATGTTTCATGTGCTGTGTTTACTGGCGAGGAAGTGCATTTTGCAGACCTGGACCTCTGATTCCCCACCTGAGTTTTGGCATTGGTGTACACCTGTTAGTATCTTGGGAGGCAAGGGAAGGCTCCTTTAAATGTAAATCTCTTTTTTTGAAAATTTGGAATCCCTACTTAGCCTCTTTGTCATCAAGAAGAAGAAGTCTTATTTTGAACTTGTTGAGCTGTCAGCGAGAGTGCAGGGGGGGGAGGGGGTGGGATTAGAGTGGGGTAAACTGCTTTCCGTCCACTGCTCTGGGGGGTCATAACAGTCCAGACCTCTTGGGGCATGGGTGGGGGGAGTCCTGTAGAGATAAGGGGGGAGAGAGAAGGAGGGAGGAATGCTCAGCTGGGTTAGATCAAGGTTCATAACATTTTATTGTTATTGCCTTTTTGAGTCAGTGGCCAGATTGTCTGGCTTATACTATGATTCTTGTTTATGGTTTAAGGATGTATTTATTTCTCCTAGGGATGGGAAGAGAGGGAGAGATGGATGTGAAGGGGAGAAAATTATTTCTGTGCCAATGGATTTTTGATCTTATATAGAATGTTTCTGAGATTCAATGTACGCTGTATTGATGTAGATGGATTTGTTCAACATGCTGGTTTATCAATAAAAATTGTTGAAATAAAAAAAAGCAAGCGTGGGGCCGCAGCAGCCTTCAAGAATGGGCTGTCGTCTCTGCGGCCGCTCCTCTCTCTGTCCCCAGAGCACAGCAGAGCAGAAAGTCGATGTCAACTTCCTGCTCCTCCAGGGGCAGAGAGAGGAGCAGCTGCAGAGCTGACACAGCCCATACTTGAAGGCTGCTACAGCCCCACATTTGTTTTTTTGGTCGTGGGCGCTGCTGCTGAACAGGAGAAGCAGCAGTGGCCAGGAAATTAATATCGGGTGGAAGGGGGCACTGCCGACGGTTTCTCAGCGGGAGACTTTCCCGCTTTGGTGGGAGTGCAGGAGATGACCCGCTGAATGCAGGAGGCAGGTCTGATCCTCCTATCCCTATATCCCTCCCCAATCCCAACCTCCCACCTCTACCCCAACCCAACATTCCTTTAGTACTACCCAAAAATAAGGGGTTCGACACGTGAATCCCCCCTCTGCCCACCCCCACCTTTCAAAACCAACCCTGACATCGCATATAACAGCATAATGAAACACATATCCTGGACAAGCTAAAATAAACGTGTACAAGAAACAAGAGTAAAATCTAAGAAAAGCATCCTGCTTTGCACTGGAAAATCAGAAATCGCGCTGGGTAAAGCAAAGCTCAAAGCATAGAAGAGCAAAAGCTTTCCGAGCAGTGTGCACTTTAGCAGTATAGTCCTGAAAAAACAGAACTTTCCTATTATCATAATCCAAATTTTGGCCACCGTGCAAGGCTTGCAGAATAGCTTATGTGTTAAATGCACCACACGAAAAAGAACGACCCTAGGCCTCACAGGTACACCAGTCCCAGGGCCTAGCCGATGAGCCAATTCTATTTTAAAAGGATCATCAAGAGAGATCTGTAGGAGTATTTGCTGTGATCTCACCCACCCGGTGTGCACATGAGAGCACCTTTACAGCCAACATGGACGCTGCAACCTTTCACCTATATGTCTGACTACCAACTGTGCAGAAGTCAGCATTTCAGCTTGTAATAGATTTACTGAAGCCTGCACCACCTCCAAGGTCACTCTGTATCGGGGGAGAATGCATGTCCCTGAGAGAGAGAGAGCTTACGAGATAAGACGGACAATGGAAGCTTCATACAGATGCTGGGAGTACATGGTGGGATTATTTCTGATTGGCTCCCAGAAAACTGATGGGTCGGAGAAGCGGGAACAGAAGGAGAAGAAAGCTGGAGTTGGCGGGAAGAAGGAGAAGAAAGAACAGAAGAAAAGAAGAGGAGAGGACTTGCATTTCTGCAAGCACCTGATTTACCTGAGAGACTTACTGATAATACCTGGCAAAGCTTTTCCCCAGGTTACAGCTGTCTACAGGATCTATACTGAGTCTGTATCATCTGTTGCTGAGCAAGACAAGTGCATCACCTAAGCTCGTGGGACCTTGCTGAGACATTCAGCTGAGGTATCGGAAGGAACCTGATCTGGTGACCGGAACGGTGAGATCATAGCTTACTTCCTTCAAGCTGGGTTAGATAATTGGTCTGTGCTCGGACCCATCAGATGCGTGACGTCAGGATTTATGATCTCTACTCGCTGTTAGCCTAGTATAAGATTTGTGTGGTAATCATTAGGATCTCGGTATTGTGTTTATCTGTCATTACAGATTAGCCACTAGGATAATCATAGTTATTCTCTATATTTTTGGTATCATTGTGCATGCAATCAGGAATTGCTGATGCTATAAGCTGATAAGGATTTTTCTATATTTTTGTATATAACACTGTATAAATAAACTAATATATTCCATTGGTCTGTCCGTTATTTTCCATGTAGCGAATGTCGGGCGGAGGCCACACCCCCTAGACATAAGCGAGTACGTATGTAGGAATTGGCCTCTTACAAAATCTATATAACCACCTACAAATTGGGGGCATTCGTCCGGGACGGTTGGTGCAGGAATAGCAGAAGTTAAGCCTTTTTCTGGGTCTTTTCAGAAGGCTGGTTTAACCTTCTGTTTCTCTTTGCACGAACTGCAGTTCCACCCTAGCTGACGGCAGACCTTTGTTTATACAGCTGTGTTTTATTGCTATAATTGGTTGACAGATTTATTACTCTGAGCTCCAAAAGAGAAATAACGGTTTCTCTAACTCTCTGTCAGGAAGGAAAACAGGGTGTGTTTAGTCTTTAACATGGCGACCGGCACGGTTGGCACATTGCCTGAAATGCTCCTAAGTGAACAGGAGAAGGGCGTGCTGAAAATATTACTGCCACTCTCTCATAGTAAGACGAAACCAGCACCTCCTACAGTAGAGTCTGTACGTGCTTTATTTAGTAGCAGTTCACCAAATAGCTCAGAAGTATATGCTACGGTTTTAAATACAATTATAAAAGAGAAACAGCATTTGTCGCAATGGATGCTTTGTGAACTGGGCGTGTCTCTTTTGGCAGTTAAAGACTCTTTGATGAATGAGATAAGAGAGGTATCTGTACCTCTAACAGATCGCATAGCGGATTTGCAGTTAGATTTGTCCCAGACTAGGGAAACTGTCCAGGAGCGAGACAGCGAGTTAGCTGCATTACGAGTTGATTTAGAGACTGCCAAATCTGCTTTAGCAGGAACCAATGTAAGCCCCGCCCCACCTCACTCCTCTGAAGAGATGTGTACGGAGTGCCAGACACTGTATGATAAGTGTAAAACTTTGCAGTGTGACCTATCTGATTGTGAAGCACGTAATTACACATTAAAGCAAGAAATTGCCCAGTACCTCGTGTCTTTTGATTCGTTGCAAGAGAAATTTTCTCGTTTGACTGGTGCTTTACACAACCAGACTAGGGAAACAGATAAGTTGCAGACATTATATCGGGAGCTAAAACAGGTCTCAGAAGGTGTTCAGAGTGAGTTGCGCAGGGAGCTAGTGACCACTCAAGAAGAATCTGTGTCTGTGTTTCAAGATTGGCACGCGGCCAAGCTAGAGTTGGCGGAGTTAAAAGAGAAGCAGGAGACAGTCTCACTGCAATTACAATGTACAGTGAAGGACAGAGATTCATTGTCTAAAGCATTAGATGAGTGCACTGTAAAGATTTCCACAATGCAGCAAGAGCTTACGCACATGGCGCAGGAAGAAGTACCGCATACCTTAGAGTTCCCCGACAGTTTTGCTGCGGGTCACCCAAGCCCAGCTCCCGAAATGAACCGTTACGTGAGCCGGGAGGGACCCGAGTTAAACACACCCATTGGGGGCATGGCTTCGGCTCTTTCCCGCCCCTCTGTACAATCCAGCCCCATAGTGGCTGGTGACCGAAGCAGCAGACCCGAGACAGTGACACACCCATTGGGGGCACGGGATCAGGGACGGCCTGCTGAAATCATCAGCTCACTTGGTCAGGTGCCTAGCTCAGGGTTTCAGCCTTCGGCAGATCCACCCAGTTTTAGCAATACACCTGCCCCGAGGTTCTCTACACCTGGTAGTGATCAGCGGCATGTCAGGCCGGAACCCAAGAAAGGAATGTCTATGGAGAGGCAAGCATATATTATAAAGATGCTACGCACCGTAATAGCGCCTTTTAAAGAGTCTGCCTCGGTATCCATAGAAACCCATCTTAAGGCAGTGCATGAACTCCTGCAGACCATGCACGTCTCTTCTGAGGATGACATCAGAGCCCTCCTCAAATGGACCTTTAGCACCGAGTGCCATGAAGTTCTAGATTTGATCATGTCCGATAACCCCGATTTACGGTCAGTGGAGCAAGCCTTAGCGAAGCGCTACGGTCTCTTTGCCAACTCTCTTGAAGCTAAGCGTGCAGCGTATACTATTAGTTGTAATCCGGAGGAGAGTCCGCGGGAGTGGGCCCATCGCTTGAAGCGTGCATTTTACCAAGGGGGGGTGCCGCCTGATTCTAAAGATCTTGAATTTGGTGATTTCAGGGAACTTTTTATACAGGGTCTGCCTGATCCGATAAAGATTCCCTTGGCAGGAAAAAATGCAGAACCCTATTCCAGCCTTCTAAAGCAGGCTGAAGGAATTTTTGAAATCTGCCGCGCCAAGCCAATCGCAGAGACTCCGAAACCGGCATCCAAGAGTCGCAACAGGGTGATACCACCCGCTGTTTGTGCGGTCACTTCCACGCTTTCTCTGGAAAACAAAGCGCCGAGACCAACTACGCCGCCGGGCTCTCAGGCCCTGCCGCGGGATGCAGCGCCTCCTATTGCACAGGAGGGACAGCAACAACCTAAAAAGAAGCGGTTTAATCAGAAGAAGTGGAATGCAGAGAAGATCCGTGCTATGCAAGCTCAGCTGGACCAATTGATGGCAAGATGTTCAATCGCGGAGTCTAGCAGTGTACCTAAGACACCTTCATCTCATAAAAAGGTCAAATTCCAGAAGCAGAAGGACCAGTCTTCTAGACCGCCGACCCCTCCGGGGCTGAGTGTTAAATCTGTTGAGGTGGAACAGCCATCCTCTTCGGAGGAAGAACAAGCATGACTAGACGTGGCCACAAAACCTGTTACCGCAAGCGTCCCCACTGTCCACGTGGATGCGTTGTCGTCCATCAGTGAGGAGTCCCCCGTGAACCATGCTGCGTCGCAGCCCTCGAACCCGGAAGGGCCTCTTTCAAAAGACTCATCCCAGGAAGTCAGGTATTTTCTAGGTAAGCTTATATCTAAAGGTTACAGATATACCATGGAGTTGTTAATTCAACAAGTACTTTCCTGTGAAGGTCTCCTGGATACAGCATCAGAGGTGACTTTGGTCACCCAGGGCCTGTTTCAGAAACTCGAGGCATCTCTAGGGGGGGGTCAGGATGTGCTGCGTGTCACACCGTGCGACTTGTCACTGGTGGCCTATGGCAATCAAAGTATTGGAACTGTGGGACAGGTTTGGCTATCTTTACAGCTTGGACAGATGACCGTCAGGCACCCTGCCATCATCACTACCAGTGAGGGTGAAGAATTTCTGATTGGAAATGACCTTTTGAAGAGATTTCGGCCTGTTTTGGATTATGACGAGGAAACGATCTGGTCTAAGGTCACTCGACCCCTTAAATATGTGCGAGGGAGATACTGGCGTACAGTCGGTGATGCCAACTCTGTGGAGCTACAGGACACTCCCCTGCGGACTGATCTCCGGTGTTCCGCGGATCCGCCCATGCGGGAGCCTCCGTTGACAGAGGCACCAAAAGGGGGTCAGAAGCATGAAGAGCTGGTGCAACAAGCGGACCATCTAGAGATTGTTTCACAGGACTCAGCATCACTTGAAATCTCATCTCCTATCTCTGGTCCTGATTTTGCTCATCCTTGCAAGGTGACTGTCATCACCCAGAAAGGTGATGAATTCACCATACCAGTTCAGGTGGCTAACACCCAATTGCTTCAAGCTACTTTACTGTTCACTAGTGATCTCTCCTACATCAGTGACTCGTTGTACAGCCAAATTCGTAAGTCTGTACAACTTCCCTTCAGCAGATGTTCCTCTACTTCGGTACAGGTACCGGGACAAGGCTCCAAGCCGCTTGACGGAATATGTGGCCTTCCCTTGACTGTGGGAAAGAAGACATTCACTCACCACTTCTCTATTGTCCGGGGCGTGAGGGAACCCTTATGTTTGGGGTCAGATTGCCTTGCACGACTGGGAGTTTATGTGGACCTGGTGAATCTAGTCCTGTGGAGTAGAATGCAGAACAACCCAGTGGAACTTGAACCTACGGCTGTTTGTTTGAAGTCTGGACAGACCATTCCCCAGGTCTGTGAGGTAGTCTGTGACAAGGATGTAACCATTCCAGGTAGGGTACGGGATTTTTCCCTCAAGCTTCGTCTCGCTCAAGGACAACGTCTGCTGGATGAGGTTGTGTTCTTTAACCCACATGCCCACTTTCGAGACCTTGGATTGGCAATTGGTGTTCTGCCATGTTTGGAGGTCACCGGTACCACCTTATACCTGTTGGTCACCAATCCACAGTCTGCTGAAGTTGAGCTATCTGCTGGAGATTCTTTTGGCTTTCTGGTTGGCCAGTCTTTCCATGATGTCGAGGTAAGTTTGCCTATCCTTGGCAGGCTGCCTTCTTCTTGGGACACCTGCCAGGGGGGGGAGACGACTGACAGTTAGTTTACCTCTCCCAGGGGCCTCATATCTCTCGAGTTTGTTTGGCCCTATGATGCGACGTGTGCTCAGGTACAGGTGGAAGATGACTTCTTGTTTCTGTCCAGGGAAATGTCTGTACCTCAGAAGCCTCGAAGGGTGAATTCTGTGGAAACCTCAACCTTGCAGGAGGACATTGAAGAACAGGTGGAAATTTCATCCAACCAACCTTTCTCAGAGTTTGATGCTATGGTGAAAGAGCAAGTGGAACAGGCTGATGCTTGTACTACTCACACAGAGAAGAGGAAGTTGACTCAGTTGTTGTACAATTACAAGGACCTTTTTGCTGTAGATTCGTATGACTGTGGACTTACGAACCTACATGTCACCAGAGTGCCTACGGAACCTGGTGGCAAGCCTGTCTTTGTGCGTCAGTATAAGATTCCATTGGCTTCCTATGAGTCTGTACAAGAGATTCTCAACACTTTGGAGACCAGGGGTATCATCAGACAATGCAACAGCACGTACAACTCCCCTCTGTGGCCCATCTTGAAAAAGAATAACAGCTGGAGAATCGCTCTGGATTACCGTCAGTTGAATAAGCGAGTACCCTTGTCCCGGTGGCCTATGGCTCCACTGGATCAGAACCTTGCAACCATCAGGGGGGCTAAGTATTTCACCAGCCTGGATTTGGCATCAGGGTTTTGGACAGTACCAGTCCATCCCCACGATCAGCATAAACTGGCTTTTACGTTTGGGAAGAAGCAGTATACGTGGAACAGGACACCCTTTGGGTTTCTCAATTCACCTGCTGAATTCAACATTTTCCTACACAAAGCCCTACCAGATGCTGAAGCTCGAGGAACAGTGGTCTATGTGGATGACATTCTGATCAAGAGTCCTACCTTTCAGGAACACCTGGAGGAGATGGAGCATGTCTTCACGCAGTTGGCAGATGCTGGAGCTAAACTGACTCTTGCCAAAGGACAATGGTGCAGGAAATCACTGAATTACTTAGGGTATGAAATTTCTGCTGAGGGTCTGCGACCCCAGAAGAAGCGAGTGCAGTCTTTACAACAGTTGAAACAGCCCACCAATATCACTGAACTTCGTTCCTTTCTAGGAATTTGCAACTACTCCAGACAGTTCATAGATGAGTATGCGGAGATCACCCGACCGTTGGTCAAGTTGTTGAAGAAAGATACACCTTGGGTCTGGGGGCCAGAACAGAAATCTGCTATGCAGGAGCTGAAAGACAAGCTTAGCTGCTTCCCATGCCTCGCATACCCCGAGGGAGGTCGTGAGTTCTACGTGGACTTGGGATATTCCCAACACTCTATGAGTGCTGTCCTATATCAGAAGTATGACACGGATAAGAGGGTAGTGGCGTATGCCAGTAAAGGACTAACGGATGTGGAGAGGAAGTATTCCGACTGTGAGAAAGCACTCCTGTCTACCGTTTGGGCTTTGCAACACTTCAGAAGTTACATCCAAGGTGAGAAGCTAATTGTGGAGACTTGCCACCAGCCCATCAGTTTCTTGGGTAGTGACCGAATTAAGACCGGTCGAGTGTCAAACAGCAAAATAGTCTCCTGGACATTGGCTCTTCAAGGCTGGCCTCTGGAGGTAAGGTATGCTCAGAAACATCGTAACGCAGTAGCCCAAGGTATGGCTGACCTACATGATTGTGCAGAATAGGATTCCATTGCAGGTATTCCCGAAGCAGATGTTCCCCCGCCAGAGAAAGAACCTCATCGACACCATCTGTATGATGAACAGACTTGTGCTACCATGCCTAAGGTCTATGTAGATGGTTGTGCTTACCGTCGTGATACAGTCAAGGAATTGGTTGCAGGAGTAGGAGTGGTATGGGATCCAACCAATCTTGAAGAGACCCTGAAACACAGCTTGGGCTCGCGAACTAATCAGTACGCTGAGATTGTGGCAGCTCTGGTGGCGGTACAGTCTGCAATTCAGAAAGGAGTCCGACAGTTGGTCATATGTACGGATTCGGACTATGTGAGACAGAATTTTGTGTCCCATTTGCCCATCTGGAAGTAGAAAAATATGTTAAATTCCAAAGGAAAACCAGTACATCATGGAAACTTGATCCGGATTTTGGATCAACTGGTAAAGGACCATGACATGACCATCTATTGGAAGAAGGTCAAGGGTCATGCAAAAGTTGACAGTCCCGACAAGCTGGGAAACGACTTGGCCGATCACCTGGCCAAGGAGGGTGCGCTTACAGGAGAATTATGGCGACCCCCAGATGTGGAGACTGCGGCTGTCCATGCGGTCACCCGACGACAGGCGAAGCAGTCCAACGACACGCCGGTGGTCCAGTGGTGCAGGGAAGTCCCATCCTTTGATCTTGTCATGGCACAGAAATCCGACGCGGTGATCGGTAGATTTTATGAGTACATATGGAATCCGCAAGACTGTTCCCTGACGGAAGAACACAAGCAAGATGAGGAAATGAGGATACTCTACGCCTCCCGACAGAAGTTCAAACTTCACAAGGACCTGCTTATTCGGACGAGTAAGCATGGCATTGAGCAATGGGTGGTGCCTAAAGAATATCGAGGCATTATGTTGCAGCATGCCCATGACGAACCATGTGCTGGACATCGAGGGGAGAATATCACCTATGAGACCCTAAAGCAAGTAGCTTATTGGCCTCACATGCGACAGGATGTACAGTTGTACACGCGAGGGTGTTTGACCTGTTGTCGTTTCCAGCCATCTTCACCATCTCACCGAGCACCACTTAGGAAGAAGGGTATCGCCATGCCCTGGTCGGATATCCAGATTGATTGGGTTGGTCCTGTAGTTCGATCCACTCGTGGTAACAAGTACTTGCTCACAGTCACCTGCTTGTTCACCAAGTGGTTGGAGTGTCTGCCTGCACCCAACTGCACGGCAGAAACCACGGCTACCTTACTACTGAATCATGTGTTCAGCCGGTGGGGTTTGCCTATGCGAGTGGATTCAGACCAAGGTTCTCAGTTCACGGCAGAGGTGATTCAACATATGTGGAAGATGCTTGGAGTAAAGAGTAAGTTGCACATAGCTTACCGACCTCAATCTTCGGGACAGGTGGAAAGAGCTAATCGCACCATCGTGACCATTCTGAAGAAGTATGTGTCATCCTCAGGTAAGAATTGGGACCTTGTCTTACCATTGGTCCTTATGGCGATTCGTTCCACACCCCACCGTTCCACCGGAGTGTCTCCTTTTGAGATGATGACAGGTAGGGAAATGACATTACCAATGCATTTGTTGTACAGGACTAATGATGTGAACTTGTCCAGTGCTACCTCCACTCATGAATATGTCACCCATTTGCGTAAGCATTTGCAAAGTGCCTTTGCCTTTGCTCAGAAAAATTTGGAAAGTAGCGCTAGAGGTAGAAAAGCCTATTATGATCAAGGGACTACCTCTAAAGAATACCAAATTGGCGACAAGGTATTCTACTTCAATTTTGCCAGAAACAAGGTTAAAGAAAGGAAGTTTCTGCCTAGTTGGCGTGGTCCATTCCCAATAGTGGAAAAAGCTTCACCTGTGGCTTACCAAATTTGCCTCAAGAAAAATACTAAGGGTGAAGACACCCTTAAATGGGTCCACATCAATCAGTTGAGACCACGTCATCCCAGTCATTTGATTCCAGACGTATGTGTTGATGACACGAACTGTACTAACACCCCAACAGCATAGTCTGTTTTCTTTGTACCTTGCAGATGCAGAAAAGAACCCTGATGATCGTGTTCTTGATCTCCGTGCTGCTGGGATCGTGGTCCAAGATGATCGAACCTGGTCCCATGTCTGGAGTTGTTCTGCAAGATACCCCTGGCTTCCTGATTACCCAGTCCCAGATTGTTCCCCAGAAAGTAGTTGTGTCCCTTGACCCAATGCATGTACTACTGAAACATTTCAATATGAGTAACTTAACTCTGTCTGCTGTTACCCATTCCTGGTTTCTCAATTATATGCAAAATGCCCGTGCACAAGTGAAGAACATTTTGCATCAACTGGACAAAGTCATGGTACAACCTATGCAACCTTATAATTCCAGGTCCAGATCTAAGCGTTTTCTTGGTCTGTCCGGTGGTTTGATTTTTTCGGCCATTGGTTCACTTTTTGGTATTTCCATGTCTGTTGCCAACGTAGTTTCTGTCCAAAAGCTGCAGGCCAATATACAAGCCATCCAAGCAGACTTGAAAGCCATCGAGACCAAATTGGTAGTCCAACAGAGCCAACTTGTGGCCCAGGGTAAAACTATTGCTGATACGGTCACTCTTGTGAATTTACATACACATAAAATTAGTGCTAACACAGCTGATTTGTTGACAATTAAAGGTACCATGAATGAAGACCGTGTGTTTATACAACCTGTTAAGGACATTATCCAGGATTTATTTAGGGAAGTAGATACTAGTGTTAGTAAGCTAATGCAGGGACAGATACCAACGTACCTGATACCATCTGATGTTGTTAAAGATGCCTTTGCCAAAGTTACCCGTTTGTCTATTGAACCTTTTCAAATTCAAATCGCATTTCATTTAGGTACTGCCCTTCCCCTTTATTTGGATATGGAGCGTATGGAAATTGCCTTCTTCCTTAATTTGCCATTTATTATGCCTGAGAATGTATACCAGCTTAAACAAGTTGTAAATGTAGGTACGTGGCATGAGAATTTGTACCTTAATGTTGATACACCTAAGTATGTTGCTTACCAACAGGATGCTCCGCAACATTATTTGGTCCCTAACTTAGACCTTTGCCACAAAACTAAAGATGTTAATTGGCTATGCCCTGGTAAACCTTTCCTGAAAGACACAACAGAAGCTCTTTGTGGCTTGTCCACAGAGAATGTCCAAGAGAAGTGTAAGGTTACCGTGTCAAAATATGACGATTTTTCTGATACCACTGTAGCTGTACTGGATACGGTATGGTTAGTTAGCACACCTAGTACGGAACTTACTGTCACCTTCCAGAAGCATGATGTAATCAACCGTTACACTCTTCCTTGCAATGTTTGTGTGATCGCTGTACCCAAGTATGCTGTTGCCCATGTAGGAGGAGTTTCCCTGTTTTATCTTGACACAGACCCGGTTGTTTCTGAGTTGGAAGTGCTTGATGTATTTCGTGGACATCCTATTGACTTTGCTATGGACCTTATACCATTTTTACAGTCCAAAGACTCTCACACTGTTGAATTATCTGTTGACCATGAGACTCTCGAGGTTGCAGATTACAAACGTCGTTCATCTGATGTCACCCAGTTCCACATGTCCACTCACGTTGTCATCCCACTTTTGACCATCTCGTGGTTCATCATGTTCCTGTGTGCTGTAGTGTTTTGGAGAGACCTTCGTCATTTACGCTATCGCGTAAACACTTTGTCACCTACGGCGATGAGATTGCAAGACTTTATGTAGTTACATCTGACCAGCGTTTTGCCAACAATTTATTCTGTTTTCACTTTTCTGTACTAATATGCTTTGCATTGCATGATGTGATTATGGTTCATGATTTGTTTGATTAATTTTCATGTGTTAAGACTTTTAACTAACTGCACATGCGGGTTCTATTATTCAGTATTTTGCTGTATTAGCATTTTTGATTTCCTTGTGAACATTATTTTGCTTAATAGAACTGTTGGAAGTGTGTTAGTTTGCATTAGTTGAGATTTACTTTGAAACTTTTTGTAGTTGACCATGAAGTTGTACCTGAATCCTGACTGAACTGTCTGGCTTATTTTTGTAGTTAGGTTGGAGAAGGCCTTTACTCCTTTGTAGTAATTTCCATCTCCAAGGGGGGGAATCTGTAGGAGTATTTGCTGTGATCTCACCCACCCGGTGTGCACATGAGAGCACCTTTACAGCCAACATGGACGCTGCAACCTTTCACCTATATGTCTGACTACCAACTGTGCAGAAGTCAGCATTTCAGCTTGTAATAGATTTACTGAAGCCTGCACCACCTCCAAGGTCACTCTGTATCGGGGGAGAATGCATGTCCCTGAGAGAGAGAGAGCTTACGAGATAAGACGGACAATGGAAGCTTCATACAGATGCTGGGAGTACATGGTGGGATTATTTCTGATTGGCTCCCAGAAAACTGATGGGTCGGAGAAGCGGGAACAGAAGGAGAAGAAAGCTGGAGTTGGCGGGAAGAAGGAGAAGAAAGAACAGAAGAAAAGAAGAGGAGAGGACTTGCATTTCTGCAAGCACCTGATTTACCTGAGAGACTTACTGATAATACATGGCAAAGCTTTTCCCCAGGTTACAGCTGTCTACAGGATCTATACTGAGTCTGTATCATCTGTTGCTGAGCAAGACAAGTGCATCACCTAAGCTCGTGGGACCTTGCTGAGACATTCAGCTGAGGTATCGGAAGGAACCTGATCTGGTGACCGGAACGGTGAGATCATAGCTTACTTCCTTCAAGCTGGGTTAGATAATTGGTCTGTGCTCGGACCCATCAGATGCGTGACGTCAGGATTTATGATCTCTACTCGCTGTTAGCCTAGTATAAGATTTGTGTGGTAATCATTAGGATCTCGGTATTGTGTTTATCTGTCATTACAGATTAGCCACTAGGATAATCATAGTTATTCTCTATATTTTTGGTATCATTGTGCATGCAATCAGGAATTGCTGATGCTATAAGCTGATAAGGATTTTTCTATATTTTTGTATATAACACTGTATAAATAAACTAATATATTCCATTGGTCTGTCCGTTATTTTCCATGTAGCGAATGTCGGGCGGAGGCCACACCCCCTAGACATAAGCGAGTACGTATGTAGGAATTGGCCTCTTACAAAATCTATATAACCACCTACAGATCAAGTGCAAACATTGTGGAATCCGTCTCTAAAGTCTTCACCAAAACGTCATCCTTCAAGGACTCAGAAAGGCCCGCCAGACGCAAATCATGGCACCGGGCTCTGCCTTCCAAATCACCCACCTTGCATTCCATCTGCTGAAGACTAAGGCAAAGCTGATCTATATCTCGTGATGAACTCTAAGCCCCAGGTTCCAGAATACCCATTCAATGCTGATGCGCATCAAACTCTAGAACTATATTGTCCTAACGCTCATGAGCAGCCTAAATTCTATCATGCAACTGCTGTAGTTTAGTATCCAGCGCAGCTTCCACCACTGCCCGCACTTCAACACAATCTCCTGGGTCCAAATAGAGCTTACTGATGGATTTAGCAAAGCCGATAACACAGCTATCTTAGCTTCAGCTCTCAGTGATTTCTCCGGAGTCCTTCAAGTCAGTCTTGACGCCATAACTACTACTACTACTTAGCATTTCTATAGCGCTGCCAGGGTTACGCAGCGCTGTACAAGTTTAGACAAGGGGAAGGACAGTCCCTGCTCAAGCGAGCTTACAATCTAAAGGTAATAAGCTATGTAGTCAGTGTAGGTATCTGGAATGGGGAAGGTGGCTAGGCGCCAAAAGCAAGGGAGAAGAGATGGGCTTTGAGTAAGGACTTGAAAATGGGCAGGGAGGGCGCACGGCGTATGGCCTCAGGAAGTCTGTTCCAGGCATAAGGTGAGGCGACGCAGAAGGGGCGGAGTCTGGAGTTAGCGGTGGTGGAGAAGGGTACAGATAGGAGTGATTTGTCCTGAGAGCGGAGGTTACGGGTGGGAACATACGGGGAGAGGAGGGTAGAGAGGTAATGGGGGGCTGCAGATTGAGTGCACTTGAAGGTCAATAGGAGAAGCTTGAATTGTATACGGTAATGGATCGGGAGCCAGTGAAGCGACTTGAGGAGAGGGGTGATATGAGAATATCGGTTCACGCGGTAGATAAGATGTGCGGCGGAATTTTGGACAGACTGAAGGGGGGATAGGTGGCTAAGCGGGAGGCCAGTGAGGAGAAGGTTGCAATAGTCAAGGCGAGAGGTAACGGAGTGAGTGGACGAGAGTTCGGGTGGTCTGTTCAGAAAGAAATGGGCGAATTTTGCTAATATTATAGAGGAAGAAGTGACAGGTCTTAGCTGTCTGCTGGATATGGGCAGAGAAGGAGAGGGAGGAGTCGAAAATGACTCCGAGATTGCGGGCTGAAGAGACGGGGAGGATGAGGGCATTGTCAACAGAGACGGAAAGTCAACCAACACAGCAGAAAATACTTAAACTTTTATACTTATCTCTTGCAAGAAATTAGGTCAGGATACGTGGCAGATTCGGTGGAGCCGAACAGGCAGCCTCCGCTCTTGCTCTAAGCATCACGTGTCACCTGTGAAGCTAAGATAGCCTCAAAATAGGTTCTATTTGGACTACCTAACCAGTAACCCTGTAATAAAAATTACCCTAGACAAGATCAAGTAGGACTACTTAAATGGCCAAAGCTTCAAGTAATACTGCTTTTTGCTTGCTTTTTTTTTTTTTTTTTTAAAGAACATTTTCCTCTATAAAATGGCTCTTTCTGATGTGTGGACAGACAAATACACACATACGTTTTGGCAACACAATATGGTTTGTTTGTTTTTAAAAGCTCTGCATTCAGCATGCCTTTTATAATAGATGGGGGGGGGGGGGGTTAATCATAGGGAATTAAACAAGTCATTGTCCAACTTAAATGGCCTTTATAAACTGTGTGCCTTTAGTAAGTGCCCTAAAGTAACTGGGTAAGAAACTAGTTGAGAAGGAGACAAGCAGAAGCAATACATAGAGTTCACATTGAGGATAGGAGTGTTACCAGTAGTGTGCCACAGGAATCAATTCTCCGTCTTCGCAACACTTTTGCTAACAATTTGGTGAAAGGATTGTCGGAAGAGGATTGCCTCTTTGTGGATGACAACAGTCTGTAACAGGGTAGACAAGGGAAGTTTGAGAAATGATCTAGAGAACAGCAGCTAAGATTTAATACTAAAAAAAAACAGGAAGATCACGTGATGTGCTGAGGGGAGCAGACGTGCATTGGCTCCTCTTTATGTGGTCATCTATAAGGCGGATTTTTTCTTTGTGGCAGGCATATCCTCTCTTTTTAGTGGGGCATATAGCATTGTATAATATGATTTTAGTCCCAAAATGGTTATATATTTTCCAGATGCTCCCTTTGTATTTGCGTGAAGAATGAATGTGACTTACATAAAATGTTGCAGACATACCTGTGGCAGGGGAAGAGGGCCCGTCTGTCGATTGAAATATTATGTAAGCCCAAGAAATGTGGGGGACTGGGTTTGATAAATGTGAGATATCTTACTGTGGTGTGTACTATAGGCACATCAACGAATGGTTCCGAAATGTGTCAGATTTCTCTGTGTCTAACTTGGAACCCCACCTTTTTTGTAATTACCATTTTAGTTGGCAGATCCACACTATACCAAAGCGCCCCCCACCAAATCTTCGAGCTAACTGGTTTATCCAGGTGACATGTGCGGTCTGGAGATGGCTGTGCAGGAGACATCACTTTTCAGCAGCAACGTCCCCCTTCTTGGCATTGCGGCACAACCCAGATTTTCCAGCAGGCACTGAGTCTATGGTGTTTTCCCGTTGGGCAACACTGGGGATACATTATTTGTTCCAAGTACCTGCAGAAGATGGACGTTTACAGTCTTTTGAGGACCTCAGGGACCGGTATAGTTTACCTTACATAGACTACTTTGCATACTATCAACTGTGAAACTATATTCGGAGCTTGCCATGAGAAGACCTATGTGAGGATATGCAAGACACTATGAATGAGGCACTCACGTTGGGTGCAGAATCATGTACCGCTGGCCGTCCATCATAAGCACTTGCAAGACTCTTCCTCAGACATAGATTTTGCTTGCTTGGCACGCTGCTGGACTGCAGATTTGCCGGCACAATTGTTGGCTGAGCACCAGAGGCGTAGCTAGGTTTTGATGTCTGGGGGAGCAGACTTTTGTAAAATAGGCATCAGACATGTGCATAGTTTGACTGTTTCATTTTGGGGGGCAAAGGATGTAGCTTGGCTCATTTGCATATGTACATCTCATCTCGTTAAGGCTATTAAAAAACACACACACACACCAGACTAAAATGCTGAATATGAAGCCAACATATCAAAAACAATAAGGCCAGATACTTTATGAAATAACACAAAACCCTACAAAAAGACACTTAACACACAAGAGCCCTAACCCACCTATGAAAAGACACTGGATCCTAGAGCACCAATATACCTGCTACTGGAAAATGGAACATGCTGGACTGTTACACATTCCTACACAAAACAATACACACTAGCAGAATCTGTCACCTCAGTCACATTTGCAGAACACGGACAAACCCTCATGTGATACAAAATAGAGAACCACAAAAACCATGCCCACAAAAATGAAATATAGATCTCTTCAAGAAAGCCAGACTCTGTAAGCAGTGCAAATACTGGTAAAAGAGAAAACAGAAATGTATTTTCCCCTGTACTCTGCAAAATACAATACAAAAAAAATGTACATTTCACAAAGCAGGCAAATCTTAGTCCGTAAAAAGCATTAAATAAAAAGAATGTTTTGTTTTCTACTTTTGTTGTCTGAGCATTCTATTCTTCTAGTTGGGCTGGTCCCAATCTCTTTTCCACTTTTCATGTGTCAGTCTTCTCCTAAATTCTTTTTCAGGTTGGCTTTTCCGTTTCTTTGCTCTTCTCTTGTCTTCTTCCTGTCCTTCTCTGCATCTGATCTTTCATTTTATGTTCCCCTCCCCCCACTTTTCTCTCACTCTTTAGTCCTTAGTATCCATCTACCTACTGGCTTTGACCATCTCCCTCTCATTCCCTTTCTAGCACTCCCGTTCCCCCCATCTCTCCCTTACCCAGTCTCCTAAGTTCCTCTCCCATCTTTCACCCACTTCATTAGTCCCCAATTCCCATCCTCTGTACTCACTCTCTTTGTCATCATCTACCCTCCACTGCATCTCATCACCCTATCGGTCCCAACTCTATCCATGTCTCCTTCCCTCCCTTGCCTCCAAGGTCACTCTTCTGTCTGTTACCCAATACCCCATGACCATTAGCTTCTCTTTCACCATCTTTTTAACCCCTTTCTACCCTAACTCAACTCCCTTCAGAAACTCATCCCCTTCTCCTATACCCCTCACCAGTACCCCAATCCCTTTTCAATGCCTCTTATCCTCTTTCCAGTCTTCCAGGTCATTCACAGTATTTCTCAACCTTTCCCCCACATCATCCCCTTTTCTTGCCCTTCTTCTTATATCCCTATTTTATTTTATTTTTGTTACATTTGTACCCTGCGCTTTCCCACTCATGGCAGGCTCAATGCGGCTTACTGCGTCTTCCTCTCTCCCACCCCCAGTCCCATCCATCTGCTGCTCCTTTCCTCTGCCCCACCCCCCTCCAGTCCCATCAATCTACTGCTCCTTCAATCTGCCCCAATCTATCCCAGTCCCATCCATCTCCTGCTCCTTCCCTCTGCCTGGATCCAGCATCTCCTCATTCCTCCCCTTGTCCCCCCTCCAAAGGTCTAGTATCTCCTCCTTGTTTCCTTTGACTCCTTCCAATCCCATCAAGTCTGACATCAAGAAGGTTGAAGAAAACAGGAGATGGGATGATGACATCAAAACGTTGAAGCCAATTCAGTTAGTCTATGTTTCCCCTTTCCCCACGCAGCCATCATCTAGTACGTTCAAAACAAAGCAAGCAAACCTATGAGCTGCTACATCCTTGTTGTCGTTCTTTACTGTTGGTAGCATTTTTATTTAATCTCACTTATTTTCAAACATGCTGGCTTGTGCATATGGATGTATACAGAAGAAGTATCGGTTTCATCGATTAGAGTACTAATTTGTTATACATTTTAAATGTCATTTGGAGGGGCTGGCTATATGGACGCCCCCTGTATTCATGCAGAGATGTTAGTAAAGGGCCACCAAGTAACCAAAACAGACATCAGATGCAGATGTGATTCCATGTGTCCCAATGGAAAGAGAGTTTAATTCTATTGCCATTTAATTTCAATATATCCCATCTTTATAACACTAGGCTTCCCAAAGGCATATTACAGAAACAGATGAACAGTTAAAATCAAGATCAAGAAACAGGATATTCTCACTGAAATTTCTACATCTGTATTGTATAGAAGAGTAAAGATAAATGAGCACAAAATACAGAGATAACTGCTTGTTTCTACCAGCTTCCCAAATCTAGATTTAAATATCATGAAATAAAAATTGAACATCACTAAAAGCTAACAATCTTTTTGCTATTGTTTTCAATAGCATTTACTATTGTTTGGGGTCAAAAGTCTAGGTAACCTCCCCCGTCTCCTGCTTTATCTAATCTCCTTGCCTTCAACCCCCCTCCCCGAGTCCCCACCGCTTTCTGTTTGCCCTCTCTCTTCCCCCTCCCCGAGTCCAGCACCGCTGTTTTCCCTCTCTCTCTCTCTCCATCCCCCCCAGTCCAGCACTGCTTTGTTTCCCCCTTCTCTTCTCCTCCCCAGTCTAGAACTGTTTTGTTTCCCCACCCACCCAAGTCCAGCACCGCTTTGTTTCCCCCTCTCTTTCTCCCCCCCGAGTCCAGTGCCACTTTCTGGCCCCCCAACCCGCACCGTCATCAAACCTGCTTCATTTACCTGCAGCGACAGCATGCTGTGATCCTTTCCTCTACCATCCACATCCCGCTCCTCTCAGACACTTCCTGTGCGCGAGGGAGGGACTCGTGAGTCGTGACACAAGCACTGCAAAGAATCCGAGCCCGGTCCGGCGTCAATCAAGCAGCTAGTTATTGTTGCAGGGCTTGCACAAAATAGGCATGACAGCTGGGGGAGGGGGGAGAGAAAGAACTGAAAGTAACGTTGGGCTGGAGGGAGGCATGCCATGGAACGGTGGGGTGGGAGGGAGCTGAGAAGGGAGAGGACAGGGAGAAAGTGCAAATTTTTTAAAAAAATGTGTCAGCCCCGCTGGTTCAAGACTGTATAGGTGCCGTTTTTTAAAAAATCCGTTTGGGGGAGCGACTGCTCCCCGTGCGCCCCACCTAGCTACGCCACTGCTGAGCACATACAAACTTGTTTGCAGCAAATTTACAGGAACACTTGTGCGGACTGGTTGTGGGAGATGCAATGTAAGTTCCTTCTACGTCTTTCCATTTCTCCACACCGGGCATATAGGGCGTGATTTGCAGAAACAGCGAAATGCCCGGACCCTTGTGCAACATTGGGACACATGTGTACACCAGTTTTGGGGGCAGGTGTTGCAGACAGTGCGCCAGTGGTCTTGCGTTTTGCCCAGGGACCCTTGGATCATGTTTGAGGTTTACCATCTACCTCCTCCAGTATCTCCAGACCTGTTGGATTTTTTTCGTCAATTGGTGTTGATAGTGAAGAAAAGCAAAGATACATATCTGTAGCAGGTATTCTCCGAGGACAGCAGGCTGATTCTTCTCACATGTGGGTCGACATCTGTGTCGGCCCGGGAATCTGCAATTTCGAAAGCAAAAAATTAAGAAGTTTGCCAGAACCTTCTGGTGCGCGAACCGCGTGCACCGCGCATGCACGGACGACTTCCTGCCCGTCACACAAGCGTTCCCGCTCAGTTTAATCAAAAAGCAAATAATAAACAACAACTCCAAAGGGGAGGTGGGCGGGTTTGTGAGAACAAGCAGCCTGCTGTCCTCGGAGAATACCTGATACAGGTATGTATCTTCGTTTTCTCCAAGGACAAGCAGGCTGCTTGTTCTCACGTGTGGGGTATTCCTAGCAACCAGGCTCACTCAAAATAATGAACATTGGTCAACTGGGCCTTACAACGGCGAGGAAATAACATAGATAGACCAGAAACCATAAACAACTGACTGAGAATGTAGCCTGGAACAGAAGAAAAATGGGCCTGGGGGGAGGAGTTGGATTCTAAACCCCGAACAGATTCTGCAGGACCGACTGCCCAAACTGACTGTTGCATCAGGTATCCTGCTGGAGGCAGTAGAGAGATGTGAGTGTGTGGACTGATAACCACGTTGAAGCCTTGCAAATATCTTCAATAGAGGCTGACTTTAAGTGAGCCACTGACGCAGCCATGGCTCTAACATTGTGAGCCGTGACATGGCCCTCCAGAGTCAGCCCACCCTGGGCATAAGTGGAGGATATGCAATCTGCTAGCCAACTGGAGATTGTGCGTTTTCCGATGGCGACTCCCCTCCTGTTGGGATCAAAAGGAACAAACAACTGGGCAGATTGTCTAAAGGACTTTGTCCGCTCCACGTAAAAGGCCAATGCTCTCTTGCAGTCCAAGGTGTGCAAACTGCTTTCGCCAGGGTGGGTATGAGGACAGAGCAAAAATGTTTGCAAGACAATTGACTGGTTAAGATGGAAATCCGACACCACCTTTGGCAGGAACTTGGGGTGCGTGCGGAGGACTACTCTGTTGTGATGAAACCTGATATAAGGTGCATGCACTACCAAGGCCTGAAGTTCACTGACTCTACAAGCTAAAGTAACAGCCACCAAGAAAATGATCTTCCAGGTCAAGTACTTCAGATAGCAGGAATACAGTGGCTCAAAAGGAGCTTTCATCAGCTGAGTGAGAACGACGTTGAGATCCCATGACACTGGTGGAGGTCTGACAGAGGGCTTTGACAAAAGCAAAATCTCTCATGAAGCGAACAACTAAAGGCTGTTCAGAGATAGGCTTACCCTGTACATGGCGGTGATAAGCACTAATCGCACTAAGGTGAACCCTTACGGAGTTGGTCTTGAGACCAGACTCTGACAAGAGTAGAAGGTATTCAAGCAGGGTCTGTGTATGACAAGAGAGAGGATCTACGGCCTTGCTGTAACACCAGACGGCAAACCTCCTCCATTAAAAGAGTAACACCTCTTTGTGCAATCTTTCCTAGAAGCAAACAAGACTCTGGAGACACCCTCTCAAAGACCCAAGGAGGCGAATTCTCAGCTGTCAACATCCAGGCCGTGAGAGCCAGAGATGTAGAAGCGACCCCTCGTTCTGAGTGATGAGGGTTGGAAAACAGTCCAATCTCCACGGTTCTTTGGAGGACAACTCCAGAATAAGAGGGAACCATATCTGACACGGCCAGAAGGGTGCAATCAGGATCATGGTTCGGCAGTCTTGCTTGAGCTTCAGCAAAGTCTTCCACACTAGAGGTATGGGAGGATACGCATACAGAAGGCCTGTCCCATCTGATGATAGTCTGTCGTGGGCCTGAAGCATGGAACAGAACTGAGGGACATTGTGATTGATCTGAGTGGCAAAAAGATCCACCGAGGGGGTGCCCCATGCTTGGAAGATCTTGAGGACTATGCCCATATTCAGTGACCACTCGTGAGGTTGCATTATCCTGCTTAGCCTATCAGCCAGACTGTTGTTTACGCCTGCCAGATAAGTAGCTTGGAGATACATGCCACAACGGCATGCCCAAAGCCACATCTGGATGGCTTCCTGACACAGAGGGCGAGATCCGGTGACCCCCTGCTTGTTGGTGTAGTACATGGCAACCTGACTGTCTGTTTGAATTAAGATTACTTGGTTGGACAGCTCATCTCTGAAAGCCTTTAGAGCGTTCCAGATCGTTCTTAATTACAGGAGGTTGATCTGCAGACCTTTTTCCTGAAAGGACCAGGCTCCCTGAATGTGGAGCCCATCTACATGAGCTCCCCACCCCAGGAGAGATGCATCCGTTGACAGCACTTTCTCTGGCTGAGGAATTTGGAATGGTCACTGAAGAGAATACCGAAAGCTGGTGGACAGTTGGACTACATCCTCTAGATCCCCCGCAGTTTGAAACCACTAGGAAGCTAGGGTCCATTGAGCTGATCTCATATGTAGACGTGCCATGGGCGTTACATGAATTCCATGTGCCCCAGAAGTATCAACATCTGCCGAGCCGTGACCTGCTGAGACGCTCGAACCATGGACACCAGGAACAGAAAGTTATCTGCCCTTGCCTCGGGAAGATAAGCTCGAGCTGTCTGAGTGTTCAACAGGGCTCCAATGAACTCCAAATTTTGGACTGGGGTGAGATGGCCCTTGGGATAATTTATGACAAACCCCAGTAGCTCTAGCATCCGAATAGTCATTCGCATGGACTCCAGAGCACCCTCCATCGAGGTGCTCTTCAACAGCCAATCGTCAAGATAAGGAAACACATGCACTCCCAGTCTGCATAGCAACACTGTGACTACAGCTAGGCATTTGGTAAACACTCTGGGTGCAGACAACAAGCCAAAAGGCAGAACACGGTACTGAAAGTGCTGTGTTCCCAGCTGAAATCGAAGATACTTTATGTGAAATGGAAGTATCGAGATGTGGGTGTAAGCACCCTTTAAGTCCAGAGAACATAGCCAATCGTTTTCCTGAATCACAGGAAGAAGGGTGCCTAGGGAAACCATCCTGAACTTTTCTCGGACTAGAAATTTGTTCAGGGCCCTTAGGTCTAGGATGGGACACATCCCCTGTTTTCTTTTGCACAAGGAAGTACCTGACGAAAAGGCTCGGCCTGCTCCGGAGGGAGTGCATCAACCAAGCTAGACAGTTGTCTCACCAAGTTCCACAAGTGGATGCTCGTGAAGAGTTGGTATGTCTGGATTTTGGCAGCGAGCATAGCGACCTGATACGCTTTCCTCCCAAAAGAGTTCAAGGTCCTAGATTCTCTGCCTGGGGGTGCTAAGGTATAGTATCTAGTACTCTTGGCTCTTTTGAGAGCGGAGTCCACCACCATGGAATTGTGAAGTAGCTGAGACATCAATCCAGGTTCCCCGTGGATCCGATATTGGGATTCAGTTCTTTTCAGGATCACGGGGTTAGACAGAGAAAACGACCAGATTTGAATAAGGACTTCCTTCAGTACTATATGCAAAGGAGCCGTTGCTGCCTCTCTAGGTGGAGAAGGATACTCCAGGACCTCGAGCATCTCAGTCCTGGGCTCATCCTCAACCTCAATAGGGAAGGGAATAGCCGCAGCCATTTCCCGGTCAAAGGAGATAAAGAATAGACTCACCGGTGGAGACAGTCTCCTTTCTGGTGGAGGGGAAGGTTTAGAAGGAATCCCATAGGACTCATCTGATGAAAAGTACCTGGGATCCTCCTCTTCCTCCCACGAACGCTCATCCTCAGTATTGGACAAGACATCTCTCAGAGCAGTCTGAAACTGAGCCTGCCTCAACGCCGAGGAATGACGTCCTCGATGGCAGTGCCGAGAAGTCGATGTCCGCCTGGACTCCGGTGAAGCTTCCTCCACCAATGTCGAAAGGGAGTCGACCAGGGTGGCAGCAGACACTGATGCCACAGGCGGCACCGAGGTCTGGGACCTCACCACAGGCAAAGGGCCAGATACCGCTGCAGCAGACGGTACGGAAGGCACACGCACCCCCAACACCGAAGCAGACTGGCGTAGTAACCCTTCCAGAAGCACCGGACAAGGCTGCGGGGTCGGTATAGGAGCTGGTGGCAGAATCTGTTGAGGCTCGGTAGCAGGTACCGGGCTGCTAGACCGACGCATTGGCACCTCCTGTATGAGGGGGAGCGATCCTCTCGACGCCGACGCTTCTCAGGTGCCGAATCCCTGGACGCCCCGGAGCTCCCGGCATTGAAGGAGAACGATGACGGTGCTTCTTCGCCTTCGCTCAACGCCCGTCATCGAGACTCCTCGGTACGGATGAGGATGACGTGGAATCCTCACGTCTCCTCAGGGCCTGGTCTGACAAAGATCGGTCCCGGGGGGCCTGCGTAACAGGAGGCCTCAAGACAGGTGGAGACCCACTCGATGCCTCACTGCTCCCGGCACGAGTTGGTTTTTCCGTAGCCATTGCCTTCACTTCCGACGTCGATGCCTCCCTCAATATTGATGCCGCCAACCTCATTAGAAGACACAGACTACAAGCGGCTGGGCTATGGCAGGGCCCAAGGCACTGGATACAGCAGACGTGGGTATCGGTACCCGAGATGGTCCAGTTGCACCGAGTACAGTGCTTGAAGCTGCTGGGTGTCTTCGATGACATGGAAGAAAAAAACGGCTTCGGTGAAATCAAAAGACGCGATCGTGCCTGTAAAAAGAAAAAAGGGCACAAAAAAAAGGGAACCAGCCGCGTCAAAAAAGAAAGGAAACTTTTAAAGGGGCTTAAAAAAAAAAAAAAACTACGGGAAAGTTTATTTTTTTTTAAACTATAAATTCCATACAAGAAAAAAGAAATAAGGCAAAAAGCCGCAAAAAACAAAGGATCTCTTTCCCGGGCCTGAGAGGCTTGAGGAAAAACTCGACCACACCTCACTGCAGAGAAAAAAATAAATGAGCTGGAATGCTCACGTGACGGGCAGGAAGACGTCCACGTGGTTCGCGCACCAGAAGTTTCTGGCAAATTTTTTACTTGCTAAATTGCCGATTCCCGGGCCGACGCGGACGTCAACCCACATGTGAGAACAAGCAGCCTGCTTGTCCTCGGAGAATGTATTTTACAATATTGGAGAGTTCCTGCAGTGCCGACACTGTCGGATTGGAGGTCCCAAATTATAACTTTGATGGTTTTGGACTGCAACACAGTATCTTCTTCACCACTGGGAAGAAAGTTTAAACGATGTTGGGAGCGCTTTTGGTCTACTTTGCAACCAAGTGTCAAGAGACGCTTACTAACTTGATTTAAAGGGCTGGGTGCTCCTCTACACAGCAAAAAAGGGGGGAGGGAGTAGGGGTGTGTTTGGGTACGGGTGATAATGTCCACATGACGTTTATGTAATTTTGCAGTTGTCTTGTTCAACAAAAATTAGTTTGAATAATACTAAAAAATACAGTGTCAAGCATTTGGGCTCCAAAAACCCAAGGAAGCAGTAGATATGAGGATGAAGTACTTCTGTGCACAAAACAGTGAGAACTGAGGGAGACTACATCTAATGATCTTCAGATTACCAAACAGGTAGAAAAGGCTATTATTATTATTATTTACAATATTTGATATATTGCATGGGATCCAGTAATGGCAACTATGTGGTTAACAATAAAATCGGGGGGGGGGGGGGGGGAGGAAACATCAGGAGGGTATGAAGACATTAGAAGTTGTACAACCAAAGGTCTTGTGGAAAAGGTGGGTTTTTCAATAGTGATCTAAATTTTGAGCAGGAGAGTTAAGCACAGATGTATGACGGGAGAATGTTTCAAAGTTTGGGGCTCAGGTAGCTAAAAGCAGCTTCAAAAGAATGTTCAAATGAAACATCAAGGAAGAGGGCAGAGATAGGAGATTGGCAGTGGATGAGCAGAGAGCAGGCAGGGATATAAGGGATCAGAAGTATATTAATATAAGCAGGAGCAGTTGGTAAGTGGCCTTTGAAAACCAAGGAAAGAATTTTGTATTTTATACAGGCAGACACTGGGAGCCAGTGCTCTGAGTGCAGAAGCGGTGTAACATGGTTGAAACAATGTGAGCAGTGAAGAAGTTTAACAGAGGTAAATTGTATAAACTGGAGTCTTTTGAGAGAGAAGAGAGGGAGGCCAGCGTAAAGACAGTTAAAGCAGTCGAGGTGAAAGATAACTAAAGACAGGAGACATGTGTGAATCAAGCAGGGTTCAAGAAGGGGATGGAGGGAACAGATACAGTGTATGGTGAAGAACAGCCCATAGAGTCTTAAAAATGTGGCTTAAAAATGACACCAGTCTTGACAGAATCTGAGAATGGAAGAGGGTGGTTATGGAGGGTAGGGGGAGCTGGAAGAGAGGATCTTTGCTTGGGGAAGATGATTGACTCACATTTGGGTGAGAAAATACAAGTGGCTTTGAGCCAGGTAGAGACATAATCGAGAAAAGTGTTGAGAATACCCGGAGAGGATGAGGGGTCAGAGATGTGACAAAGAATCTGGATATCGGCTGCATAGCAAAATGGGGTGCATCCTTGTTCTTCTATAAGAGTCAGAAGAGGGGCAAGAAAAATGTTGTTATTATTATTATTAGTTACATTTGTATCCCACATTTTCCCACCTTTTGTAGGCTCAATGTGGCTTACATATAACAGTTAACGGCGTTAGCCGATTACGGTCTGAACAAATACATGTTATGAATGAATACAAAGTGATATTGTGGTAGAATCAGGTACATGCATGGTAGGTACAGTTGGGGGGAACTTAAAGAGGGAAAGGGGGAAGAAGAGTCAGGTAATGTCCGTTACGGTTTTTGGTTACATTGTGTCGCAAGAGACCAGGTATTTTTATGTTGGGTCGGTGGGGCCTGAACAGGTCTGTCTTTAGTGTCTTCCAAAAATTTAGGTGGTTGAGCATAGTTTTTACTGCTTTTGGCAATGCGTTCCATAGTTGTACGCTTAGGTAGGAAAAGCTGGCTGCATAGGTGGATCTGTATTTGAGTCCTTTGCTGCTTGGGTAGTGGAGGTTTAGGTATGATCGTGCAGATTTTGTGGTGTTTCTGGTTAGCAGGTCAATGAGGTTTGTCATTTATCTGGTGCCTTGCTGTAAATAATTTTTTGAACAGTCGTGCAGATTTTGAAGGTGATACGTTCTTTGATTGGTAGACAGTGCAATTTTTCTCTGAGTGGTTTGACGCTGTCAAAACATGTTTTCCCAAATATAAGCCTGGCTGCTGTGTTTTGGGCGGTCTGAAGTTTCTTTATGATTTGTTAGAGTAGGAGCAAGGATGGAGCCCTGTGGTACACCAGATTGAAGACGAGACAGGAGAAAGGAAAGTGTCATGAGAGAGTTGAAATGTGCAATTCGAAAAATAGATGGATAACCAAAAAAGAACTGTATCTTTAATACCCAAAGAAGGTAGGCAGGTGAGAAGTAAGGAATGGTCAACTGTGTCGAAGGCTGATGAAAGGTCAAGGGATACAACAATGACTGAGTGATGCTGAACTAAGAAAGAACGGATAGCATCATGAAGTGCCAGGAAGAGGACTGCAGTGCTGTGGTGAGGGTGAAAGCCAGTCTGAAAAGGGTGTAGAGTGTTAGTCCATTCCAGAAAGTTGTCGAGCTAGTGAAGAAAAAGCATTTTTAGGATATTTGAGAAGGCAGCTCCTTGTGACTCTGGGCAAGTCACTTAACCCTCCATTGCCTCATATAAGCCGCATTGAGCCTGCCATGAGTGGGAAAGCGCGGGGTACAAATGTAACAAAAAAAAAATAGATATAGGATGAAAATTGAGAAGGAAGGAAGTGTCAAGTTGAGAAGTCTCACCAGGGCATGTTTCCATATTGGAAGAACTACACCAAGGGAGAGTATTACAAGATCTTCACTGGTTATCTTTGAAATGAAGGGCTCAAATTAAGATCTTGTGTTTGATTTACAGGGCCATGAACAGGGATATTTAATTCCTTTAGCTACTGTGCTCAAGGTTTATTGTCCACCTCGTCCTCTATGATCAGCAGATAAAATATTAAGTGTTTCCTCTCATAAACAGATTGTATTAGAAGATATTAGATCAAAATTCTTCTATGTGGAAGGTACACAACTGTGGAACAGCCTTCCAGCTGAAGTATGAAAAATGAAGAATTACCTTCAGTTCAGGAAAGTGGCTAATAGGAAGGTTACAGGAAGACCACAGCGCAGTAGGCCAGAAGAGTGAAGCAGAGAGGAGGGAAAGGTGAGCAGTGGAGTGCCTCAGGGATTGGTGCTGGGACCGATTCTGTTCAATATATTTGTGAGTGACATTACTGAAAGGTTAAAAGGTAAAGCTTGCCTTTTTGCGGATGATACTAAGATTTGTAACAGAGTGGACACCCGGGAGTGGAAAACATGAAAAAGGATCTGCGGAAGCTAGAAGAATGTTCTAAGGTTTGGCAATTAAAATTCAATGCGAAGAAATGTTAAGTGATGCACTTAGGGAGCATAAATCCACGAGAGACGTATGTGTTAGGCGGTGAGAGTCTGATATGTACGGACGGGAAGAGGGATCTTGGGGTGATAGTATGTGAGGATCTGAAACAGTGTGACAAGGCGGTGGCCATAGCTAGAAGGTTGCTAGGCTGTATAGAGAGGTGTGACCAGCAGAAGAAAGGAGGTGTTGATGCCCCTGCATAAGTCGTTGGTGAGGCCCCACCTGGAGTATTGTGTTCAGTTTTGGAGGCCGTATCTTGCTAAGGATGTAAAAAGAATTGAAGCGGTGCAAAGAAAAGCTACAAAAATGGTATGGGATTTGCGTTACAAGACGTATGAGGAGAGACTTGCTGACCGGAACATGTATATCCTGGAGGAAAGGAGAAACAGGAGTGATATGATACAGATGTTCAAATATTTGAAAGGTATTAGTCCGCAAACTAACCTTTTCCGGAGATGGGAAGGCAGTAGAACTAGAGGACATGAAATGAGATTGAAGGGGGGGCAGACTCAAGAAAAATGTCAGGAAGTATTTTTTCATGGAGAGAGTGGTGGATACTTGGAATGCCTTCCCGCAGGAGGTGGTGGAGATGAAAATTGTAACACGAGGGGCGTGGAGATCAATGACATCCTGAAAAGATGAATAAAGGGATGTAGCTTGAAAGGAGAAATCAAAAGAAGATGGGAAGGGGAGAGGAAGAGATGCTAAGGAAGCACTGATCAAGTCAAGTAAACCTGGAAGATGTAATGGGGCAATTGCCTCGACTGGATGGTATACATTCGAGTACTGACAGAATTGAAAAATGAACTTACAGAACCATTGTTAGTAATATATAATTTATCTTTAAAATGAAGCATGGTACCAAAAGACTGGAGGGTGGCCAATGTAACATCAGTTTTTAAAAAGGGCTTCAGAGGAGATCTGGGAAACAATAGATCAATAAGACTGACATTGTTGCCAGGCAAAATGATAGAGACTATTATAAAGAACAAAATTACAAAGCAAATATATAAGCATGGATTAATGAGACAAAGCAAACATGGATTTAGTGAAGGGAAATTTCTTTGCTAATCTACTACATTTCTTTGACGAGGTGAGAAAATATAGCAACATAGTAGATGACAGCAGATAAAGACCTGTACAGATCATTCAGTCTGCCAGAGAAGATAAACTCATTACATGAGGTGATACAACATATGTACACCTGATCTTGATTTGTCCATGCTATTTTCAGGGCATAGACAGTAGAAGTCTGCCTGGAACTGTCCTTGCTCTAAAACATTTGAAGTTGTTATCGAAGCCCTTGAAAAGCTTCAATCCAGCTCATCCAAATCTATCCAGTCATGTCTCCCAGTCTCGTAAGGTCCTCTTCTAATTTTTCACAGTCCTCCCGCAATTTAACGACTTTGAATAACTTTGTGTCATCAGCAAATTTAATTACCTCACTAGTTACCCCAATGTATCTACCATATATGATCCCCATTCTACCACAACCACACCTTGTACTTATGTACACTTTGTATTTGTTCAGACTGGAACCATCGAACGCCGCTACGGTACCATGTAAGCCACACTGAGCCTGCAAATAGGTGGGAAAATGTGGGATACAAATGTAACAAATAAATAAATACATCTCTAGGTCATTTATAAATATGTTAAAAAGCAGCAGTCCCAGTACAGACCCCTGGGGACTCTCCTCATCTGCCTCTTTTCCAAGCTGAAGAGCCCTAACCTCATATATGAGGAGTTAGTTCCATCCCCTTTATAATTTTGGTTGCTCTTCTTTGAACCTTTTCTAATTCCGCTATATCTTTTTTGAGATATGGCGATCTTGTCCTTGCCCACAATGTGCTATGCTATTAGGGTCTTATTTTCCACAAAATTCCTAAAATCTACGTTCAGAGGTTACAATTAGACACCAAAATACATAAAAGGATATTCACAGAACTACATAACTATTCAATACCTAATTAGAACTACTCTCAAAAAGCCATGTTTTCAAACTCTTTGTAAAAATACTATATGATTCACTTTGACTGACATACAGGGATATTCGATTCCATAATTAAATTGCAGAACAAAAGGACTCTAAAAAATTTCTCCTATATTTAATATCCTTAACCGATGGAAAAAAAACAGCATCAGTCACTCCTGACTACGGGTTCTACTAATATTACTACTTATCATTTCTATAGCGCTACTAGACGTACAAAGCGCTTTACACTTGAACATGAAGAGACAGTCCCTGCTCGACAAAGCTTACAATCTAATCAGGACAAACAGGACAAATAAGAGATAAGGAAAATACTTAAGGTGGGAATGATAACAGACATGGGTTACCCAACAAACTAATCAAAGAACTAAAATTCTGGGAATACCACCACATGTTTTAAAAACCAAGCAGCAGATTTTAAGATTAACTTGCACCTTTATTGGCAATCAGTGCAATTCTCTAAACAAACAGGTCACATGGTAATACCTTGACTTATGATAAATCAATCTTGCTGCCGTATTTTGAATTAGACAAACTTCTTCATAAACTTCAATGATAACCTGTTATACAATGCATTACAATAATCCAGCATTGGCAGAGTTACAGATTGAACCAACACTCTAAAGTGGTCTGAGTAAAACTTTTTACAAATAAACCATAACAGTTCCAGTTTGAACAATCTAATTAACTTGAGGTTCAAAAGTTAATGACGAATCTAAAAGAACAATCTAAAAGAACACCTATTACCATAGAAAGAGTGTCAATCTTAAAAGTAGTACGATTTGCCACCCGAAGAGAGTCTGGAATAAAATCCCTCCTCAAACCAAACCACAGAAACTTTGTCTTATCCCTGTTTAATTTCAGTCTGCAGCTCATGGACCAATGCTGAATCTGTTCAAAGACCGCTGATACCCTCATAATAAACTGATGAAAATTTGCATGTACAGTAATCAATAAAAATACATCATCGGCATAAGAAAAAAAAATACTTTCTCCTAACAGCAGTTGAATCATACATAATGTAGTCAAAGGGGGAAATTGATAAGACCTGAGGAACAGAAAAAGCCCCATCTTTTAACATCATATAATATCTTGATTTCAAAAAGCCCCCAAACCACTTAAGCACCATTCCAGTCATCCCAACCGATACAATCAAATAGCATGATTTACAATGTCAAAGGCCGTAGTCACATCAAATTGCGAAAAGCAACATCTGACCTCCTTTACTCAGTTGTTTCACTAACATAAGAGATCAACTCTATCAAAAGAGTTTTGCTACTAAAAAAGCTTCGGAAGCCATGTTAAGATGACAACAAAATATTATTTGAGATAAAGGTGCTCAATTAAGAAGACTCTACAAATTCAATCAGTTTAGTAGTAAATGGGATTCCTGCAACTAATCTATAGCTTGCTGGTATTGTGGACCACTGAAAGATTATACAGATGGGTCTCCACCCACCGACAGAGACACACTGCCTCCACAGCCACCACCTGACCCCTAGCACCGCCCTGTTTATGTACACCACTGCTGTGGCAGTATCCAACATCACTCTGACCACCTTCCCCTCAAAAAGTGGCTGAAACTCACACAGAACTAGGTAAACCACCCGGGACTCCAGGTGACTGATGTGCCAGGATGCCTCCTGGCTCAACCATATGCCTAACACCAGAACATGAGCTCCCCAATCGAGGAGATTTCCATTCATGGTGACCAGAGGAATCCCTCTCAGCAAATGAACTGCCTATCTCACCAGACTAGACTGAGCCTTACCTTGGGCGGCAGCAAAGGAGAACAATGGAAGGCAAGGTGCCCATCAGAATAACAGGGCCCGCAGCAGTAAGCTAATTGGAAAGAGCATGTTTAGTGATGACAGCCCAACCCTTTTGGGCTCAAAAGAAACAAAAAGCTGGGTGGACTGTCTAAGAGCCCTGTCATATGAGCCCTCACCCAAGGCACCACCTCCAGCACAGTGGCCATGAAGCCAAAAAGCTGCAAGTAATCCCAAACCTTGAGACTGAACACTCGGTGCAACTGTGCCCGGAGCTTCTACGCCTGCTCCTCCAGAAGAAAACCATCCCTCTGGCCATTTCAAAGTGAAGCCCAAGACACTTCAGGGACTGAGAAAGGGCCAGATGGCTCCTGGGCCAGTTCACTATCCAGTCCAGGGATTCCAGGAGGGGAATAACCTGCGAGGTAGCCAAACTGGCCTCCAATGCTGAGTCAGACTGAATCAGCCAGTCACATAAGCAGGGATGAACCTTAACACCCTGATGCTGGAGGTGCATAGCTATCACCTCCATCACCATAGAAAACCTGCAGGGCGCTATAACCAGGCCAAAAGGAAAGGCCTGAAACGGAAAGTGTTGCCCCACACAAGCACAGATATCTCTTCTGATGATCTGCAATGGGGAAGTGGACTGTGAGGTCCAGGGAAGTCAAGAATTCCCCTGCCTGCACTGAAGTGATGACCAAGTGAAGAATTTCATTCCATAAATGCTGGACTTGCAGACAAGCATCCAAACCCTTGAGATCCAAGATGGGGTGAAAGGAACCACCCTTCTTTGAGACCATGAAATAGATGTTACCTGTACATGTCGCATTCTGCCGGCAGAACAGACAGTACTGCACTTAGATCTCAGAGATACTGAAGGGAAGAGTGACAGCCTGGCACTTTAGAACTGAGCCACAGGGAGAGATCATGAAGATGTCAAGAACTGGACAGGTGAACAGGGAGTACCCCCCTCCAAAACCCACTGATCTGAGGTGATGCGGACCCACTTGCCGCAGAAGGGAGACACCCTGCCTCCCACTGGAAACCAAGATAGGCCCGGCGAACCCTCACTGGGAGGCCAAATTGCTGCGGTCCCACACCTGCTTGAAGGACCTACTCTGCCCCCCCCCCCAACCTGGGCCAAAGGGTACCAAGCAGACCTGAAGTTGCCCATCCCCTTGAGGCCAAGGATTGCTGTACACCCTTTGCCACAGCACAGGGAGACAAAGAGCCATGCCTCCCATAAACTTCACCAATTCCACTAAGTAATCACCAAATAGCAAGCCCCCCTAAAGGGCAGTTGACACAAAAGCATCTTGGAAGCCGCATCTGCACTCTACGGCAAAGCCACAACCAACAGCAACCCCCGACACCACCACTGTGCAGGAAGCCAGATGGACCAGATCAAAAAGGACGTCCACCCAAAATAGCCATCCCGGACTCCAAGCAAGAAACCTTTGGGGACTTGGGCAACCACAGGAACCAACACAGCTTGGAGCTACATAACTATCACAGATAGCAGCCTGAATGCTCTGGCCACAACCGAAAAGGCCAGGCAGAGATGCTGCTCAAATTTTTTTCATGGAGCTCCCCTTCATGACCACTGTAACTAGGGCGTTCACCTTTGGGAAGACCCAACACTTCTCAACCTACTCAGTGAAGGTATAGAGACAATCAAGAGCCCCAAACTACCTGAGGGGACCATCCAGGAACTCCCAATTATTTATTTATTTATTTATTTATGTATTCATTCATACTTTCTATACCATTTTAACTGACAAGCAAAAACGTTTACACTTCTAAAAACAAAACTATACACAATAAAAGAGGGGCCTGCTGTGGGAGGATTAAGCCAAGACCCCTGCAACCTTAGACAAAGAGACTGAGGCACATTCGCGCTAAGGGCGGGAAGATGGCCGCGCATGCATGGTGCGCGCACGTGTGAGCAAGGGCTCTAGCAAGCTTTGTTGCTAGGAAGATTTCCGATCCTGGGGCTGCCATCGGACGTCACCCATATGTGAGAACAAGCAGCCTGCTTGTCCTCGGAGAATCCATTATCCCTGCCCAGCCATTGGCACATGCACGAACCCCAGCCTGCCTGACTGCCTGGGCCTCTGGTGCCTCCGTTAACCCCGGAGGCACCTTCTCTCTGGGTGCATCTAGAGGGAAAGTCCCTACTTAGGGCCCTGTTTACTAATGCACATTAGCGTTTTTAACGTGCCTACAATTAGCGCGCGCGCTGTGTGTAGGCGCCTATAAGGATATTGTAGGCGCATACACTGTTAACGCGCATTAAAAATGATAACGCGCCTATAATGCAGCTTAGTAAACAGGGCCTCTAGTTCTTTACAATAGCATTAGCCACTGACAAAGGGCATAAAGCTAGCCAGGCTAACTGAATTGTTTTTTTATTTTTTTGTATATGTGCTACTGAAGCAAGCATTTTTTGAAAGACTGGGAGCTGCAGGGGGAGCCCATAGGGAGTACACCCAAACAAGGGGAACAGGCGGGGGGGGGGGGGGGGACGACCAGGGAACCAGACTCCTTGAGTAAGGCACCACAAGACCAACCCAAAGCCAAACACAGTGGCACTAAGAAGTGCACCTGGGGGCTGTGGAGCCAAGCTCTGAGCTCAACCAGGTATGGTCCTGAGACTGTGACCTGGGACCAACCATTGTATACGTGTTTGAAAATAAAAAAAGCTATTTCTTGCTGTAAGGAGCAAGATTAGAGTACAAAAAATAACATGAATGATTACTTACCTCACTTTCAGCAAAATGCCTTCCTCCCTTCAGGCAGAGCGAAGATCTTCTAAGAGTCTTCTCATCACCATCATCAAAAACTTTTATGAAAAAGAAAAATGCAGCTTTTTAAAGACCTGGAGAACAGTAAAATACCATTATCATCTGGCAAATTAACTCACAGACAACTCTATTCCAGTGGCATAGGAAGGGGGGGGGGGCAGTCCGCCCCGGGTGCACGCCGCTGGGGGGGTGTCAGCTTCGCTGGTTCCCTGCTCCCTCTGTCCCGGATCAGGTTACTTCCTGTTCCGGGGCAGAGACAGCAGGGAACCAGCGGAGCCAACGCAGCTCCCAGCGACGTGCACTCGGGGTGGATCGCCCCTCGCCGCTTCCCTATGCAAGTATTAATGCGCTCCGGAGGGGGGGGTGCACAGCGGCGACCCGCCCCGGGTATCAGCCACCTTCGCTACGGCACTGCTCTACTCTCAAGTAGATATTGTATGAAATTACAAGCAAACACAAACAGCAAAAGCAACATTTTACATGTCAATTGTATGGTACAACAGTCCAAAAAAGAGAATAAAAAAGGAGAGGGGGGACAAAGCAGGACTATAGAAAAATTTAATATTCAGGTGTACCTGAGGAAACAAGTCCCCATTCTGACCTTTTGACTATAAAGAAAATCTCATTCTTCTTCTCTTAAAGATGGGTGCAAGTTTACAAAACAAATCAACAAATTTTATAGTTAGTTATTATTGAAATGTTAATTTATTCCCTAGACATGGGCTGTATGTTTGTATTTCTGAATCTATTGAAAATTTTGAATGCTTCCTTTCTTTTGGATTTCATAACTGATTTTTTTATTTGTGCGTTTGGGTGTATAATCTCATAAAAGCAATTTAAAAAATTCAACAAATCAGATTAAGACCTTAACCCTTTAGTGTCCAATGTTCCCGTAATAAGTCATATGGGAACAGAATGATGGGGACATTGGACACTAAAGGGTTAATATACATCATAAATAACAAAGATGGTTTTGTTTTTTTTAATTCTGACGTCAAGTTGCTTACCTGTAACAGGTGTCCTCCATACGTAGCAGGGTAAATCACCTACATAAGTAGAATGTGTCATCTAGCAACACCAATACTATGAATGCCCCTCAGTCCCATACAAAATCTTAAAGGCAGCAACTCCAACAGAGGAAGCAGGATTGCCCTGTTTTCTACAGAGGACATCCATTATATACATAGTAACATAGTAGATGATGGCAGAAAAAGACCTGCACAGTCAATCTAGTCTGCCCAACAAGATAAACTCATATGTGCTACTTCTTGTGTATACATTACCTTGATTTGTATCTGCCATTTTCAGGACACAGACCGTAGAAGTCTTGCCCAGAACTAGCCCCATTTTCAGGACACAGACCGTAGAAGTCTTGCCCAGAACTAGCCCCACCACCCAAACACCAGTCCCGCCTCCCAATCTCGGCTAAGCTTCTGAGGATCCATTCCTTCTGCACAGGATTCCTTTATGTTTATCCCACGCATGCTTGAATTCCACTACCGTTTTCATCTCCACCACCTCCCGCGGGAGGGCATTCCAAGTATCTACCACTCTCTCCATGAAAAAATACTTCATGACATTTTTCTTGAGTCTACCCCCTTCACTCTCATATCATGTCCTCTCGTTCTACTGCCTTCCCATCTCCGGAAAAGGTTCGTTTGCGGATTAATACCTTTCAAATATTTGAACGTCTGTATCATATCACCCCTGTTTCTCCTTTCCTCCAGGGTATACATGTTCAGGTCCGCAAGTCTCTCTTCATACGTCTTGTAACGCAAATCCCATACCATTCTCGTAGCTTTTCTTTGCACCGCTTCCATTTTTTTTACATCCTTAGCCAGATACGGCCTCCAGAACTAAACACAATACTCCAGGTGGGGCCTCACCAACGACTTATACAGGGGCATCAACACCTCTTTTCTTCTGCTGGTCACACCTCTCTCTATATAGCCTAGCAACCTTCTGGCTACGGCCACCGCCTTGTCACACTGTTTCGTCACCTTCAGATCCTCGGATACTATCTCCCCAAGATCCCTCTCCCCATCCGTAACTATCAGACTCTCCCCGCCTAACACATACTTCTCCCGTGGATTTCTACTCCCTAAGTGCATCACTTTGCATTTCTTTGCATTGAATTTTAATTGCCAAACTTTAGACCATTCTTCTAGTTTCCACAGATCCTTTTTCATGTTTTCCACTCCCTCCCCGGTGTCCACTCTGTTACAAATCTTAGTATCGTCCGCAAAAAGGCAAACTTTACCTTCTAATCCTTCGGCAATGTCACTCACAAATATATTGAACAGAATCAGTCCCAGCACCGATCCCTGAGGCACTCCACTACTCACCTTCCCCTCCTCCGAGCGAATTCCATTCACCACCACCCTCTGGTTTCTGTCCATCAACCAGTTCCTAATCCAGTTCACCACTTCAGGTCCTATCTTCAGCCCCTCCAGTTTATTCAAGAGCTTCCTGTGGGGAACCGTGTCAAACGCTTTGCTGAAATCTAAGTAGATTACGTCCATAGCACGTCCTTGATTCAATTCTCCAGTCACCCAGTCAAAGAATTCAATGAGATTCGTTTGACACGATTTCCCTTTGGTAAAACCATGTTGTTTCAGATCTTGCAACTTATTGGCTTCCAGGAAATTCACAATCCTGTCCTTTAGCATCGCTTCCATTACTTTTCCAATAACCGAAGTGAGGCTTACCGGCCTGTAGTTTCCAGCTTCTTCCCTATCACCACTTTTGTGAAGAGGGACCACCTCCGCCGTTCTCCAGTCGCATGGAACCTCTCCCGTCTCCAAGGATTTATTAAACAAATCTTTAAGAGGACCAGCCAGAACCTCTCTGAGCTCCCTCAATATCCTGGGGTGAATCCCGTCCGGTCCCATGGCTTTGTCCACCTTTAGGTTTCCTAGTTGTTCATACACACTCTCTTCCGTGAACGGTGCTAAATCCACTCCACTCTCACATGTACTTTTGGCAGTCCATCTCGGTCCTTCTCCCGGATTTTCTTCTGTGAAAACAGAACAAAAGTATCTATTTAGCAAATTTGCCTTTTCTTCATCATTTTCTACATAGCGGTTCGCAGCATCTTTCAGTCTCACAATTCCCTTTTTAGTCATTTTCCTTTCAACTAATATGCCTGAAGAAATTTTTGTCACCCCTCCTTACCTTTCTAGCCATTTGTTCTTCCGCACGCACTTTCGCCAGACGTATCTCTCTCTTGGCTTCCTTCAGTTTCATCCGGTATTCCTCTCCGTGTTCCTCTTTTTGAGTTTTTCTGTATTTCTGGAACACCAACTCTTTAGCCTTTATTTTCTCAGCCACTTGCTTGGAGAAACACATCGGTTTCCTTTTTCTCTTGCTTTTATTTACTCTCCTTACATAGAGGTTTGTGGCCCTATTTATAGTTTCTTTCAGCCTGGATCACTGCCCTTCCACTTCTCGTACGTCCTCCCAGCCCATCAGCTCCTTCCTCAGGTATTCCCTCATTTTACTAAAGTCAGCATGCTTGAAATCCAGGACTTTCAGTTTTGAGTGGCCACCCTCCTCTTCAGCCGTCATATCAAACCAAACCGTTTGATGGTCACTGCTGCCCAGGTGGGCACCCACTCGGACATTTGATACACTATCCCCATTTGTGAGTACCAGATCTAGCGTCACTCCCTCCCTCGTGGGTTCCGTCACCATTTGTCTGAGCAAAGCACTTTAAAAAGCATCCACGATCTCTCTACTTCTTTCCGATTCCGCAGATGGAGCCTTCCAATCTACATCCAGCAAATTGAAATCTCCCAACAACAGCGCCTCTCTTTTCTTCCCCAACTTTTGAATATCAGCGATCAGATCTTTATCTACTTCCTCCAATTGTGTCGGGGGTCTATAGACAACACCCACGTGGACAGAGGTTCTATCCTCTCTTTTTAAGGTGATCCATATTGCTTCTTCCTTTCCCCAGTTCCCAGTCATTTCAGTCGTTGTGATATCATTTCTCACATACAGTGCTACTCCTCCACCTTTAGGCCCCTCTCTATCCTTCCTAAAAAGATTATAGCCTGGTATGTTTGCATCCCATTCATGGGAACCATTGAGCCGTGTCTCTGTGACTGCAACTATGTCCAAGTCTGCCTCCAACATCAGGGCTTGAAGGTCATGAACTTTATTGCTTAGACTGCGAGCATTTGTGGTCATTGCTTTCCATCTACATTTCCTAGTATGTGTTTCGGTTTTAGTGATTTGGGGGTGTCTTTTCTCTTTGGGTACCTTCATATCTTTTTGTTCCACCTTCCTTGCTTTTTCTTTTTCTTCCGCCTCAGTTTTATTTTCAGGAACATCACAGTGCTGTAGTGGAGCAAAAGAATTCTGTAGGGGCAACACTTGTGAGGGCGGAAGCTTCTGTGTCACATAACGAAGCTTGCAGGTAAGCAACCTATTATTGTCTATTAAAAGCAGGATATAAATCAGCCACACAAAAAGGAATCCCTAGCCATGGCTGGTCTTGCAACAAAAAGGGGGTTGGGAGCTGGATAAAGGAGCCAATCTGAAGGATCAGATGGTAAACGCTGTGCACATTCGTAGGGATGACCACCAATGATTCCCAGTTCAAAATTTCCTTGGTTGGTTTTCATATCTAATATCAATAGTGAACATTTCATAAAAGAAGAAATTAGCGTTGGAAGCAAAAATACATAGTAAAAATTTTTTTAGATACATTAAAAGCAGGAAACCGGCCAAAGAGTCGGTTGGGCCGCTGGACGAAAATGGTGTTAAAGGGGCGATCAAGGAGGACAAAGCCGTAGCGGAGAAATTAAATGAATTCTTTGCTTCGGTCTTCACCGAGGAGGATTTGGGGGGGGACACCGGTGCCGGAAAGAATATTTGAAGCGGGGGAGTCGGAGAAACTAAACAAATTCTCTGTAACCTTGGAGGATGTAATGGGTCAGTTCAGCAAGCTGAAGAGTAGTAAATCACCGGGACCTGATGGTATTCATCCCAGAGTATTAATAGAACTAAAAAATGAACTTGCGGAGCTACTGTTAGAAATATGCAATCTGTCCCTAAAATCGAGTGTAGTACCGGAAGACTGGAGGGTAGCCAATGTTACTCCGATTTTTAAGAAGGGTTCCAGAGGAGATCCGGGAAATTATAGACCGGTGAGTCTGACGTCGGTGCCGGGCAAGATGGTGGAGGCTATTATTAAGAATAAAATTGCAGAGCATATACAAAAACATGGACTGATGAGACAAAGTCAGCATGGATTTAGTGAAGGGAAGTCTTGCCTCACCAATCTAATGCATTTTTTTGAGGGGGTAAGCAAACATGTGGACAATGGGGAGCCGGTTGATATTGTATATCTGGATTTTCAGAAGGCGTTTGACAAAGTGCCGCACGAAAGACTCCTGAAGAAATTGCAGAGTCATGGAATCGGAGGTAGGGTATTATTATGGATTAAGAACTGGTTGAAAGATAGGAAGCAGAGAGTAGGATTGCGTGGCCAGTATTCTCAGTGGAGGAGGGTAGTTAGTGGGGTCCCGCAGGGGTCTGTGCTGGGTCCGTTGCTTTTTAATGTATTTATAAATGACCTAGAGATGGGAATAACTAGTGAGGTAATTAAATTCGCCGATGACACAAAATTATTCAGGGTCGTCAAGTCGCAGGAGGAATGTGAACGATTACAGGAGGACCTTGCGAGACTGGGAGAATGGGCGTGCAAGTGGCAGATGAAGTTCAATGTTGACAAGTGCAAAGTGATGCATGTGGGTAAGAGGAACCCGAATTATAGCTACGTCTTGCAAGGTTCCGCGTTAGGAGTTACGGATCAAGAAAGGGATCTGGGTGTCGTCGTCGATGATATGCTGAAACCTTCTGCTCAGTGTGCTGCTGCGGCTAGGAAAGCGAATAGAATGTTGGGTGTTATTAGGAAGGGTATGGAGTCCAGGTGTGCGGATGTTATAATGCCGTTGTATCGCTCCATGGTGCGACCGCACCTGGAGTATTGTGTTCAGTACTGGTCTCCGTATCTCAAAAAAGATATAGTAGAATTGGAAAAGGTACAGCGAAGGGCGACGAAAATGATAGTGGGGATGGGACGACTTTCCTATGAAGAGAGGCTGAGAAGGCTAGGGCTTTTCAGCTTGGAGAAGAGACGGCTGAGGGGAGATATGATAGAAGTGTATAAAATAATGAGTGGAATGGATCGGGTGGATGTGAAGCGACTGTTCACGCTATCCAAAAATACTAGGACTAGAGGGCATGAGTTGAAGCTACAGTGTGGTAAATTTAAAACGAATCGGAGAAAATTTTTCTTCACCCAACGTGTAATTAAACTCTGGAATTCGTTGCCGGAGAACGTGGTACGGGCGGTTAGCTTGACGGAGTTTTAAAAGGGGTTAGATAGATTCCTAAAGGACAAGTCCATAGACCGCTATTAAATGGACTTGGAAAAATTCCGCATTTTTAGGTATAACTTGTCTGGAATGTTTTTACGTTTGGGGAGCGTGCCAGGTGCCCTTGACCTGGCTTGGCCACTGTCGGTGACAGGATGCTGGGCTAGATGGACCTTTGGTCTTTCCCAGTATGGCACTACTTATGTACTTATGTCCCTATACTTCTTTATAAAATGAGTTCAAAACAAGTACTTTGGAACTTTTCACATAAACAGCACCTTGTTATAAAAATAGCCCATAAAAGACTATAGTTCATACAAGAGTAAAGCATCATTTTATTTTCTAAGTATATCCACTGTGTCCAGTCCTTCCCATATTCCCCACATGTTTTTTGGTATCATCCATCTTAAGTGCTACTCCTCCCATGTTGCCATTTTTGGAATATTGTAACACTCTTCAGCATAAGACTTCTCAAGCGCCAACATTTTACGTTTCACTCTTGTTCACACTGAACTCTGACTATGTTGCAAACATGTACTTTGGTACAGGTTTACAATGCATTGCAAAAGTTGACACCTCTACATTTGATTACATTCTTTTGTCTAAAAAATATAATTCAAAACATTTCAGTACAGGAGTTTCAGTGATCTGTACAACATTTATAGAACAATTATGGTTTATTGGTTTTAATATACCACCTTTCTAAGTAACTGCAAGGCAGTTTAAAATAAAAATACATTTAATAGTAGAAAAGGAACTACAAAATTAAACAGGAAAGATAAGAACAGAGGAGGTAAGAAATAAGGTAGAGATGCTGCTAATTCAGAAAACCAGTAACTGAGGTAGGGTGGACAATGGAATTAGGACTCAAATATAATTGAAAATAGACGTGTTTTCAAATCAGCTTTGGATTTTGGCAAGGACAATTTCTAAACGGGTGTTTTGGAAATGAATTCCTGAGAGGGAAAGGGAATGGGACTTGATATACTGCCTTTCTTTGGGGTTTTTTTTGCAAGGAATTGCAGAGAGAGAAAGAGAAAGGGAATGGGACTTGATATACCGCCTTTCTGTGGGGGGGGGGGGGGGGGTTTGTTTCGTTGGTTTTTGGGTTTTTTTGTAACTACATTCAAAGCATTTTTACATATTATATACAGGTACTTATTTTGTACCTGGGGCAATGGAAGGTTAAGGGGTCCTTTTACTAAGGTGCGCTGAAAAATGGCCTATGGTAGTGTAGAAATGCGTTTTGGGCGCACGCAGAATTATTTTTCAGCGCACCTACAAAAAATTACTCATTATTTTTGCCGAAAATGGGCATGCAGCAAAATGAAAATTGCAGTGCATTCATTTTGAATGTAAGACCTTAACACCAGCCATTGGCCTAGCGGTAAAGTCTCATGCTGTAATCGGGGGGTAATGACCTACGAGTGTCAAATGCCAAATAGTGCGCGTCCGAAAATACAAATTATTTTTCGAACACACGCCAAAAATGAAATTACCACAAGAGCAACACAGTAGCCAAGTGGTAACTCCATTTTGGCGTGTACAGACGCCCCGGAGTTGCCCAGAGTCACAAGGAGCTGCAGTGGGAATCAAACCCAGTTCTCCAGGATCAGAAGACAGAGGAGGAAGATGAAGGCGACAGTCATCCAAACAGCAAAGAACACAAGAGGAAGTGTAGGGAACAATATGTTTTGGGTTTTTGTCACGATTGTGGCCGTGACCTCTCCCAGACGTACCTTATTTCTAGTGGTCAGCTTCTTAGCTGGCTTCTGTTTCTTCTGTCTGTCCTTTCTGAGCTAGCTCTGTCTCTCTGTGCTGGCTGCTTCCAGCAGCATGACTCTTAATTGCTTCACTATACTGCAGCTGTGTGGGTTAAGCCTCTCTGCGTTTCAGTGTGCTGGCTGCCTGTGTCTGGTAGTTGTGACATCATCAGGCAGGGCCTTGATAAGGAAGTGGTGTTCTTCCCATCAGGGCCTTTGCAACATTTGCGTTTTGCTTTAGGTCCAGGATGGCCGACTAAGAGAAAGCACTGCGAGGAGCTCTGCTGAGAATCAATCAGAAGATCGATTTTCCAGCGTCTCGCGGTCGCAGTGTGAACCCCAGGAGGACACGAAACACGGGTATCGGTGGGACTGACTCGGGACTCAATTAGACCACCTCCTGCTTCGTGTCACTGGCCGGATCGGCTGGACGAAATCGGCGTGGTGTTGCGAGTGAGTAGTCGAGAGCAGCGGTAGCGGGGCGATTGACGGGAGGCTGTGCGGCCCGGGACCGCGCGTCCATGTGGCAGCCGTCTCCCTCGTTCCGTTGCCTGGTAACCGGCGCAGCGTGGGAGTTTGAGGTAGGGTGGCGAGGCAGCCGGGGGGGGGGGGGGGCGGCGGCCGGGACCCCGCCTCCACGTGACAGCCGTTCTTCCTAGCCCATCTGAAAGCCAGGAGAACTGGGACAGCTGACCCCTTGGCCCTGGTGTTGATCCTTCTGGCGTGGGTGCTTGGGGAGCCAGGAGACCTGGGGCAGCTGACCCATTGGCCCTGGTGTTGATCCTTCTGACGTGGGTGCTTGGGGAGCCAGGAGACCTGGGGCAGCTGACCCCTTGACCCTGGTGTTGATCCTTCTAGCATGGGAGCTTGGGGAGCCAGGTGACCTGAGGCAGCTGATCCCTAGGCCCTCATGTTCATGTCCTGTGACCCTCGCTGGCTCTGGTCCTGCCCCTACCCTGCCGCCCTGCTGCCCTGTCCATCTGCCACCGGTCCTTTCTCCTAGCTTGCTCTGGCCCTTCAGCCTGTTCCAATCCGGCTTGTTCCAGTCCACTGCTCGGCACTCTTCTGCTTGTCCCACTCCGTCTGTTCCAGCTTATTCCGGCCCTGCTGCCCCGCTGGCTTCTGCTCCAGCTTGTTCCAGTCCATCTGTCCCAGCGTGTTCCAGTCCTGCTGTGCCGCTGTCTTCTGCTCCAACTTACTCCAGTCCATCTGTTCCAGCTCGTTCCAGCCAATCTGTCCTAGCCTGTTCCAGCTTATTCCAGTCCGTCTGTTCCAGATTGTTCCAGTCCATCTGCACCTGCTTGTTCAAATCCGTCTGTTCCTACTTGCTCCAGTCCATCTGCACCTGCTTGTTCAAATCCGTCTGTTCCACATTGTTCCAGTCCGTCTGTTCCAGCTTGTTCCGGCCTGTTCCAGCTTGTTCCAGCCCATTCCAGCTTGTTCCTGCTCGTCTGCTTCAGCCTGGTTCCAATCCGTCTATTCCAGCTTGCTCCAGTCCTTCTGCTCCAGACTGTTCCAGTGCATCTGTTCCTGTTTGCCAGCTTGTTCCAGTCCGCCATTCCGTCTGTCCCAGCCTGTTCCATTCCATCTATTCCAGCTGTCGGTCTGTCACAGTTTGCTCCAATCCATTTGTTACAGCTCGTTCCAGTCCTACTGATCCAGTCCATCCATCTGTTCCAGCTCGTTCCAGTCCTACTGCTCCAGTCCATCCGCCTGTCCATCTGTTCCAGCTTGTCTCCAGTCCTTCGTCCAGACTGTTCCAGTCCCATCGCATCCACCCCAGCCTACCTGCATGCCTGCCTGCCTACTAGCAACCAACCTACATGCTTGTCAATCCATCACTTTGCCTACTCATCAGCAACCAACCTGCCTGCTTGCCAGACCATCAACTTGCCTATTTATCAACCCAGCCTGCCTGCTTGCCAGACCATCAACTCGCCTATTTATCAACCCATCAACTACCTGCCTGCCATCTAGCCTGCTCGACTACCTAACTGCCTCCCTGCCTGCCGCCTGCCTTCAAACCTGCACAACTACCTAACTGCCTCCCTGCCTGCCGGCCCATTAACCCACCTGCCTACCAGCTCACCCATCACCTGCCTGCCTCCCTGACCATGGCCCCTATACACATTCTCTTCATCGCCCTGTCCCTTCCTAATCTTTTCTCCCTCGCCCTACCGCTGTCCACCGCAGGAATTCATTGCCCATCCATGTCCTCTCCCGTCCTACTCACTACTGCATTACCCTACCCACCCCCGTGCCTCACCACTTCACCATCTCTCCTATCCCCCCCTCCCTCCTAGCTCTCAACCTTCAACACTTCCTTCCTGCCATTAGCCCATCCCCATTCCTACTAAGCTCATCCCGTCTTCGTCGCCCTACCTCCCCCACCCTCTCTCTTGCTCCTTCTCCTACTATCCACCGGAGACATCAATCCCAATCCAGGCCCCCCCCCCACATGCCCTCATTTTATCCATCCAAACGCTTCCGGGATATCTCCAATCTCATTTCTGTTCCCCTCCTTCCCCCTTCTTCTCTCCCCTTCTCGTGCGCCCTGTGGAATGCCCGCTCTGTGTGCAACAAACTTTCCTTCACCCACGATCTCTTCATCTCCCGCTCCCTTCATCTACTCGCCCTAACTGAAACCTGGCTCACCACCGATGACTCGGCCTCAATTGCGGCCCTATGCCATATACGTTATCTTTTCCCCCACACTCCCCGCCCAGTCGGCCGCGGAGGAGGTGTCGGGTTACTACTTTCACCCGCCTGTAGTTTTCAACCCCTCCTCCTACCGCAATCTCACTGCTTCTCATCCTTTGAAGTTAACTCCATCCGTCTATTCTACCCGCTGCCACTCAGAGTTGCAGTTATTTACCACCCCCCCCCCCCCCCCCCTGATAAATCCCACCCCTCCTTCCTTACCGACTTCGATGCCCTGGCTCTCCGTTTTTCATGAACCCTCATCTCCGTCCCTCATTCTTGGCAACTTTAACATACACGTTGACAACCAATCAGACCCTTACGCTTCTCAATTCCTCACTCTGCCATCCTCCTTCAACCTCTAGCTGAGCTCCATCACCCCCACTCACCGAACTGGCCATTGTCTTGACCTCATCCTCTCCTCTACCTGCTCACCCTCCAATTTCTGCGCCTCAGACCTTCCTCTCTCAGATCATCACCTGATCACCTTCACACTTCACCACCCTCCTCCTCAGCCCCGCCCTACACTAACCACTACTTTCAGGAATCTCCAGGCCGTTGACCCTCCTACCTTATCTTCTAGTATCTCTAATCTCCTCCCCTCCATCATGTCCTCCGAGTCTGTTGATAGGGCTGTCTCCGCTTACAATGCCACTCTCTCATCTGATCTGGATACCCTTGCACCATCCATCTCCCGTCCCACAAGGTGAACTAATCCCCAGTCCTGGCTAAGCCCCTGCATCGGATACCTTCGCTCCTGCGCCCGATCTGCTGAACGCCTCTGGAGGAAATCTCGCACACATTCAGACTTCATTCATTACAAATTCATGCTATCCTCCTTCCAGTCCTCCCTATTCCTTGCCAAACAGGACTATTACACCCAACTAACTAATTCCGTCAGCTCAAAACCCTCGCCGTCTCTTCACCACACTTAACTCCCTCCTCAAAGTGCCCTCCGCTCCCACCCCACTCACTCTCTCCTCAATCACTGGCTGACTACTTCCGCGGTAAGGTACAGAAGATCACCCTCGAATTTACTACCAAACCACCTCCTCCTCTAACCCACTCTCTCAACCAACCAACCCAGGCCTCCTTCTCTTCTTTTCCTAATATCAACGAAAAGGAAACCGCCCTCCTTCTTTCCTCCTCGAAATGCACCACCTGTTCCCTCTGACCCCATCCCCACCAACTTAATCAACATCATCTCTCCTACCGTCACCCCCTCCATCTGCCGAAGGGTTAGAAGGTAAATTTGCCTATTTGCGGATGATACTAAGATTTGCAACAGAGTGGACACCCGGGAGGGAGTGGAAAGCATGAAAAAGGATCTGAGGAAGCTAGAAGAATGGTCTGAGGTTTGGCAATTAAAATTCAATGCGAAGAAATGCAAAGTGATGCATTTAAGGAGTAGAAACGCACGAGAGACTTATGTGTTAGGCGGTGAGAGTCTGATAGGAACTGAGGGGGAGAGGGATCTTTGGGTGATAGTATCCGAGGATCTGAAGGCGATGAAACAGTGTGACAAGGCAGTGGCCGTAGCGAGAAGGTTGCTAGGCTGTATAGAGAGAGGTGTGACCAGCAGAAGAAAGGAAGTGTTGATGCCCCTGTACAAGTCGTTGGTGAGGCCCCACCTGGAGTATTGTGTTCAGTTTTGGAGGCCGTACCTTGCGAAGGATGTTAAAAAAATGGAAGCGGTGCAAAGAAAAGCTACGAGAATGGTATGGGATTTGCGTTTCAAGAGGTATGAGCAGAGACTTGCGGACCTGAACATGTATACCCTGGAGGAAAGAAGGAACAGGGGTGATATGATACAGACGTTCAAATATTTGAAAGATATTAATCTGCAAACAAATCTTTTCCGGAGATGGGAAGGCAGTAGAACGAGAGGACATGAAATGAGATTGAAGGGGGGCAGACTCAGGAAAGATGTCAGGAAGTATTTTTTCACGGAGAGGGTGGTGGATGCTTGGAATGCCCTCCCGCGGGAGGTGGTGGAGATGAAAACGGTAACGGAATTCAAACATGAGTGGGATATGCATAAAGGAATCCGGTGCAGCAGGAATGGATCCTCAGAATTTTAGCCGAAATTGGGTGGCGGAGCAGGTGGGGGAAGAGGGGTTGGTGGTTGGGAGGCGAGGATAGTGGAGGGCAGACTTATACGGTCTGTGCCAGAGCCAGTGATGGGAGGCGGGACTGGTGGTTGGAAGGCGGGAAATACTGCTGGGCAGACTTGTACAGTCTGTGCCCTGAAAAAGGCAGGAACAAATCAAGGTAAGGTATACACATATGAGTTTATCTTGTTGGGCAGACTGGATGGACCATGCAGGTCTTTTTCTGCCGTCATCTACTATGTTACTAAGAGGCATATTTTCAAAGCACTTAGCCTTCCAAAGTTCCATAGGTTTCTATGGAACTTTGGAAGGCTAAGTGCTTTGAAAATATGCCTCTATGTATCCTCAACCTCTCTCTCTCCACTGCAACTGTCCATGACTCCTCAAAAAACCATCACTTGACCCTACCTGTCCCTCCAACTATCGCCCCATCTCCCTCCTACCCTTCCTCTCCAAGATACTTGAACGCCGTTCACAGCCGCTGCCTCGATTTTCTCTCCTCTCATGCCATCCTCGATCCGCTTCAATCTGGTTTTTGCCCTCTACACTCGACAGAAACGGCACTCACTAAAGTCTGTAATGACCTGTTCCTTGCCAAATCCAAAGGTCACTACTCCATCCTCATCCTCCTCGACCTATCCGCCGCTTTCAACACTGTCAATCATAACTTACTTCTTGCCACACTGTCTTCATTTATTTATTTATTGCATTTGTACCCCACATTATCCCACCTTTTGCAGAGAGTGTTATAATGATATAGTCATTACATGATCTTAAATACAGTCGATAATAAGCTGAAGGTAGATGAGGATTTAGATGGAAAGGTGTTAGGTAAGGTCGAGTGAGAAGTGTTTTTTGAGGCACTTGGGTGGTATAAGGAGTGATTTGTTTCATTAAGGATGTCTTTTGTAGGCCTTGTTGAAGAGATGTGTATTCAAAGATTTGCAAAAGCTGGTTAAGTTGTCCATGGCTTTTAGGGCCATGGGTAGTGCGTTCCATATCTGTGTGCTCTTGTACGCAAAGGTAGTCGCGTATGCCTGTTTGTATTTAATTCCTTTACAGCTGGGGAAGTTCAAATGGAGGAATTTGCGGGCTGATCTTTTGGCGTTTCTGGGCGGTAGGTCCACTAAGTTTAACATGTAGAGTGGGGCATCTGTATGAATGATTTTGTGTACGGTCGTGCAGATCTTGAACTCAATTCGTTCCTTGAGTGGGAGCCAGTGCAGTTTCTCTCTTAGGGGCTTCGCACTTTCGTAATGAGTCGGGCTGCGGTGTTCTGGGCTGTTTGGAGTTTTTTAATGGTCTGTTCTTTACAACCTGCGTACAGGGCGTTGCAGTAGTCCAAATGACTTATCACTAGTGACTGTACTAGGGTGCGGAAGATGTTTCTTGGGAAAAAGGGTTTTATTCTTTTGAGTTTCCACATCGAGTAGAACATTTTTTTTCGTTGTATTCTTCACGTGGGTATCAAGTGTGAGGTTTCGATCAATAGTGACTCCAAGAATTTTCAGGTTTTCTGAAATGGAAAGTGTGCAGTATGGTGTGGTTATGGTGGGGTAGTTGTTTGTATTATATTGGGAAGTGAGAACTAGATATTGAGTTTTTTCTGCGTTGAGTTTTAACTGGAATAAATCCGCCCAGGAGTGCATGATTTGGAGGATCTGGTTGATCTCGTTGGTTATTTCGTTTAAATCACTTTTGAACGGGATGTGGATTGTGACATCATCAGCATATATGTAGGGGTTAAGGTTTTGATTGGCTAGGAGTTTGGCTAGTGGTATCATCATTAGGTTGAAAATAGTTGGTGAAAGGGGGGATCCTTGAGGGACTCCACATTCCGGTATCCAAGGTGGTGATCTATCGGTGTTCGTTGTTACTTGGTAGGATCTGGTGGTGAGGAATCCTTCGAACCATTTGAGAACTGGGCCTCCGATTCTGAAGTATTCTAATAGGTGTAGTAATATTCCATGGTCCACCATGTCGAAGGCACTAGACATGTTGAATTGTAGTACGAGTATGTTTTTGCCGGTTGCAATTGTTTTCTTGAATGAATTTAATGCAGACACTAGTACAGTTTCAGTGCTATGATTTGATCGAAATCCTGATTGAGACTCATGTAGAACTGAGTGTTTGGTCAGGTATTCCGTGAGTTGTTTCGTCACTATGCCTTCCATCAGTTTTGTTATGAGCGGGATTGAGGCAACTGGTCGGTAGTTGGTTAGGTCCATTGTGCTTTTCTTAGCATCTTTTGGCAATGGAGTGAGTAGGATATTTCCTTTTTCCAAGGGGAAGAGACCATTTAGGAGTCTGTGGTTTACTTGGTTCGTGAGGTCTTTTTTGAATTGTTTGGGTGCGGCTCTTATTAGGCTGGTAGGGCAAATGTCAAGTTTGCATTGAGATTTAGCATATTTTCTAAGCCAGTGTGTGAGTTCCTCTACTGAAATCAAGTTGAAATTGGTCCACGATCGATCGACTGGGTATTCCTCCGATTTTGGGTCTAAGCATTCAAGGATGCTTGCGTACTCCATAGTATTGCTTGGTATCATGCGTCGGAGCTTTATGATTTTTTCACTGAAATAGTTCGCTAGGTTGGTTGCCGATGGGGTGTCTATGCTATTCGATGTGACCTGTGTGGTATTTAGGAGATTGTTTACAAGTGAAAAGAGTTTGTGCGTGTCCTTGCAATTTGATCCTATTATAGTTTTGTAGTACGTTCTTTTGGTTTGTCTGATGTTGTATTTGTATATTCCATTCTTTGAGTGTGTGTTCGTCTTTTTTTTTTGCTCCATGCTCTTTCTAGTCTTCTGACCTGTGTTTTTAGTTCTTTCAGTTCTTCGTTAAACCATGGGATTGAGCTTATCCTGTGTGAGGTTCTGGTTTGGAGCAGTGCTATCTTGTCTAGAACTGTCCTGCATCTGTTGTCCCATTCTTGTAAAAAATGGGGTGAGTCTGTAGTTGTTGTCCATTCGTCGGTGGATATTTGTTGCCAAAATGTTAGAGGGTCTATTTTACCTCTTGTAGTATAGGTTCTTTTTTCTTGCTTTTGATGTGTCTCTTTTGTTTTCCAGAGGAGGGAAGTGTTTGCCTTGTAGTGGTCTGACCATGGTGTGACTGTCCATTTTGTGTCTCTGATTGTGAGGTTCGCTTCTGATGAAAATTTGTGAGTTATGATGTCTAGTGTGTGTCCTTTCTTGTGGGTGGGTTGTATGTTGGGCCAGTGGATTTCCTATAGTTGGAGGAATTCCTTGCATTCGTGCACATTATTTGTATTAGTATCTTCAAGGTGAAGGTTAATGTCTCCTGCTATGAGAATGTTCTGGGAAGACAGACAGGTATTCGATATGAAGTCCGTAAAGTGTATCTGAGCATCTTGCCAGTTAGCCGGGGGTCTGTAAAATAGGATTATGTTTAGTTGATCATGCAGGTTAGGGTGGGTGACTCTGACTGAGGCTATTTCGAGTTGGGGGAGGATCGATTCAGCTGTTGTTGTGACTGTGAATTGGGATTTATATATTATAGCTATACCTCCGCCTCTCTTTCCTTCTCTTGCCAATGGGTGATCTGGGTTCCAGGGCTCTGTCCTCTCCTGGTTCTTCCTCTTATCTCACCCACCGTACCTTCAGAGTACACTCTCATGGTTCTTCCTCCACCCCCATCCCGCTCTCTGTTGGAGTTCCTCAGGGATCTGTCCTTGGACCCCTTCTCTTTTCGATCTAAACCCTGGGCTCGCTGATTTCATCCCATGGCTTCCAGTATCATCTCTACGCTGACGACACCCAGATTTATCTCTCCACACCAGACATTACTGCGGAAACCCAAGCCAAAGTATCGGCCTGCTTATCCGACATTGCTCCATGGATGTCCAACCACCACCTGAAACTGAACATGTCGAAGACAGAGCTTATTGTCTTTCCACCCAAACCCACCTCTCCCCTTCCTCCGCTCTCTATCTCAGTAAATGGAACCCTCATCCTCCCAGTCTCATCTGCCCGCAACCTCGGAGTCATCTTCGACTCCTCCCTCTCTTTCTCCGCACATATTAAGCAGATAGCCAACACCTGTCGCTTCTTTCTCTATAACATCAGCAAAATTCGCCCTTTCCTCTCTGAGCACACCACCCAAACTCTCGTCCACGCTCTCGTTACCTCTCGCCTTGACTACTGCAACCTACTCCTCACTGGCCTCCCACTTAGCCATCTATCCCCCTTCAATCCGTTCAGAACGCTGCAGCGCATCTTATCTTCCGCCTAAACTGATATACTCATATCACCCCTCTCCTCAAGTCACTTCACTGGCTTCCGCTTCCGATCAGGTACTGCATACAGTTCAAGCTTCTCCTACTAACCTACAAATGCACTCAATCTGCTGCCCCCCACTACCTCTCTACCCTTATCTCCCGTATGCTCCTACCCAAAACCTCCGCTCACAGGACAAATCCCTCCTCTCTGTCCCCTTCTCCACCATCGCCAACTCCAGGCTCCGCCCTTTCTGCCTTGCCTCTCTAAACTTCCTGAGCCCATACGCCAAGCCCCCTCCCTGCCCATCTTCAAATCCTTGCTCAAAGCCCATCTCTTCAATGTCACCTTCGGCACCTAACCATTTCAACTCTACCCAGGAATCTAGACTGCCCCAATTTGTCTGTCCGCACATACTGTCCATTAGATTGTAAGCTGACTTCACATGTTGTCCATTAGACTGTAAGCTCCTTTGAGCAGGGACTGTCCTTCTTTGTTAACTGTACAGCTCTGCGTAACCCTAGTAGCGCTTTAGAAATGTTAAATAGTAGTAGTCCAGGTTAGTGTTAGTGCAGTGTGCACTTCTGACTTGTGTTTAGCTTCCCTGCTTTTCCCTTGTGGCTCCCCTGCTTTCCTTCTGGTGCTTTGGAAGCACTTTTGTGTTTGGTGCTTTGAAAGCACTTCTGTGTTTGGTGTTTTGGAAGCACTTCTGGTAGTTTGGTGCTTAGAAGTGTAGCATGATATAAGTTTAATTGTGAGAGGTATTAATTTTGCTGCATCAGATCTAAATCATATAAAATATACAGCTTCAAAGACACTACCCCCCCCCCCCCCTTTCCTCTGGAAAACTACTAGCTGGGTGGTTACCTAAGACCATCAACACCTATCCAAAGAATCAATCACAGAACAAAAGACAGTGAAACTCCACCTATTACTCAGACTCAGAAAAGCCCATCAGACAAAAGAAGCTCAATCACCCTCAGACAATGGACCAGCAGATGTTCCTTTCAAAGACAGCTATCTCAGAGACTGCAGTAACAAAAGACTACACCTCCACCTATTTTCAGACAAAGACTAAGCCCATCTAAGCTCAATCACTCTCAGACCATGGACTAGCAGATGTCCAGGCAGGAAGTCTTGTGATGTCATTGAGCATGTGACCTGTTGCCATGCTCCATCTCAAAGCCAGATGCCCAGGATTCAGCTATCCAGGAGCTTTCCAATTGGACCAAGGGCAACCACCTGACATGAGTCTAATGCCCAGTTCAGACACTTTAAAAAGCAGGGATTCTTTCTTTAGAGAGAGAGTTCTTCCTGGCTGTTCCTGAGTTCCTGATGCTCCTGTCCTAGTCGCCGCTGTCCTGAATTGATTAAATCTAAAAGCAAGCTAGAATCCTGACTTCTCAAGCTGGACATCATATCTACCTTAAAAGAAACTGTTTCAAGCTCCATCAGACAGCAAATCTACAAAGAAACCTTTTGTTCCAGCAAGATTCTCATGCATGACTCTCCATAGCAGCCTCCATCAATGTGAGTTATCCAGCTTAATTTACAATCAAACCTGTTATTTTGTAGCATACTTCCATTGGTAAAAGATCCTTTCTAAAACTACCTCTCTATTGTAAACTTATTACCTTGCCTGTACTAGAAATAAACATTTTCTTTTAAAGTTAACTATCTGGCCTTTATATTGGGAAAAGCACATGTTCTCACATGTGCAAGCTCCAAATGCTCTGAGCACATGTTACCTTTTAAAGTTACACTGATAGCACATGTTCGCTTTGTAAACTTAGTGCCATGCTTTGAGCACATGTTCCAAAACGTACAGGGCAGGTTAATGTAATTAATTCGAATTTAGTATATAAAATTCTCCTCTATTCTTACACGATTATTATTCTTAACAATTTACCTTTAATTGGAATAGAATAAGTATGTATAAGACTAGAGAAATATTATATTATAAATTTATCTGTTTCAGAAGCACCTTGGTTAGTTTAGTGTTGTAAAGCCCTGCTGTAGCTTGGTGCTTAGTAGCACCTGTGTTAGTTTATGTGTTTAGGTTCCCTGCTTTGTCCCTGTGGCTCCCCTGTTGTCCCCTGGTTAGTTTAGTGCTGTGGAGCACTGCTGTATCCTGGTGCTTAGAAGCACCTGTGTTAGTTTGTGTGTTTAGGTTCCCTTGCTCTTTCCCTGTGGCTCCCCTGCTTACCCTAGTGGTGCTATTAGTAGCACTTCTGTTAGTATAGGACTTAGGAAGTCCTTTTGTTAGTTTAATGCGTAAGAGCACTTTTGTTGGTTTCTGTTGGGAGCACCCCTGTTAGTTCAGTACCTAGGAGCACTCCTGTTTCAAGCTTGCACTAGTGTCCTGGTGTTATCCTGTATCCAGTAAGTCCTGCCGGCCACTCGAACTCAGGAGCTCAACTCCTGGGGGGGTCAGTGGCTAAGTGCAGGTTGAAGCTGTGCGGACCAGTCCGGGGTACTCCAGTCCAGTGTGTTCCAGTCCAGTACGAACCAGTCCGGTGTGCTCCAGTCCAGTCCAGAGTGTGAGTTGCAGTCCCAGCCAAGATGCTGAGTCCGGTTTGAGTTGCAGTTCCAGCCAAAATGCTGAGTCCAGTGTGAGTTGCAGTCCCGGCCAAGATGTTGAGTCTGGATCGAGTTGCAGCAGGTCCAGGCAAGATGCTGCTGAGTCCGAATCGAGTGGCGGTCCTGGCCAAGAGGCTGAGTGCAGTGTGAGTTGCGGTCCCGGCCAAGATGCTGAGTCAGGATCGAGTTGCAGCAGGTCCAGGCAAGATGCTGCTGAGTCCGAATCAAGTCCCAGTCCCAGTCAAGATGCTGAGTCTACTCCAACTTCCCATTTCAGCCAAGATGTTGAATCTTTTCTGAGTTCCAGCTCTGACCAAGAAGCGAGGTCCAGTCTGAAGTCCAGTTCAAGTTCCTGTCCGGCTTCAGATGCCAGGATGGGTGTTGGCTCTAGCCCAGTTCCAGCTGTTACATTGGCGTACCAGGAGGTCGAGGAACTTGCGGATTTCTTCTGGAGAGGGTTCCTTTTGAATATGACTCCGTGTGTTGCATCCAGAACTCTGATCCTGCCTAGCAACTGTCCTAAAGAGCCTTGTGGCTGCCAGAGTAGTTCTCAAGTTCCAGATTTACTGGCTACTTCCGGTCCAGTAGTCCAGGTCTATGTTTTGAGACCCATTGGTAGATTTCATCACAATTACCCATGGAGACCTGAATTTTCCTTGGAGACCTGAAGCTCCCGTGGGGACACAGGAGCCTTGAGGGGGAGGTGCTGTCACGATTGTGGCCGTGACCTCTCCCAGACGTACCTTATTTCTGGTGGTCAGCTTCTTAGCTGGCTTCTTTTTTCTGTCTGTCCTTTCTGAGCTAGCTCTCTCTCACTCTGTGCTGGCTGCTTCCAGCAGCATGACTCTTAATTGCTTCACTATACTGCAGCTGTGTGGGTTAAGCCTCTCTGGGTATCAGTGTGCTGGCTGCCTGTGTCTGGTAGTTGTAACATCATCAGGCAGGGCCTTGATAAGGAAGTGGTGTTCTTCCCTTCAGGGCCTTTGCGTTTTGCTTTAGGTCCAGGTTAGTGTTAGTGCAGTGTGCACTTCTCTTGTGTTTAGCTTCCCTGCTTTTCCCTTGTGGCTCCCCTGCTTTCCTTCTGATGCTTTGGAAGCACTTTTGTGTTTGGTGCTTTGGAAGCACTTCTGTGTTTGGTGCTTTGGAAGCACTTCTGGTAGTTTGGTGCTTAGAAGCACCTTGGTTAGTTTAGTGTTGTAAAGCCCTGCTGTAGCTTGGTGCTTAGTAGCACCTGTGTTAGTTTATGTGTTTAGGTTCCCTGCTTTGTCCCTGTGGCTCCCCTGTTGTCCCCTGGTTAGTTTAGTGCTGTGGAGCACTGCTGTATCCTGGTGCTTAGAAGCACCTGTGTTAGTTTGTGTGTTTAGGTTCCCTGCTCTTTCCCTGTGGCTCCCCTGCTTACCCTAGTGGTGCTATTAGTAGCACTTCTGTTAGTATAGGGCTTAGGAAGTCCTTTTGTTAGTTCAGTGTGTAGGAGCACTTTTGTTGGTTTCTGTTGGGAGCGCCCCTGTTAGTTCAGTACCTAGGAGCACTCCTGTTTCAAGCTTGTTCTAGTATCCTGGTCCTGGTGTTATCCTGTATCCAGTAAGTCCTGCCGGCCACTCGAACTCAGGAGCTCAACTCCTGGGGGGGTCAGTGGCTAAGTGCAGGTGAAGCTGTGCGGACCAGTCCGGTGTACTCCAGTCCAGAGTGTTCCGGTCCTGAGTGCTCCAGTGCGGTGTGTTCCAGTCCAGTGTGTTCCAGTCGTTCCAGTCCAGGGCGAACCAGTCCGGTGTACTCCGGTCCAGTGTGTTCCAGTCCAGTGTCCTCCAGTCCAGGGGGTTCCAGTCCATGTGTTCCGTCTCGCTGGGCGGTGCCTGCAGTCCTTGCCTGTGCCGGTGTAGTGGCCCATTGTTGGTTGGTGGGTTTTGCCTGCTGCTGTCGCTCCTCGTCAGCAGCCCAAGGGCTCACGTTTGCTCCAGAGCCCGTCCCCGCGGGCTCTGAACCTGAGAACCTGACAGTTTTTTTTTTTAATAATTTTTCAAATTTCAACTATAAAGGAACCATTAAGAAACATCAAGAAAAAAAATGAGAAGTAAATCAATCACATTACCGAAGATTATAGTCCACATTAAGGAGAAAACAGATGGTGCTGTCATTTCTCAAACAGAAAAAGAAAGAAAAGAACTCTCATACCTTCCTGCAGTATGGAGATCAAATTATATTTATACCCTAAATAACCTGCAAAACATTTATATTTGGGGGAAGCGATACCCAAAGAAAAACGCATGTAAATGAGTTGCTCGCAAAAACAGCAAGCAGCTCAGTAGGAGAAAGCGCCAGTGGATGCGTACAGCAGCCACTTGGTAAGCATGGCTGCTGTCTGCATGCCATGAACACAGCTCCATGGCAACTTATTTTTGTAGGGAATACATCATGCACGTAGGGGAAAAGAGCAGCCCAAATTAGGATTGGTGGTCAGTGTCACTACTGAGCCTCTAAAGAAAACTTATAAGTTGGGTTAAAACACAGGCAGTGATGTTAGTTCCTGGGGCTGACAGCGATTCGGCGGCAAGGGTTCATTGCTCTGAACTGGTTGCATGCAACCCTGAGCACAAGTGACCTGGGCCTGGAGGCCTCAGTGGTGCAGAATCTGGGTAAGTAGTGTTACCAATAGTGGTGATAGCATGTTGGGGAAGTAGCAGAGCCAGGGCTCGTATCCACCTTGGTATTGTGAGGTAGAATGTACAATTAATGTGCTGAATTGATTGGGTTCTGCTGCTTCATGGCCGGAGCATGGCTTCTGCTCTGGAGCTTAGCACAACTGGATGTTACGGACAGCTTGAAGGGACAGAAAGGGCAGCCTCTTTGGCTTCCATGGATCTGCACCAGCAAATCCGAACCCTACCCCTTCAGTTGGTGAGTCCAGGCTCCCACTCTTCTCCAGCAGAAGAGAGTTTGGTGCTCCACTGAGCTGCTGCATGCAGTTTAATGCAACAAGACCTGTAGCACTCTTTTCTCCCTCCATGATGGCAAAACTAGTTGTGACCTGCCATGCTATGGCTGCTCCAGACCTCCCATTAAATTTCTCTCATTAACGGTAGACAGTCCTTTCAGTGCATTGCTCATAAACAGCTAGGCATCACTCGGAATACTAATCAGCCCATTTCAATACATTAGCATACGTCGCGTTGTCTACTGCTGCAAATGTAAAACAGCCCGCAGAGCCCTTTTGTGCATCTCCCGCTGTATACCGTTCTCGCTAAAATGGCTGGAACCAGTCAAAAACACATACTGGCCTAGTAAGTTTTGTGCATTGGGCCCTAAGTAGAAGAACGGCCAACCACTTTAGAAAACAGAAAAGGAGATCATGTGACGCCATGCCAGAGAGAAGCCACATGAGAGAGCTTCTCTGGCCCCCAATCGTTCCCCCCAGGTTTCTAATTAGCATCGGACCCCCCCCCCCCCCCCCATTTCACCTTTTTATAATCTGAGCGGTGGCAGAATACCTTGGTGATCGGACGGCTCGCTTGGGGCATGAGGATGGCAGTGAAATCGTCACATAAAGAGTAGCTTTAGAATAAACCGGCGGAAAGTAAGATGGTGGCCTGAGTCACGCAGGCACCTCAGTATCGTCCGTTTGGGTCGTGGAAATTACAGCAGAAATGATTACGGTGCTGGAGGAATTATTGGAGAGACGTCCGACTCCCACCGATAAAATATTGGAACGTCTCCACACCCAAATGGAAGACCTAACTCTCGAGTGCGTGGCTTTCCAAACTAGCACGAGTGAGGTGGAAGATAGTCACAGTAGTGGAAGGGACCCAAGAGACTCTCAAGAAGCAGCTTGTGGCCCTGGAAGCCAAGTTGGAGGATTTGAAAAACAGATCAAAGAAGAACAACCTCCATTTGATTGGGCTGCCTGAACATCTTGGAGACAGGGAGATTGGAGGCTTTTTAGAGTGGTGGCTCGCCAAAGAAATATCTTTTCCAGATAGTCTGAGCCCTTTGCAGGTGGAACGCACCCACCGGGTGGGCCCATGGCATTCTAACTCCACTAAACCATGGGTGGCCTTTTTGAGAGTGCTGAACTTTGCCCATAAGCAGTGCATACTGAAAGCCTTGCGTTCAGGCAAAGCCTAGACATTTCAAAATAAACATATTTTGTGTTTCCAGGATTACTCGACGGGCGTGGCAACAAGGAGCCGGACCTTTACAGTTCTTTGCTATAAGCTCAGCTCATTGAAGCTACGTTTTGCGTTTGCTATACCCGACCATGTTGAAAATCACCTATAAGGGGTCTGCTTGGATGTTTGAATCAGCGGAGGAGGTGAGGTTGTTTGTGGCACAACTGGAGGTGGAAACTACTGTGGAGAGTGGAAGTGCAGCAACATCTTAATGTGAGGGTATGGAGCTCACAGTTTACTTGTTGGAAGTGCAGGAGGCCATCAGTCCGGTTGGTTTCTGTATATGCCTCAGCGGAGTGAACTTGGTCCTGGGACTGGCAAGTGATCTTAGAAGTCAGAAGAAGAGGCTCTTTAATATATTTGCTTGCTCTGAAGGGCATGTCAATAGGAGCAGAGAAAGAGTCCGGTTTGAGTTCACTGGTCTGTATGTGTATTTGGGCAACAATGTGACTGGGGAAGTTCACTAGAGACTAGATGCATAATGTTCAGAATGCACCAAGGTTGTCTTTTTTGTTTTCTTTTTTGATGTTTGTTGTATCGTGGAGTCAGTTTGGGAAACAATCCACCTTATAAATGAAAGAGAAAAACGCCTAGATTTCAACCCAAATCGGGAGACAGACGTTTATCTCACAAAAACGAATAAATCGGTATAATGGAAAGCCGATTTTGGACGATTTCAACTGCACTCCATCGCGGAAGCGTACAAAATTGACGGGGGCGTGTTGGAGGCGTGGCGAAGGTGGAACTGGGGCGTGGTTATCGGCCGAGGAGAGATGGGCGCCTTTCGCCGATAATGGAAAAAAGTATGCGTTTGTAGCTAGAATTTAGGGCACTTTTCCTGGACCCTGTTTTTTCACGAATAAGGCCCCAAAAAGTGCCCTAAATGACCAGATTACCACCAGAGGGAATCGGGGATGACCTCCCCTGACTCCCCCAGTGGTCACTAACCCCCTCCCACCACAAAAAATGATGTTTCACAACTTTTTATTTTCACCCTCAAATGTCATACCCACCTCCCTGGCAGCAGTATGCAGGTCCCTGGAGCAGTTGTTAGGGGGTGCAGTGGACTTCAGGCAGGTGGACCCAGGCCCATCCCCCCATACCTGTTACAATTGTGCTGCTTAATGCTTAGTCGTCCAACCCCCCCAAACCCACTGTACCCACATGTAGGTGCCCCCCTTCACCCCTTAGGGCTATAGTAATGGTGTAGACTTGTGGGCAGTGGGTATTGAGGGGGATTTGGGGGGCTCAACACATAAGGGAAGGGTGCTATGCACCTGGGAGCTCTTTTACCTTTTTTTTTTTTTTTTTTTTTCTAAAAGTGCCCCCTAGGGTGCCCGGTTGGTGTCCTGGCATGTGAGGGGGACCAGTGCACTACGACTCCTGGCCCCTCCCATGAACAAATGCCTTGCATTTATTCGTTTTTGAGCTGGGCGCTTTCATTTTCCATTATCACTGAAAAACAAAAACGCCCAGCTCACAAATTGTCGAATAAAACATGGACATCTATTTTTTTCGAAAATACGGTTCTGTCCGCCCCCTTCACGGACCCGTTCTCGGAGATAAACGCCCATGGAGATAGATGTTTTCGTTCAATTATGCCCCTCAATATCTGTTTAGTATAGGGGAGAGATGTAGGGATGGAGTTAAGTCGCGATAGTTCCTAAAAGGGGAACTTTAAATATGAGGGTTAGGGGAGGGGGGGAGGAAGGGAAGGGGAGGAACAGGGGAGGGGGGGAGCTTTTTGGTTTATCAGCTTTACAATGCAATGGAAGAGGATCTGTATGAGGAGCAATGGGAAGTAGACCGGGGGGAGGAAGCAGAAGTGTGGAGGGGAGTGATGATCTTGGATTATCGAATGCCCTGGGGGGGGGGGGCCACTGGATGGGACACTACCCTGGGATTTTGTATTTCAGTTTTTCCTCTAATTGTATCATTATCTTTAATTGTTTATGGTGAAATTAGTAACATGGAATGTAGGAGGAATTAAGTGGAGGAGTGACCTAGTGGTTACAGTGGTGGACTTTGGTCCTGGGGAACTGGGTTCGATTCCCACTGCAGGCACAGGCAGCTCCTTGTGACTCTGGGCAAGTACAAATAAGTACCTGTATATAATATGTAAGCCACATTGAGCCTGCCATGAGTGGGAAAGCGCGGGGTACAAATGTAATAAAAAAAAACTCCCCGATAAAAAGGTCAAAAATACTGCACCACTTACAGAGACATAAAATTGATATTGCGTTACTACAGGAGACACACCTCAGTCAAGCAGAGCATGCCAAATTAAAATCCTGGTGGGTGGGAGAATGTGTGGCTGCCACAGCTCAGGGGAAGAAAGGTGGAGTAGTGGTATTACATTTCAGTTTGGGACCCCCTCCTTGATAGATCATTTAGGGAGCGGACGGACGCGGGTAGCAGCAGCGGTAAGGCCCATTTCAATTGACCCAGGTAGAGATGGAAATCCATTGTCAAAAGTTCCTGCTCTGCAATATATATGCCCCCAATCAATATGATAAAAATTTTTTAATCAAACTGTGATTAACCTTCTCCTCTGGTACCCCCATGCCTCCCTGGTGGTGGTGGTGGTGGTGGTGGTGGTGGTGGGGGGGGGATTTCAATGCAGTTTGGGACCTCTCCTTGATAGATCATTTAGGGGGCGGACGGACGCGGGTATCTCAGGCAGGGGGTTGCACTGTCTGGGCCAACTGTTGGATCCAGTGGACATTTGGTGGGCGTTGCATCCCTCAGAAAAGGACTACATGCATCTTTCACGAGCACATTCTACTCAGGCACGGATTGATTATATCCTAGTCTCTCGTGCATTGTTTGGCACGGTCCTCAAAGCAGAGATAGGACCTTAAACTATTTCAGATCATGCGTGGGTGTGGATGGACTGGGCCTTCGGTCACAAGAACGTGAGACGTAGCCTCTGGAAATTTCCGCTGGAGCTGTATAGGGACCCGGTTTTTAGAGAGAGGCTTTTACGCTGCTGGCAAGTTATGAGTCCCAAAATAGGGCACATGTGGCGGACACAATATTATATTGGGAAGTGGCGAAAGCAGTGCTGAGGGGGGAAGTTATAAGCTATTCATACTTTGTTAGGGTGGCTAGAGACAGAGAGATTCTGCAGCTGGGCTCACAGGTGAGCAAAGCCCATAGACTTTTGGTCAGACACATACCGAAGCCCATAAGCAACATCTCCTGGATTTGCAGGTGGCTTTAAACGAGCTCATTCACCAGCTTACCCTCAAATCTCAAACATATTACCGATATAGGTTGTACAAATATGGTAATAAAGCGGGTCGATTGCTGGCTAGGCTGGCACGTCCCAGAGGGGAAGCTCATAGAGTTCTAACTATGAGAGACGGGCGGGGAATCAATGTTTGTTCGGGTGTGGCTATTTGCAATGTTTTCTATAAATTTTATAGGCAGCTATATGATGCAACCCCTCAGCAGGGACTTCTGGGTTCACTTTACTTGGACAATCTTAACCTACCTTTACTTCGTCAGGCTGACCTGGAGGGGAAGACGAGGTTGCCTTGGTGATATCACGGGGCCCTTTGCTTAAGGCCCCAGGACCAGATGGTTTTCGAATGGAGTTTTATAAACTTATGGGGGCAGATATAATAACGCTAATAACCAACTACTTAAATGCTAAAATGGATAAGGAGGAAATGCCGCCCACTCTAGCCTTGGTGCACATTATAGTTTTGCCAAAGCCGGGCAAGGACCCTTTTCCGGAGATGGGAAGGCGGTAGAACTAGAGGACATGAAATGAGATTGAAGGGGGGCAGACTCAAGAAAAATGTCAGGAAGTATTTTTTCACGGAGAGAGTGGTGGATACTTGGAGAACTCTTTTATTAAAAAAGAAACGCAAAGCCATACAGAAACATATAACCCCAAACCAAATATATACAAACAAGTCCCCCACCTTAAATCCACCTATCTACCTATATACACTGTCAACCCCCACCCATCCTAAAATGAAATTAAATGAACATAAAATTCAAATAAAACTCGAAGCCAATTCAAAATAAACTGTCCAACCCCTCTATGGATACTTGGAATGCCCTCCCGCGGGAGGTGGTGGAGATGAAACGGTAACGAAATTCAAACATGCGTGGGATAAACAAAGGAATCCTGTTCAGAAGGAATGGATCCTCAGAAGATTAGCCGAGATTGGGTGGCAGAGCTGGTGGGGGGAGGCGGGGCTAGTGCTGGGCAGATTTCTACAGTCTGTGCCCTATAAATGACAGATACAAATGAAGGTAAGGTATACACAAAAAGTAGCACATATGAGTTTATCTTGTTGGGCAGACTGGATGGACCGTGCAGGTCTTTTTCTGCCATCATCTACTATGTTACTATGAAGCCAGAGTCTTACCGTCCTATCTCCCTATTGAACGTGAAAGCCAAATTACTGGCAAAGATCATGGCTATCCGCATGGCCCAGTACTTGCCAGACCTTTTGCATGAGGCCTAGGTGGGGTTTGTGGAAGATAGATCAGTTGCAAAAAATGAACGGATAATTTTGACCTCGTTAGAAGTCAGGAGACAGAGTGGCGCGTAGTCATTGCTCATTAGCTTTGACGCTGAGAAAGCTTTTGATAAGGTCCATTGGGACTTTCTGTTTAATTCTTTGGGGGCATTCGTTTCTTCGGGGCGGTTTGTATCAGCTATCTGAGCTCTCTATCTTTCTCCATGTGCCAAGGTGTTGGTTAATGGAGGAGTCGCTGGTCTTCCCCATTCTCCAGGATATGAGGCAGGGGTGCCCAATGTTGCCCTTGCTTATTTGTGCTTTCACTAGACCTCCTTGTTCTGGATATAATAGATAATCCTTCTATAAAAGGAGAACAGATAGGCCAGCAATGTTTTTAAATCGCGGCATTCGCTGACTACCTGCTGGTACTCCTTACAGACCTGTGTGACTCTTTTTTAGCGCTCATGGACACGCTGTGGGAATACGGTGACTACGCGGGTTTGTGCTTAAATCTGGCAAAGTCGGAGGTGCTGGTGTCTTCTTCCCCTGAGGTGAGGCAGTTGTGGGGTCTGGACTTCCTTTGAGATGGGCAGATCTGTCTTTTAAATATTTGGGCATTGACTATGGAATTGAAGTCTTTATATGCTCTTAATATCATGACCCTTTTGAGGGATTCGAGGAGGCAGTTGGAGATCTGGGGGGAACTCCCGATATCATTAAGGGGAAGAGTGTGTCTTTTATATAAGTACATAAGTAATGTCATACTGGGAAAAGACCAAGGGTCCATCGAGCCCAGCATCCTGTCCACGACAGCGGCCAATCCAGGCCAAGGGCACCTGGCAAGATTCCCAAACGTACAAACATTCTATACATGTTATTCCTGGAATTGTGGATTTTTCCCCAGTCCATTTAGTAGTGGTTTATGGACTTGTCCTTTAGGAAACCGTCCAACCCCTTTTTAAACTCTGCTAAGCTAACCGCCTTCACCACTTTCTCCGGCAACGAATTCCAGAGTTTAATTATACGTTGGGTGAAGAAACATTTTCTCCGATTTGTTTTAAATTTACTACACTGTAGTTTCATCGCATGGCCCCTAGTCCTAGTATTTTTGGAAAGCATGAACGAACGCTTCACATCCACCTGTCCCACTCCACTCATTATTTTATATCTCTATCATGTCTCCCCTCAGCCGTCTCTTCTCCAAGCTGAATAGCCCTAGCCTCCTTAATCTTTCTTCACAGGGAAGTCGTCCCATCCCCGCTATCATTTTAGTTGCCCTTCGCTGCACCTTTTCCAATTCTACTATATCTTTCTTGAGATGCGGCGACCAGAATTGAACACAATACTCAAGGTGCGGTCGCACCATGGAGCGATACAACGGCATTATAACATCCTCACACCCGTTTTCCATACCTTTCCTAATAATACCCAACATTCTATTCGCTTTCATAGCCGCAGCAGCACACTGAGCAGAAGGTTTCAGCGTATTATCGACGACGACGACACCCAGATCCCTTTCTTGGTCCGTAACTCCTAACGTGGAACCTTGCTTGACGTAGCTATAATTCGGGTTCTTTTTTCCTACATGCATCACCTTGCACTTGTTCACATTAAACGTCATCTGCCATTTAGCCGCCCAGACTCCCAGTCTCGTAAGGTCCTCTTGTAATTTTTCACAATCCTGTCGCGATTTAACGACTTTGAATAACTTTGTGTCATCAGCAAATTTAATTACCTTGCTAGTTACTCCCATCTCTAAATCATTTATAAATATATTAAAAAGCAGCGGTCCTAGCACAGACCCCTGAGGAACCCCACTAACTACCCTTCTCCATTGTGAATACTGACCATTTAACCCCACTCTCTGTTTCCTATCCTTCAACCAGTTTTTAATCCACAATAGGACATTTCCTCCTATCCCATGACCCTCCAATTTCCTCTGTAGCCTTTCATGAGGCTTGTTTCCTCGATGGTTAGATGTTTTACAGACACTTCCCCTCTGGCTGTTACAGAAGGACTTAAAAAGCATTTATAGGGTCTTTAGTAGATTCTGTTGAGCCTGTAAGAAACCTAAGATCCAGCTGACTTATATGTTGGGGGGGTTGGGCTTAGGGAGGACTTGATCTTCCCTATTTCTATTCGTACAATAAAGCCTGCCTCTTGCACCACTTGGGAGCCTGGTTTTGCAGTCTCAGTTGTTTACTCCGACTGATTTAGAAAGGGAATATTTTGCCCCCTGTGATTTCTTCTCATTGTTACACCACCACCCCAGTCAACTTCCACGACGTTTCAAACATTGTGTGCTATTCCATCCACTAAGGGAGGTATGGGGACTACTGCTGAAGAGATTGGGGGGGGGGGGGGGAGTTCGTTAGTGTCTGATCAACTGACCATTAGGGGTAATATTACCTTTGAACTGGGCATGGATAACCCAACGTTTCTCTCCTGGGAGCGGCAAGGAGTCACTAGATTAGAGCATTTGTTGGGGAGAGAGGGGGACTTAATAGAATATGGAGAGTAGCAGTCCAGGATAGGAACTTCCTGGGGGAATCGTTTTGCGTACGCCCAAATTAAACACTACATCACCGCATTGGATAAATCCCTTTTGGGGGGTCACCTGGGGTCCAGAGTGAGACAGTTCTTTCAGGAAACAGTGGACACAGGGTTGTCAGTTTCGCGACTTCACACGTCACTAGTCAAGAGGGATCTTCCCAAAAATTACACGGACTTGAAGGATAGGTGGGAACAAGACTCAGGGACCTCTTTGGCAGGGTGACACGTTGTGGCTACACTGCAGGGTATCCCAACCCTAACGATAGATGAGAGGCTATGAGAGTGTGGTTATAGGGTGGTAATACGCGCTTATATGAATAAGCAGCAGTTGGCTCATATGGGGCACTCAGGGGATAGTGCTTGCATCAAATATGGTCATCGACCTCACTCATTTCATTATGCTTTCTGGGCCTGCTCAAGTATCCAGTCCTTTTGGGAGAATGTCAGGAGGTTTATGATCAAAATATTGAGAAGGGATGTACATGGGTTTTGGGATCATTTTGTGCTGGACACGTCCAGGGCCTTCTACTTCTTGTCTAGAGGTGCTCGCCTTCTGTGTCTTAAATTGAATCTGGTGGCCCGGAAAAGCATACTGCAATATTGGACAGTGCCGGAGCTTCTGGCTTTTTGGCACTGGAGGAATCAGGTGCATATGCAGACATCTTGGGAGGCAAGAGAGGAGAAGGGGTCCCCGAAGCATATTCCCTTTTGGGGGGGGTCCTCCTGGTCTATCAGAGTACAAACCTAGTGGGACATGGGGGGGAAGAGGGAGAGGTGGAAGGGGGTAGATGATTAGTGAATGTGAAGAGAATGTGGTCACATCTTCACATCGCCTCTGGGTTGGGTCCGACTCTGGTTGATCCTGGGGGCCTGCACAGTGGCCAGACTCAAGGCAGCTGGAGATCCACTCGATGCATGGTCACTCCAATGGTCACTAGCAGCCATACAGCAAAAATACTTGGTATTCTCCAAAGACAGCAGGCTTTATTTTCTCACAAGTGGGTGATACCCATAGCCCGGTCCAGAATTTACCATAGCTAAATGAGAGCTTCGTAGGAAGCTGAAATCCAGAACTTCTAGGGTAGCATTTTCTGAAGTGCTACCCGTTCCACACACAGGGCCCAAGAAACAAGTACAGCTCCGGAGTCTCAAAGCATGTTGAGACGATGGTGCATTAAGGAGGGTTTTAGATTTGTTAGGAACTGGGCAACATTCTGGGAAAGGAGGGACCTATTCCATAAGGATGGGCTCCACTTTAAGTAGGGTTGGACCTGGATGCTGGCATCAGCAATTAAAAAGGAGAAAGAGCAGCTTTTCAACGAGAGACTGGGGGAAGGCCGAAAGTCACTTAAAAGTGCATGGTTCGGAATAAGGTATCTTTCAAAGGTATCACCAAAACAGGGAAGATAGGGTAATCCCAATAGTGAGGCTGCAAAAGAGACCATAACAGAGCAGGTGTCCTTAAATAAAAATCAGACAAACGATTGCAAATTAACACTGTCAACTAACGAGGAAGAAACTTCAACCCGCACAAAACATGGTAGCTAGGCTTATATTTGGAAAAATGCGATTTGAAAGCGCAAAACCCCTCCGTGAAAAGCTACACTGGCTCCCAATCAAAGAGCGCATTGCTTTCAAAATCTGCACACTCGTTCACAAAATCATCTACGGGGAAGCCCCAGGATACATGACAGACCTGATCGACTTAACAACTGGAAACATATCCGAATCAACACAAACATTTCTAAATCTTCACTACCCAAGCTGCAAAGGTCTTAAATACAAATCAATTTACGCATCCAGTTTCTCCTACATAAGCACGCAATTATGGAATACATTACCAAAATTTTACTTCTGCAGGGGGATAATTAATAATAGCAGAGCACTAACCTGACATAATCTTCTAACAAATGCACTCCACTGATAGTTTGAAAAACATATCTTTATCAGTTTAATCTATTTAATTATCAAAACATCATCATGCTGTATGCTTATACTTAAACCCACTGCCGTTTTAGTGGATATCACTTCTCCTGTATCACATAGCTTACAACGACTTAACATTCACATATTATTCACCAGGTTCTTATCCTTAAATCATCTCTATTGTCTTGCATCACCTTAAATAATTCGTTTTCAAAGCGAATTGTTTGATGTCAACCTGCTTTGTGCAGGTGTAAGGCAACCTTGATATTCACTGGGAAATAAGAAATAATTCCAATGTTCAAGTAGTTCAAATCTCAGAAGTCTCTTGCCGTGCAAAATGTAATCGATCCGCTTTTGTACAACGCTGGATCACTTGAATGACTTAGAGGCATATTTTCAAAGCACTTTGGGAGGCTAAGTTCCATAGGTTTCTATGGAACTTTGGGAGGCTAAGTGCTTTGAAAATGAGCCTCTTAGACTTTTTATGGGAGTAGGGTGTCCACCAATGCGAGACCGCATTTCGGGATTTCCTTCCTCAGGAGAAACATTTCTCAATACCTGTAAAGTAAAAGTGAACAGGAATTCTTCCACGCCAACAAGCTCGTTATCAATTATATGCTTTATATTATTAACTTAATATCATGTTATAATACATATGATGGCCACTTACCTTCAGGACTAGTATCCAAGTGGGGCATCCGAAGCCCCACCCATGTACGTACGCCACGTACTTATCTATTTAAATACCCAATACCTTCATGACGTGGACCAATGAAATACAAAGTTCCTATATCCACTCTACTTCCAAATTAAGACCTTTGGGGGACACCGTATCCCAAGTGAAAATGAAGTGCTGCTCAATATTAAGTAACCGTGCACTCACGTCGCCCCTCCCGCGAAGGGGGGCAATTTGAGTAAGTACTAAGCACTTCAGGTCTTCAATCTTATGTCCTTGTTCAAACCAATGGGCCACCAGCGGGGCATCGCTTTTATGTATTCTCAAATTACTAGTGTGTTCAGCTAGCCGCTGTTTAAGCTGTCTTTTAGTGTGACCAATATACATCAGTTGACAAGGACAAAATATGCAGTACACCACACCCTCACTCTTACAGTTTGTAATTGATTGCAAATAAAATTTGAGAGTAGATCCAGGAATGACAATCGAGTCCGTGGTAACTGAATATATGCAATAAACACAATTTCCACAGGGGGAATGGTGCCCCCGATGGTCCTGTGTATTAGATCTTTTAAGCAATTCCCCTAAATTAGATCCATGCCTGTATGCTATTTTGGGGTGCTCGTTAAATACTGGGTGGACTGACAACACGTGCCAGTATTTATGTATTAAGCATTCAATGTGAGGAGTGCTATGGGAAAATGGCAACACAAGCCAATGACCTGACATTAGACTTATTTCTAGCCAAAAACAGTCAATGTTCTATCAGCATATAGGGCTCTTTTATAATCTTTCCTCACAGAACCCGCCGGATAACCACATTGAACAAATCATTCCATCATGTATTTTGAATTCTTCAATGGAGGTACACAGTCGCTGTAATCTCAAGAACTGCCCCACAGGAACACCCCTCTTCAAAGCAATATGATGATGGCTCAAATAGTGGAGAAGGGTGTTCCTGTCGGTCGCCTTCCGAAATATAGTGGTCTCAAAACCTGCTTCGTTAAACTTAGTGATACGTATATCTAAGAAATCAATCGTCTGCTTTGCCTTCCTTACAGTAAAACCAACATAAGGATCAGCCCCATTCAAGGCTTCAATGAACGTACACAGGTCACTTGCAGAACCCTGCCAAAACATAATGATGTCATCAATATACCTCCTCCACAGTAATACATGCTTGTACTGTGGGGAGGTATATACATGTTGCTGTTCAAACTTAGTCATATAGAGGCAGGCCAATGAGGGCGCTACAGTGGCCCCCATTGCCACCCCTCTTTTTTGTGTGTAGAACTTCCCTTGAAATTCAAAATAATTGTGACACACTACCCATCCTAGCAATTGGCACATCACAGAAAGTTTAGGGGCTGTAGTACCTGCTTCCAATAAGTACTCACAAGCTGTATTAACAACCCCCTCTTGGGGCAGGTTAGTGTATAGAGCAGTAACGTCAAGGCAGACCATGTGAAAGTTAGCATGGTCTATACTATTATAATCTAATGCCTCCAATATTTGAATAAATTGAGCAGAATCACGAACATAAGAGTCTGCTAAAGACACAAACTTTCTTAGATTGCTATCCAAATATTTAGAAAGGGGCTCTAATACAGAGTCACGGGTGGACACTATGGGGCGCCCGGGGGGATCCTCTGTGGATTTATGAATCTTGGGGACAAAGTACATGTAAGGAGTTTTTGGAGTGGGGTGACACAGAAATCTTTGTTCCTTCCGACTAAGAATACCATCGATAACCGCGCTGTTCACATATTCATTAATATTACATTTTAACACGTCAGTGGGATCATCTTCCATAAATTCATAATAATCTGATTGTTATACTTGCCTTAATCCTTCTGCAATATATGAGTGTCCATAACCACAGTGGATCCCCCCTTTGTCAGCCCTCATAATGGATATCTCCATAACCACAGTGGATCCCCCCTTCTTCAGCCCTCATTTGATACAGCAAATGAAGTTCTACAGGAATAGGAAATGGTTAAGATTTTGCAAATGTTAATAGACCAGAAAAATTTGAACAAAATGAATATTATTACAGATGATTAATATCGAGATTGTTGTTTTCCCAGAGTTCCGGGTATGACTCAAAGTTTTTTTTCCTCTGAAATGATTCCTCTTAGTATATTAATTCAAAGGAGTGAAGCTTGTGAAACTGGGATTACCTTAATCAATGGAATTGGTTTAGAGATTCAAGTGTTTGAATTGTTAATTTCTGGTTTTAAAAGAGAAAAAAATGAAATCAGGTGTATTATTTCCACTAATATTGGACAATAAGTATGTTTCCAACAAAATTAATTGACTAAACACCGTTTTGGGTTCGAAGAAGCCAACCAGATGATCAATGTGGAATAATGATTTAGATAAATAATAACTGGGGATAATCAGGTTAATACCACGTTTTCTTTGTTTACTGTTGTTTAATTGATCTCCTTGTCTTGTTTCACTCTCCCTATTTATTTTGTGGTCTAAGAGAAAGATTGTATATAATCCATTTATCTAGTTGAGATTGTTTTCTTCTAATATTGTATTATTGTACAGTCATCTCTGTATTACTGTTTGCAAGTGACCCTTGTAAAATGAAAAATTATAAATAAACTAGTAAAAAAAGGCCCGTTTCTGGAGCCAATGAAACGGGCGCTAGCAAGGCTTTCCTGTGGGCCCCCACCGGTCGATGTTGGTGAATTGCTCCGCCTCCACCTTCAACGTCATAACGTTTGACACGAGGGCGGTGAATTGCTCCGCCTCCGCCCTCAACGTCATAACGTTTGACGCGAGGGCGGGGCTCAGAGACTGTGATTTTCGAGGCTTCAGAGCTTCGAACATACGAACCTTGGCTTCAGTGACGTCAGAAGCCAATAGAACGTTGAGGGTGTTTTATATACATAGATGATTAAAAAAAAATTAGATATAATAGGCATCTCTGAGACCTGGTGGAAGGAGGATAACCATCGGGACACTGTTACACCGGGATACGAATTATATAGTAGTGATAGGGTGGATCCAATTGGTGGAGGGGTCACTTTGTATGTTAAGGAGGGCCTTGAATCCAATAGATTGAAAATTCTGCAGGAAACAAAACACATCTTGGAATCCCTATGGATTGAAATTCCATGTGTAAAGGGGAAAAGGATAGTGATAGGAGTGTACTACAGTCTGCCTGGCCAGGATGAACAGACGGATGTAGAAATGTTAAAGGAAATTAGGGACGCTAACAAACTGGGCAACACAATAATAATGGGGGATTTCAATTAACCCGATACAGACTGGATAAATGTATCATCGGGGCATACTAGGGAGGTAAAATTCCTTGATGAAATCAAGGACTGCTTTATGGAGCACCTGGTACAGGAGCAGAAAAGAGAAGAAAAAAATTCTAGACCTACTCATTAGTGGAGCGCATGATCTGGTGTGGGAGGTAATGGTGATGGAGCCGCTTGATATGTATATTAGTATTTGGCAGCCCGGGCCTGACTTAAGGCTCAGGATCTAAAAATGACAAGAAAAGTACAGGCCTTTAGCCGTTATCTGAACTCTGAAGTTCCAGCAAGCTCCTGAGCTATTGGGACACACCATGCAGCAAAATGAGGGAGGAGCTAGGGTGTAAAAACCTCAAAAACAGGACATAGATGGCTCCTCAGGAAGATGTAGCAATATGTGGGTAACAGTTGTTTTTGGAAAGGCCAGGTGCAAGGGGCTTGCAAAAGTTTGTGGTTGAGGCTAAAAGATGAAAAACATGTTTATGAGATTTTGAAGCTACTCATTAGCATAGCCAATCAGTGTTAACCATGACTAACACAGATCCAATCAGATGTGATTACTGTCATATTACCCGTATCCTGAGTAGACCTTTAAAAATCAGCGTACTTCCTACTTCAAGTTAGAGGGGTGGCCATGGCTGCTCTGTCTCCAGGGGAAACCAATGTAGCGCAATAGAATTGGCAAATTGCCCAATTGCTTTCCCATGTATACATTTGAGTGGTAAGATAAGTCACATAAAACTAAGACCCAGAAATCACCTATGTGCAGCTGGGGTGCTATATTCGCACAATCAATTGAATTGTACTTTCCATGACAAATGGTGTTCTGTAGATTGTACTTACAGAGCAATGATTAATTGTAATTATACTTGGTGGCTCATAAATAAAAGTATCTGATTGATAACTTATATCCACTGTTCTCCACTGATGGTTTTCCCCTTAACTGGTAAGTAAGGAGTTCAGATAAACAAGGTGAATATAGTAAAAGCAGCCTTGGGGATTTCCTATGTTCGAGATACCTCAATTTGGTCTGGGGGTGTCTCGGGGACTGGAAATAACCCAGAAATATTCAGATAACAGTGATCATAATATCATCAGATTTGATATTAGCTTTGGAGTAAGTATAAACAGGAAATCCAATACGCTAGCGTTTAACTTTCAAAAAGGAGACTACGATAAAATGAGAAGAACAGTGAAAAAAAAACTCAGAGGAGCAGATATGATTGTCAAAAATTTACATCAGGCGTGGATGCTATTTAAAAATAAAATCCTGGAAGCCCAAGCCAAATATATTCCGTGTATTAAGAAAGGTAGGAGGAAGACCAAACGACAACCTTCATGGTTAAAAACTGAGGTAAAGGAAGCAATTAGAACTAAAAGAAAATCTTTCAGAAAATAGAAGAAGGAACCGACTAAAAATAATAAGCAGCAGCATAAGGAATGTCAAGTCAAATGCAAACCACTGATAAGGAAGGCAAAGAGGGAATTTAAAAAAAAAAGATTGTGTTAGAGGCGAAAACACATAATAAAAATTTTATTTAGGTATATTAAAAGCAAGAAGCCAGCAAAAGAATCAGTTGGACCACTAGATGACCAAGGGGTAAAAAGTGCAATCGGAAGACAAAGCCATAGCGAAGAGATTAAAAGAATTCTTTGCTTCGGTCTTCACCGAAGACGACATAGGAGGGATACCTAAAAATTCTTGCAGTTACCATTGACCGACACCTAACGCTTGAGAGTCATGCGAAAAACACAACCAAAAAGATGTTCCACTCAATGTGGAAATTAAAATAGTAAGACAATACTTCCCAAGGACTGTCTTCCGTAACGTGGTACAATCATTGGTATTCAGTCACCTAGACTATCGTAATGCACTCTACGCTGGCTGCAAAGAGCAAATACTCAAAAAACTCCAGACAGCCCAGAATACAGCAGCCAGATTCATACTCGGAAAATCAAAATATGGAAGTGCTAAACTCCTACGAGAAAAGTTACACTGGCTCCCACTCAAAGAACGCATCACGTTCAAAATATGTACCCTAGTTCACAAAATCATTCACGGCGAAGCCCCAGCCTACATGTCAGACTTGATAGACTTACCACCCAGGAATGCTAAAAAATCATCTCGCACATTCCTTAATCTTCATTTCCCCAACTGTAAAGGTCTAAAATACAAACTAATGCACGCATCAACCTTTTCATATATGAGCACACAAATCTGGAACCGATCTATGATCTAAACAACTTTCGCAAACTACTGAAGACCCATCTCTTTAACAGGACATACCACAAAGATTAACACATGTGAACTCCCCCACACATACCCAAAACTGTCTTAAAATGTTCTCTTGTTATATTACTATCATGTTTTTCATTATCATGTAACCCAAAATCCTTCTGTAATACCAAACGTCTATTCTCTTCTTATTTCCACTATTCATGATGTATTGTAAGCCACATTGAGCCTGCAAAAAGGTGGGAAAATGTGGGATACAAATGCAATAAATAAATAAATACCAGTGCCAGAAATGGTATTCAAAGCTGGCGAGTCAGAGAAAATGAATAAAATCTCTATAAATCTAGAGGATATAATGGGGCAATTTGACAAATTGAAGAGTAGCAAATCTCCTAGATCAGTGATGGGCAACCTTTTGAGCTTGGTGTGTCAAAATTTGCCAAAAAAACGAGCATAACTCGGGTGGTGTGTCACTTAGAGAAAAAAAAACATAATTTCGCGATATTTATAGTTTAAATAACAAAAATGTATAATTGTAATATATAACTGTATTTAATAAACCAAAAACTAATTATTTAACTTACCTGCTTAGTGACTTCTTTTTTCACCTGTCAGTCGGTTTCTTTTGTTGGTCTTGATATTATTTAACTTGTGTTGGGTGCCGTGAACTAAGATAAGTGAGGAGGAGGAGGAATTCTTTAACTAATCTGCCTATTAGTGACTTTTTTGTTGCTGAATTTCATTGGCTAAATCTTCAATTGAAGGTTGGTATTTTGTACACTTCAAGCCCAAGCAAGCGCTACTAACTTCATCTGTCAATCTGTTTCTTTTGTTGGTTTTGATATTATTTAACGCTGAGAATAAGGTTTCACAAAAGTACGTAGAGGGAAAAATTGTGAGTAAAGCCATTGCTATATTTTTCAGGGTGCTAAAAGTGTCTGGTAATCGGTTCCAGGCACTCCAAATTTCCTGTTCGTAGTGGCACTCCTCTTGATTCTCCAAGCAGCACCTTTCCAGATTCTCAAGCTTTGACCTCAAGTCGACAAACACCTGAGCCCAGATCCTGTCTTGAAATTCTACAAGTTGCATCTCCAAATCATCAATTTGCATCCATTGGAAACCATTTAATTCCAAACTACTGTAGACTAATACATCAGGATACTTAATTATTTTCATGGTCTGTTCTAGGCTTCTAAATTGATTAAATCTATCACTGAACTGGTCAAGTAACGAGTCTAAAACATGCTGGTACTTTATATGCAAGGGTTCCATTTCATTTTGTATAGCTGCACTGGCCTTCTCAAAATACTTTGTTACTCGAGGAAAATACTTATAAGTTTTAGTTTCTACATCTCGCTTGAAAATTTTAAGTTTACTTTCAAAAGCTTTTATGTATCCAAACATAACGTCAATACTTTTGCCAAAACCTTGTAACTTTAAGTTCAGTTCATTAATATGAACAGAGAGATCTGTAAAAAAACATCAGGGTGTTGACCCACTTATCATCATTGAGCTGAGGAAAGTTTCCCAGATCCTTATCCTCAAGAAATACCTTAATTTCTTCAAACCACTCCACAAAGCGCTCAAGAACTTTGCCTCGGCTCAGCCATCTTACATTATTGTACATCAGCAGTCCACTGTAGGTGGAATCAACCTCCAGTAAAAGTGCAGAAAATTCTCGCTTGTGAAGGGGGAGAGCAGCTATTAAATTTATTTTTGTAACAGCTGATATTAAGTCGTTTAAGTCAGTGAATCCTGCCTTGGCACATAAAGCCTCCTGATGGATAATACAATGAAAAGGCATAATCAGATGTCCAATAGCTTCCGTAAACAATTTGACAAATCCAACTTTTTTCCCCACCATGTTTGGTGCCCCGTCTGTCGTCACTGACACAACTTTAGAGATATCAATGCTTAGGTCACGGAATGTTTGTATAACAACCTTACATATTTCGCTTCCTGATGTACTTGTTGGCACTGATACTAACTTCTCTCATTGTGAGACCATCAGAATATCGACCAATAATGACCAACTGAGCAAGTGATGTGACATCAGTAGTTTCATCAAGAGAGATCGAAAGCGAATGCTACATACCTGTAGAAGGTATTCTCTGAGGACAGCAGGCTGATTGTTCTCACTGATGGGTGACGTCCATGGCAGCCCCTCCAATCGGAAACTTCACTAGCAAAGTCCTTTGCCAGTCCTCGCGCGCCCATGCGCACCACGCATGCGCGGCCGTCTTCCCGCCCGAACCGGCTCGTGTTCGTCAGTCCCATATGTAGCAAGACAAAGACAAGGGAAGACAACTCCAAAGGGGAGGCGGGCGGGTTTGTGAGAACAATCAGCCTGCTGTCCTCGGAGAATACCTTCTACAGGTATGTAGCATTCGCTTTCTCCGAGGACAAGCAGGCTGCTTGTTCTCACTGATGGGGTATCCCTAGCTCCCAGGCTCACTCAAAACAACAAACATGGTCAATTGGGCCTCGCAACGGCGAGGACATAACTGAGATTGACCTAACAATTTTTCCAACTAACTGGGAGTGTAGCCTGGAACAGAACAAACATGGGCCTAGGGGGGTGGAGTTGGATCCTAAACCCCGAACAGATTCTGAAGCACTGACTGCCCGAACCGACTGTCGCGTCGGGTATCCTGCTGCAGGCAGTAATGAGATGTGAATGTGTGGACAGATGACCACGTCGCAGCTTTGCAGATCTCTTCAATAGTGGCTGACTTCAAGTAGGCCACTGACGCAGCCATGGCTCTGACATTATGAGCCGTGACATGCCCCTCAAGAGCCAGCCCAGCCTGGGCGTAAGTGAAGGAAATGCAATCTGCTAGCCAATTGGATATGGTGCGTTTCCCCACAGCCACTCCCCTCCTGTTGGGATCAAAAGAAACAAACAATTGGGCGGACTGTCTGTTGGGCTGTGTCCGCTCCAGATAGAAGGCCAATGCTCTTTTGCAGTCCAATGTGTGCAGCTGAAGTTCAGCAGGGCAGGAATGAGGACGGGGAAAGAATGTTGGCAAGACAATTGACTGGTTCAGATGGAACTCCGACACAACCTTTGGCAAGAACTTAGGGTGAGTGCGGAGGACTACTCTGTTATGATGAAATTTGGTGTAAGGGGCCTGGGCTACCAGGGCCTGAAGCTCACTGACTCTACGAGCTGAAGTAACTGCCACCAAGAAAATGACCTTCCAGGTCAAGTACTTCAGATGGAAGTTCAGTGGCTCAAAAGGAGGTTTCATCAGCTGGGTGAGAACGACGTTGAGATCCCATGACACTGTAGGAAGTTTGACAGGGGGCTTTGACAAAAGCAAACCTCTCATGAAGCGAACAACAAAAGGCTGTCCTCAGATGGGCTTACCTTCCACACGGTAATGGTATGCACTGATTGCACTAAGGTGAACCCTTACAGAATTGGTCTTGAGACCAAACTCAGACAAGTGCAGAAGGTATTCAAGCAGGGTCTGTGTAGGACAAGAGCGAGGATCTAGGGCCTTGCTGTCACACCAGACGCCAAACCTCCTCCATAGAAAGAAGTAACTCCTCTTAGTGGAATCTTTCCTGGAAGCAAGCAAGATGCGGGAGACACCCTCTGACAGACCCAAAGAGGCAAAAGTCTACGCTCTCAACATCCAGGCCGTGAGAGCCAGAGATCGGAGGTTGGGATGCAGAAGCGCCCCTTCGTCCTGTGTGATGAGGGTCGGAAAACACTCCAATCTCCACGGTTCTTCGGAGGATAACTCCAGAAGCAGAGGGAACCAGATTTGACGCGGCCAAAAAGGAGCAATCAGAATCATGGTGCCTCGGTCTTGCCTGAGTTTCAACAAAGTCTTCCCCACCAGAGGTATGGGAGGATAAGCATACAGCAGACCCTCCCCCCAGTCCAGGAGGAAGGCATCCGATGCCAGTCTGCCGTGGGCCTGAAGCCTGGAACAGAACTGAGGGACTTTGTGGTTGGCTCGAGATGCAAAGAGATCTACCAAGGGGGTGCCCCGCACCTGGAGGATCTGTCGCACTACCCGGGAATTGAGCGACCACTCGTGAGGTTGCATAATCCTGCTCAGTCTGTCGGCCAGACTGTTGTTTACGCCTGCCAGATATGTGGCTTGGAGCACCATGCCGTGACGGCGAGCCCAGAGCCACATGCTGACGGCTTCCTGACACAGAGGGCGAGATCCGGTGCCCCCCTGCTTGTTGATGTAATACATGGCAACCTGGTTGTCTGTCTGAATTTGGATAATTTGGTGGGACAGCCGATCTCTGAAAGCCTTCAGAGCGTTCCAGACCGCTCGCAACTCCAGAAGATTGATCTGCAGATCGCGTTCATGGAGGGACCAGCTTCCCTGGGTGTGAAGCCCATCGACATGAGCTCCCCACCCCAGGAGAGACGCATCCGTAGTCAGCAGTTTTTGTGGCTGAGGAATTTGGAAAGGACGTCCCAGAGTCAAATTGGACCAAATCGTCCACCAATACAGGGATTTGAGAAAACTCATGGACAGGTGGATCACGTCTTCTAGATCCCCAGCAGCCTGAAACCACTGGGAAGCTAGGGTCCATTGAGCAGATCTCATGTGAAGGCGGGCCATGGGAGTCACATGAACTGTGGAGGCCATGTGGCCCAGCAGTCTCAACATCTGCCGAGCTGTGATCTGCTAGGACGCTCGCACCCGCGAGACGAGGGACAACAAGTTGTTGGCTCTCGCCTCTGGGAGATAGGCACGAGCCGTCCGAGAATCCAGCAGAGCTCCTACGAATTTGAGTCTCTGTACTGGGAGAAGATGGGACTTTGGATAATTTATAACAAACCTCAGTAGCTCCAGGAGGCGAATAGTCATCTGCATGGACTGTAGAGCTCCTGCCTCGGATGTGTTCTTCACCAGCCAATCATCGAGATATGGGAACACGTGTACCCCCAGCCTGCGAAGTGCCGCTGCTACTACAGCCAAGCACTTCGTGAACACTCTGGGCGCAGAGGCGAGCCCAAAGGGTAGCACACAGTACTGGAAGTGACGTGTGCTCAGCCGAAATCACAGATACTTTCTGTGAGCTGGCAGTATCGGGATGTGCGTGTAGGCGTCCTTCAAGTCCAGAGAGCATAGCCAATCGTTTTCCTGAATCATGGGGAGAAGGGTGCCCAGGGAAAGCATCCTGAACATTTCCTTGACCAGATATTTGTTCAGGGCCCTTAGGTCTAGGATGGGACGCATCCCCTCTGTTTTCTTTTCCACAAGGAAGTACCTGGAATAGAATCCCAGCCCTTCCTGCCCGGATGACACGGGCTCGACCGCATTGGCGCTGAGAAGGGCGGAGAGTTCCTCTGCAAGTACCTGCTTGTGTTGGAAGCTGTAAGACTGAGCTCCCGGTGGACAATTTGGAGGTTTGGAGGCCAAATTGAGGGTGTATCCTTGCCGGACCATTTGAAGAACCCACTGATCGGAGGTTATGAGAGGCCACCTTTGGTGAAAAACTTTCAACCTCCCTCCGACCGGCAGGTCGCCCGGCACTGACACTTGGATGTCGGCTATACTCTGCTGGAGCCAGTCAAAAGCTCGTCCCTTGCTTTTGCTGGGGAGCCGAGGGGCCTTGCTGAGGCGCACGCTGCTGACGAGAGCGAGCGTGCTGGGGCTTAGCCTGGACCGTAGGCTGTCGAGAAGGAGGATTGTACCTACGCTTACCAGAAGAGTAGGGAACAGTCTTCCTTCCCCCATAAAAACGTCTACCTGTAGAGGTAGAAGCTGAAGGCTGCCGGCGGGAGAACTTGTCGAAAGCGGTATCCCGCTGGTGGAGCTGCTCTACCACCTGTTCGACTTTCTCTCCAAAAATATTATCCGCACGGCAAGGCGAGTCCGCAATCCGCTGCTGGATCCTATTCTCTAGGTTGGAGGCACGCAGCCATGAGAGTCTGCGCATCACCACACCTTGAGCAGCGGCCCTGGACGCAACATCAAAGGTGTCATACACCTCTCTGGCCAGGAATTTTCTGCACGCCTTCAGCTGCCTGACCACCTCCTGAAATGGCTTGGCTTGCTCAGGAGGGAGCTTGTCCACCAAGCCCGCCAACTGCCGCACATTGTTCCGCATGTGTATGCTCGTGTAGAGCTGGTAAGACTGGATTTTGGCCACGAGCATAGAAGAATGGTAGGCCTTCCTCCCAAAGGAGTCTAAGGTTCTAGAGTATTTGCCCGGGGGCGCCGAAGCATGCTCCCTAGAACTCTTAGCCTTCTTTAGGGCCAAATCCACAACTCCAGAGTCGTGAGGCAACTGAGTGCGCATCAGCTCTGGGTCCCCATGGATCCGGTACTGGGACTCGATCTTCTTGGGAATGTGGGGATTAGTTAAAGGCTTGGTCCAGTTCGCCAGCAATGTCTTTTTTAGGACATGATGCATGGGTACTGTGGACGCTTCCTTAGGTGGAGAAGGATAGTCCAGGAGCTCAAACATTTCAGCCCTGGGCTCGTCCTCCACAACCACCGGGAAGGGGATGGCCGTAGACATCTCCCGGACAAAGGCCGCAAAAGACAGACTCTCGGCAGGAGAAAGCTGCCTTTCAGGGGAGGGAGTGGGATCAGAAGGAAGGCCATCAGACTCCTCGTCAGAGAAATATCTGATGTCTTCCTCCTCCTCCCACGAGGCCTCACCATCAGTATCAGACACAAGTTCACGGACCTGTGTCTGAAGCCGTGCCCGGCTCGACTCCGTGGAACCACGGCCACGGTGTGAGCGTCGAGAGGTAGACTCCCTCGCCCGCACCGGCGAAGCTCCCTCGGTACCGGAGGGGAAGGGCGCAACAGCTCTCCCAGGATCTCTGGGAGAACGGCCCGGAGACTCTCGTGCAGAGCGGCTGTGGAGAAAGACATGGAAGCCGATGCAGGTGTCGATGTCAGAGTCTGTTCTGGGCGTGGAGGCTGTTCCGGGCTGTCCAAGGTGGAGCGCATCAACACCTCCTGAACAGAGGGTGAGCGGTCCTCCTGGTGCCGATGCCTACTGGGTGCCGACTCCCTCAGCGACCCAGAGCTCTCGGTACCGACGCGGGAAGGAGACCGGTGTCGATGCTTCTTTGACTTTTTCAAACGAAGCATGTCACCAGAGCTTCCCCGTACCGACGAGGAGGACGTAGAATCCAGCCGTCGCTTCCTCGGGGCCGAGGCCGAAGAAGGTCGGTCTCGGGGGGGCTGTACCGCAGGAGCCCTCAGGGTAGGGGGAGACCCACCCGAAGGCTCACCGTCACCAGCAGGGGAATGGACAGCCCTCACCTGCACTCCAGTCGAAGCACCACCGTCCGACGACATCAGCACTAGTGGAGGTCCCGGTACCACCGACGCCGACTTCCGATGTCTCGGCCCCGACGACGCAGAGGGTCGATGCCTCGATGCACTCGATGCAGTCGCGGCCGAGGACGGAGGTCTTGACGCTGAAGATGTCGACGCACTCAATACTCCCGGTGCCGACGAAGAGCCCGAGAACAAAACGTTCCACTGGGCCAATCTCGCTACCTGAGTCCTTTTCTGTAGAAGGGCGCAAAGACTACAGGCCTGCGGGCGGTGCCCAGCCCCCAGACACTGAAGACACGACGCGTGCCTGTCAGTGAGCGAGATTACCCGGGCGCACTGGGTGCACTTCTTGAAGCCGCTGGAAGGCTTCGATGTCATGGGCGGAAAAATCACGCCGGCGAGATCAAAACTCGAAATGACGAAAATTGGCACCACAAAAATAGGGAGAAGAAAATTTCGACCGAGGCTTAACTGAGGCCTACCCCGACGACGAAAGAAAACTTACCGGGGCGAAAAGCTCGAAATACGGGAAGGAAAAAAACCAAAAAGGCTCTTCCCGAACACTTTTAAACTTTTTGAGAAGAAACGAGTCGAAAACGACGCGCGAGGTCAACTTTCCGGGGCACGAACGGCGAAACACGACCGTACCGAGCGCGGACAAAAGAAGACTGACGAACACGAGCCGGTTCGGGCGGTAAGACGGCCGCGCATGCGCGGTGCGCATGGGCGCGCGAGGACTAGCAAAGGCCTTTGCTAGTGAAGTTTCCGATTAGAGGGGCTGCCGTGGACGTCACCCATCAGTGAGAACAAGCAGCCTGCTTGTCCTCGGAGAAAAATATTTACAATTACTTATGTCTCTCTTTAATTGATGTTGTACGTTTGTGTTCAGTCTCATTATTCGGTCTTTTATGATATTTCTACTGAGTGGTAACTCAGATATTCTCTTAATAATTGCATCTTTATTCTGCATATCGTGAAATAGAACTGGTGCACATCTTAGGAGAGTTTCTTTAATAAATTCTCCCTCACTGAGTGCTTTTCCATGCTGAGCTATGGAGTGAGCAACGCTCAAACTTGCAGATGTTAAATTTGTAGAACCTGCGGAGCTTAAAGAACAAAATGGGATTTTAGAGACTGAACAATTCTTTTACATACAAGTCAAACATTATATACAAACACAAGGGTGGTTGAAGACGGACCCGGAAGAGTTTGAGGGCCTAGAAAATATGTGGAGTTCCCTGGGGAAAATGAAAGGTACTATTTCGATATTGTATAAATTTTTAAGGGGTAGGACCTTTGAGAAGTGTCCTTATATGCTTCAGTGGGAACGGGATTTGAATAAGGAATTTACAGCACACGAGTGGAAGGCAATTTTGGCTGAGGTTACTAAAGCCTCAACTTGTGTGCTGATAAAGGAAAATGCTTTCAAAATCCTGTCACGATGGTATTATACCCCACACAGACTGCATGTTATGTTTCCAGGGACATCACAATGGTGTTGGAGATGTGGAGATGAGGAAGGGACCTATCTACACATTTGGTGGTCCTGTGCCAAAATACAGGTCTTCTGGGGAAATGTCGCAACAAAGATAGCAGCCCACACGGGGAAGCCCTTCCCGTGTGAACCTCAATGGTGTTTGCTTGGATTGGGTAATAGACGAGGAGCTAAATGGCAGAGTCGGTTTAAAAGAATGTGCTTGGCAGCGGCAAAAACTGTAATAGCAAAGCATTGGAAACAATTAGAGGCACCCTCAGAAGAGGATTGGCTTTTGAAGTTATCTTTGATTGGCGAAATGGAGAAATTTACGGACAAAAGATTGGGACGTTATAATGAATCTTCAGAACTATGGACTCAATATCGGAGTTTAACCCGCATGACATAAATCTTAAACGTATAATTTGTTGAGGGGGGAGGGGGGATGAGGGAGGGGGATGGGAACATTTTGGATTGTATCAGCGAATGACTGCTTGATATGCAATATGTTTGTTATTACATAAAACCAATAAATAAATATAAATTTAAAAAAAAAAAAAAAAATTTGTAGAACCTTTTACAAATTTAAGGATGGAATTAGATTGGCTCTTATAAAAGTGTAGCTGCCTGGAAATATATTCCTTCCTTTCATCTTCACTTTTTATCAAGAGCTGGGAATGATTAGTTTCAAAATGTCTATTTATATTCCACGTTCTGCTTACTACCGTTTCAGTACATAGAACGCAAAATGACCTGCCATTTTTTTCTATAATGCCATACATCTCAGTCCATGTCTCTTGAAAGGGTCGGCTACTGCTACTACCACTTCCTTTACTTAACCTTGGTTTTTTATTTTTTGGGTTCTCCATCAGGGGGCAGTGACAGAACATAGAATTATAGATAGCCTGTTAGCCCTGCAGGCAATTAGGGGTAAACTAGCCTAACTGACCACCTTATGTAAATTAAGATGGCTGCCGCTATTTCTAATGGCGGGAAACGGCACACATAGCACATGCCCTCGCCTCTCCCAGCCTCCCCCTCACCTATCTCAGTAATGATGGTCAATTAGAAATCCACGATACCCCAGAACAGTAGATTGGATTATGGTTGCTGTGGTTATGTGGTTGCTGGTAATGGCAATCACAGGGCCCCCAGAGATGCGCCCCCCACGTCATTCCGCTGCTCTCTGCTCCGCCGGCCGGAAGTGTGGTGAAAGATCCCCTAACGGCCGTGCAGGAGCCGGGGCAGAGGGAGCAGCAGGGAGGGAACGAGCGGAGGACTCGGAGGGAGCCAATAGGAGCGCACACGGCATCCCCCCAGCGGGTAAACATGCACCGGGGGGGGGGGAGGGGGGAGGTCGCGCTGCACCTGGGGGGGGGGGCGCATCGGCGATCCGCGCCAGGTGTCAGCAAGGAATGCCGCTGCTTCTCTGTATGCAGCCACATGCGGCCGCGGGGCATCGAAAATGGCTACGCGTGTCATAGGTTCGCCATCAGGGTCCTAGATGGTATTCATTCCAGAGTACTGATAGAATTGAAAAATGAACTTGCAGAACTATTGTTAGTAATATGTAATTTATCTTTAAAATCAAGTGTGGTACCAGAAGATTGGAGGGTAGCCCATGTAACGTTGATATTTAAAAAAGGTTCTAGAGGAGATCCAGGAAATTATAAACTGGTGAGCCTGGCACTGGTGCAGGGCAAAATAGTAGAGACTATTACAAAGAACAAAATTACAGAGCATAATCAAAAGTATGGATTAATGAGACAAAGCCAACATGGATTTAGTGAAGGGAAATCTTGCCTCACCAACCTATTACATTTCTTTGAAGGGGTGAACAAATATGTGGATAAAGGCGAGCCAGTTGATATTGCGTATCTGGATTTTCAAAAGACGTTTGACAAAGTACTTCATGAAAGACTCCAGAAGAAATTGGAGAGTCATGGGATAGAAAGTAGTGTCCTACTGTGGATTAAAAACTAGTTAAAGGATAGAAAACAGAGAGTACAGTTAAATGGTCAGTATTTTCAATGGAGAAGGGTAGATAGTGGGGTACCCCAGGGGTCTGTGCTGGGACTACTGCTTTTTAACAGATTTATAAATGATCTAGAGATGGGAGTAACTAATGAGGTAATTAAATTTGCTGACGACACAAAGTTATTCAAAGTTGTTAAATTGGAATAGGATTGTGAAAAATTACAAGAGGACCTTACGAGACTGGGCATCTAAATGGCACATGACATTTAATGTGAGCAACTGCAAAGTGATGCATGTGGGAAAGAAGAACCCCAACTATAGCTATGTGATGCAAGGTTCCACATTAAGAGTCACCGACCAAGAAAGGGATCTCGGCGTCGTTGTTGATGATACGTTGAAGCCCTCTGCTCAGTGTGCTCTGGCAAATAGACTGTTAGGTATTATTAGCAAAGAAATGGAAAACAAAAGTGAGGACATTATAATGCCTTTGTTTCGGTCCATGGTGCGACTGCACCTCGAATAAAGGGGAGTACTCTATAATCTACTCTATAATTTATGAACTTTAATGCAAAGCTACTTTGTAATTTACCTTTTCATTTATGAACTCTAATACAATATCACTTTGTATTTCTCAACCCGGAAACGGCGATCGCCACGCCGGCACAACGTAAGCCACAATGAGCCTGCAAATAGGTGGGAAAGTGAATGATACATACCTGTAGCAGGTGTTCTCCGAGGACAGCAGGCTGATTGTTCTCACGACTGGGTGACGTCCGCGGCAGCCCCCACCAACCGGAAAGAAGCTTCGCGGGACGGTCGGCACGCAGGGCACGCCCACCGCGCATGCGCGGCCGTCTTCCCGCCCGTGCGCGACCGCTCCCGCCAGTTGAATGACTAGCAAAAGAAGGATGAAACACACAACTCCAAAGGGGAGGAGGGAGGGTAGGTGAGAACAATCAGCCTGCTGTCCTCGGAGAACACCTGCTACAGGTATGTATCATTCACTTTCTCCGAGGACAAGCAGGCTGCTTGTTCTCACGACTGGGGTATCCCTAGCTCTCAGGCTCACTCAAAACAAGAACCCAGGTCAATTGAACCTCGCAACGGCGAGGGTACAACAGAAAATTGACCTACGAAGAACAACTAACTGAGAGTGCAGCCTGACCAGAATAAATTCGGGTCCTGGAGGGTGGAGTTGGATTTACACCCCAAACAGATTCTGCAGCACCGACTGCCCGAACCGACTGTCGCGTCGGGTATCCTGCTGGAGGCAGTAATGTGATGTGAATGTGTGGACAGATGACCACGTCGCAGCCTTGCAAATCTCTTCAATAGTGGCTGACTTCAAGTGGGCCACCGACGCTGCCATGGCTCGAACACTATGAGCCGTGACATGACCCTCAAGAGCCAGCCCAGTCTGGGCGTAAGTGAAGGAAATGCAATCTGCTAGCCAATTGGAGATGGTGCGTTTCCCGACAGCGACCCCTAGCCTGTTAGGGTCGAAAGAAATAAACAATTGGGCGGACTGTCTGTGGGGCTGTGTCCGCTCCAAGTAGAAGGCCAATGCTCTCTTGCAGTCCAATGTGTGCAACTGACGTTCAGCAGGGCGGGTATGCGGCCTGGGGAAAAATGTTGGCAAGACAATTGACTGGTTAAGATGGAACTCCGACACCACCTTCGGCAGGAACTTTGGGTGGGTGCGGAGCACTACTCTGTTATGATGAAATTTGGTATATGGAGCGTGAGCTACTAGGGCTTGAAGCTCACTGACCCTACGAGCTGAAGTAACTGCCACCAAGAAAATGACCTTCCAGGTCAAGTACTTCAGATGGCAGGTATTCAGTGGCTCAAAAGGAGGTTTCATCAGCTGGGTGAGGACGACGTTGAGATCCCATGACACTGTGGGAGGCTTGATAGGGGGCTTTGACAAGAGCAAGCCTCTCATGAATCGAACTACTAAAGGCTCTCCAGAGATGGCTTTACCTTCCACACGATAATGGTAAGCACTAATCGCACTGAGGTGATTCCTTACTGAGTTGGTCTTGAGACCAGACTCTGATAAGTGCAGAAGGTATTCAAGCAGGTTCTGTGCAGGACAAGAACGAGGTTCTAGGGCCTGGCTCTCACACCAAACGACAAACCTCCTCCACTTGAAAAAGTAACTCTTTTTAGTGGAATCCTTCCTAGAGGCAAGCAAGACACGGGAGACACCCTCAGACAGACCCAACGCAGCGAAGTCTACGCCCTCAACATCCAGGCCGTGAGAGCCAGGGATTGAAGGTTGGGGTGCAGCAACGCTCCGTCGTTCTGCGAGATGAGAGTCGGAAAACACTCCAATCTCCACGGTTCTTCGGAGGACAACTCCAGAAGAAGAGGAAACCAGATCTGACGAGGCCAAAAGGGCGCGATCAGAATCATGGTGCCACAGTCTTGCTTGAGCTTCAGTAAGGTCTTCCCCACCAAAGGTATGGGAGGATAAGCATACAGGAGGCCGGTCCCCCAATGAAGGAGAAAGGCATCTGACGCTAGCCTGCCGTGTGTCTGAAGTCTGGAACAGAACAGAGGCAGCTTGTGGTTGGTCCGAGAGGCGAAAAGGTCCACCGAGGGGGTGCCCCACTCTCGGAAGATCTTGCGTACCACTCTGGAATGGAGCGACCACTCGTGCGGTTGCATGACTCTGCTCAGTCTGTCGGCCAGACTGTTGTTTACGCCTGCCAGGTACGTGGCTTGGAGTAGCATGCCGAACCGGCATGCCCACCGCCACATCCCGACGGCTTCCTGACAGAGGAGGCGAGATCCGGTGCCCCCCTGCTTGTTGACGTAATACATTGCAACCTGATTGTCTGTCCGAATTTGGATAATTTGGTAGGACAGCCGATCTCTGAAAGCCTTCAGTGCGTTCCAGATCGCTCGGAGCTCCAGGAGGTTGATCTGCAGATCCTTTTCCTGGAGGGACCACAGACCCTGGGTGTGAAGCCCATCGACATGAGCTCCCCACCCCAGGCGAGACGCATCCGTCGTCAGCACTTTCGTGGGCTGCGGAATTTGGAATGGACGTCCCAGGGTCAAATTGGTCCGAATGGTCCACCAGAGCAGTGAAGTGCGGCAACTGGTGGAGAGGCGGATGACATCTTCTAGATTCCCGGTGGCTTGGAACCACTGGGAAGCTAGGGTCCATTGAGCAGATCTCATGTGAAGACGAGCCATGGGAGTCACATGAACTGTGGAGGCCATATGACCCAGAAGTCTCAACATCTGCCGAGCTGTGACCTGCTGAGACGCTCTGGTCTGCGAGGCCAGGGCCAGGAGATTGGTGGCCCTCGCTTCGGGAAGGTAGGCCTGAGCCGTCTGGGCATTCAGCAGAGCTCCTATGAATTCCAGAGACTGTGTTGGCTGGAGATGGGACTTTGGGTAATTTATCACAAACCCCAGCAGCTCCAGAAGTCGAGTAGTGCACTGCATAGACCGGAGGGCTCCCGCCTCCGAGGTGTTCTTGACCAGCCAATTGTCGAGATATGGGAACATGTGCACTCCCAGCTTGCGTAGGTAGGCCGCTACCACCACGAGGCACTTTGTAAACACTCGTGGGGCAGAGGCGAGCCCAAAGGGCAGCACACAATACTGAAAGTGCCGTGCGCCCAGGCGGAATCTGAGATACTGTCTGTGAGCTGGCAGTATCGGGATGTGAGTGTATGCGTCCTTTAAATCCAGGGAACATAGCCAATCGTTTTTCTGAATCATTGGCAGAAGGGTGCCCAAGGAAAGCATCCTGAACTTTTCTTTGACCAGGAATTTGTTCAGGCCTCTCAGGTCTAGGATGGGACGCATCCCCCCTGTTTTCTTTTCCACAAGGAAGTACCTGGAATAGAATCCCTGCCCTTCCTGCCCGGGTGGTACGGGCTCGACCGCATTGGCGCTGAGAAGGGCGGAGAGTTCCTCTGCAAGTACCTGCTTGTGATGGGAGCTGAAAGATTGAGCTCCCGGAGGACAATTTGGAGGCAGGGAGGCCAAATTCAGGGCGTATCCGCACCGCACTATTTGGAGAACCCACTGGTCGGAGGTTATGAGAGGCCACCTTTGGTGAAAAAATTTTAACCTCCCCCCGACCGGCAGATCGTTCGGTACGGACACTTTGAGGGCGGCTATGTTCCCGTGGATCCAGTCAAAAGCCCGTCCCCGGCTTTTGCTGTGGAGGCGCAGGGGGCTGCTTAGGCGCACGCTGTTGACGAGAACGAGCGCGCTGGGTCTGTCCCTGTGCCTGACGTGGCCTTCGGGCCGGCTGGTTGTACCTACGCTTTGCAAAAGAATAGGGTGCAGCCTGCCGGGCCCGGGAAAAACGTCCACCTGCTGAGGTGGATGCTGAAGGCGCCCGGTGGGAGAGCTTGTCGAGGGTGGTTTCCCGCTGATGCAGTTGGTCCACCAGCTGCTCGACCTTCTCACCAAAAATGTTATCCCCCCGGCAAGGGACGTCGGCCAGCCTCTGCTGGGTGCGGTTGTCCAGGTCCGAGGCACGCAGCCATGAGAGCCTGCGCATCACGATACCTTGGGCCGCAGCACGAGACGCCACGTCACAGGTGTCAGATACCCCTGGACAGGAAATTTCTGCACGCCTTCAGCTGCCTGACCACCTCCTGATAAGGCCTGGACTGCTCCGGCGGGAGCTTATCGACCAGGTCCGCCAGCTGCTTCACATTGTTCCGCATGTGGATGCTCATATAGAGCTGGTATGACTGGATGCGGGTCACGAGCATGGAGGATTGGTAGGCCTTCCTCCCAAACGAGTCCAGAGTGCGAGACTCCCGCCCCGGGGGCGCCGAGGCGGTATCCCTCGAACTCCGTGCCCTCTTGAGAGCAGAATCCACGACCGCCGAGTCATGGGGCAATTGTGGCCGCATTAACTCTGGGTCAGAGTGGATCCTGTACTGGGACTCTGCTTTCTTGGGAATGGTGGGATTAGTTAACGGTCGCATCCAGTTCCGAAGCAGTGTCTCCTTGAGGACATTGTGCAGCGGTACCGTGGAGGACTCTCTAGGTGGTGATGGATAGTCGAGGACCTCGAGCATCTCGGCCCTCGGCTCTTCCACAGAGACCACGGGGAAGGGAATGCTGATAGACATATCCCGCACAAAGGAGGCAAAGGAGAGACTCTCAGGAGGCGAGAGCTTCCTCTCCGGTGAAGGCGTGGGGTCCGAGGGAAAGCCCGTAGACTCCTCTGAGGAGAAATATCTAGGGTCCTCCTCTTCCCCCCACGAGGCCTCATCCTCGGTATCGGACATAAGCTCATGTAGCTGAGTCCTGAACCGGGCCCGGCTCGACGTCGAGGCACCGAGGCCTCGGTGTCGTCGAGCGGTGGACTCCCGCGCCGGCGGGGACGAAGCTCCCTCCATCGACGTCGACGGGGACTCCACCTGCGTGGCGGTCGAGACCGGCGCCGCAAGCGGCGGCGGTGTCGACGGCCCCGGCGCCGGGCTAGAGCTCGCCGGCGCCACAGTCATCGGCGCCGCCAGGATCCCTGGAAGGATGGCTCTGAGGCACTCGTCCAGGCCCGCTGCCGGGAAAGGCGGTGGGGCCGGTAGGGGTGTCGGCGCCAGAAGCTGATGGGGGCCAGGAGACAGAACCCTGACGCATCGGTACCTCCACAACCGACGGGGACCTCTCCTCTCGACGTGGACGCTTCGGCGTCGCCTCCTCTCCGATGTCCGGATGCACCGAGGGCGACCGATGACGGCGCTTCTTATCCTTCTTGCGATGCACGTCACCGGCGCCGGGAGGTATGGAGGAGGAGGAGGACGATCCCCCTCGGTCTCGAGGAGCCGGGTCAGACAGGGTTCGGTCCCGTGGACCACGGGCTGAGGGAGTGACCGGGGCCGACTGCCCGCGCGGCCTCTCACCTCTACCCTCACCGGAGGACCGGCGGGCCGACGGGACCTGTTCTCCTGGGGTCGATGCCATCGGTGCCGATGTCTCGGGCATCGATACCGGTACCGAAGGACCGGGCGTCGATACCGATGCCGTCGAGGTCGACGTCGAGGGGCCGACGCAAGTTCCAAAAAGACGGTCCCGTAGAACTTGCCTCGCAACCTGAGTCCGTTTCCGGAGACCGAGACACAGGGGACACGACTTGAGATTGTGCTCCGGCCTGAGGCACTGGAGGCACCAAGCGTGGGTGTCGGTCTGCGAGATCGGCCGGCCGCACCGACCACACTTTTTAAATCCACTCGGGACCTTCGAGGACATCGACGGAAAAATCGCGTCGGCGAAGTCAAAGTCGTCGATGGTGGCGGAAATCACACCTCGAAAAAGGGGAAAACGACCGTGCGGCCACTAGGCCGCAACGCGGCGTCCCCGCTAGAAGTGAGGGAAAAGGGGAGCGTGTGCTCCACACGCTCAGGTTTTTTTTTTTTTTTTTTTTTAAAGAAAACCGGGCGGTGCCAAAACAAATAGAAACGAAAAAAAATAAACGATTCGCGTAAACGCGATCAACTTTCCGGCGGCTGAGAATAGAGAGAGCGGCAAAGCACGACTCTCTCCAGACGCGGAAAAAAAGGAACTGGCGGGAGCGGTCGCGCACGGGCGGGAAGACGGCCGCGCATGCGCGGTGGGCGTGCCCTGCGTGCCGACCGTCCCGCGAAGCTTTTTCCGGTTGGTGGGGGCTGCCGCGGACGTCACCCAGTCGTGAGAACAAGCAGCCTGCTTGTCCTCGGAGAAAAAGAGGGATACAAATTCAACAAATAAAATAAATAAATAAATAAAATGCTACCCTAGAGGTTCTGGATTTGAGCTTTCTAACTAAGAGCCTAAATTTGGCTTCCAGAACCTCTCTCCCACATTTTCCTATGTGTCACTGGCACCCACATGTACCAAGACAGCCGGCTCCTCCCCAGCAATATCTAAAATCCTATCTAGGTGACACGTGAGGTCTGCCACCTTTCAACAGGCAGACAAGTGACCAGGCAATCCCCAAGTCCAACCAGCCCCTCAGCTATGTACTTACCTAATAATCGAATCACCAACTACAACAGCAGTCCTAACCCTTCCCTCCTGGGCAAAAGCTCCTGGAAACACATCATTGGTGCGAAAGGATATTGCATCCCATAGTGGGCTGGTCCTGGCTACAGGATTACTTCCAGCTGCACCAAGGTGGTGATGTCCTTTTAGAAAACTTCCCTCCTTCAAGGCAGCACAGGGGCTGTTAGTCTAGAGATGGGACTTCTCTACAACATCCCTAAAGGCCTCCTCTATATATCTCTGTGTCTCCTTCAGCTCCACCAATTCTATAACCTCAAGAGAACAGACTCATTCTCTGAGAGCTAGGAGCTCTTTGCATCGAGCACACACATAAAACCTTAATCATACATGTGGCACTCAGTGCAAAAGACTGGATAGCACCTCTCTCACTGCTGGACTTCTGTCTGATTCTTTTTTTTTAATCAATTATTTATAATCTTTCACTGTTTTGTCTACTGGAGTACCTGGAGAACGGTTCCTAGCCATGATGGGAAAATCTTCATCGTTATCTTCTGTGTCTCGGTGAGTCAAGATCTGATTTTGACCTATTTCTCTTTCCTTTCTCTTTGTGTTCTTTTCTCTACCTGCTGCTCATTTGCTTAAATTTTGTATTTATTCTCCCTTCCCTTTTGCCTTCAACTGTCATTTGTATTATTGTCTTCATGGGTCTATCCATCCCTAGAGAAAAAAAAAATACATTGTACTTCTTTTCTTTAGTTCATTGTAAGCCGCTTTGGGGCTGCATTCTGTGGCAAAAAGCGGGGTATAAATGATCTAAAATAAATAAATAATACAATAGGGAAAAAAAAGTCTAGACTAGAAAAAGTATTGTATACAGTCTATCTCTTTCTTAGACCACAAAAAGAAGAGGAACAGGGAGGGGAAGTTTAATAATTGAGGAGATATTATACTAATGTAACCATTGAAGAAAATGGCCTGGCCAGTTCACATACTTCTTATCTTAATCAAAAATCTTATTCTCTAACTTCTAGGCTATCCGGGATCTTTTTAGTATCTAGAAACACTTGAAGCTGATCCGGTTCAAAAAAGACATATTTTGTCCCAGTAAAGTTTATCAAACATTTACATGGATATACTAATGAAAATGTTGCTCCCAATTTTTTTGTTTCTTCTCTCAAAGCCAAGAATCTCTTTCTTCTATCCTGTGTTAATTTCGTAACGTCATGGAAGAGCCAAAATCCTTTGTGCACAAAATTTTTTTTAAGAATTTTGGAAGTATAGTTTCATAATCGAATTAACATCTTGTTCAAATACTAAAGACACAATTAAAGTTCTTCGCTGAGTTTCCTCAGAAAGTGATTCTTCTAATAAAGCAGATATAGTCAAAGGTTCAATTGGTGCATTTTCCGTTTTTGAAAATTCTGTTCCTATTAATGGTCACTGTGGTAAATAATATATCTTATTCACCGGAGGAATAGCTGAATTTGGATAAGCTAACACTTCTATTAGGTATTATTTAAATAATTCCATCTGATTTATGCCTTCCACGACAGGAAAATTGAGAATTCTTAAGTTCAACCGTCTATTAAAGTTTTCCATTTGTTCAATTCTCCTGTTAATAATAATTTTGTCTTTTATCAACGCTTCGTCTGTATTTTTAATATCTTTTATATCCTTTTGAATCTGCATAATCTGATTCTTAGGTTCTTGTTTAGTATTCTCCAAAAACTGTGTTAAAATGTCAACTTTACTCACAATTACAGACGTATCTTGAGCTGTTTTTATAACCATTTCAATAAGATCTTGCAAAGCCTCGAGGTTAATCTCCATGGGGGGTAAAGCCTCCTTGTTCTCTCTCCCTGCTCGCTGAGTTTGTGTACTGCCCGTTGGAGTCCTGTTTTCTTCGACTTCTGAGTCATTCAGGGCCCCTGCATTTCTCCAAGTTTGAGCAGGACATGGAGGAGGATTAAGCTCGGGAGGCGATAGAGATGTTTCGATTGCCTGGAGACTCAAAGCTCCTCCTTTCGGCTCCCAACACTGGCTCGACTTCTCCCACTACTTGTGAACTCGCCGTTATATATCTATCCATCGGCTGCTGAATTGGGGATGACGTTCTGGCCAGCAGCAGTTGGCCTTTCACCAATCCTTTTCTTTTCATGTGAGGCATTGAAAAACAAGTTTGCAAACAAACAGCAGCCAACTCAAGAGACAACCTAATGGTCAGGCCGCCATCTTGACTCCACCCCCCCCCCCCGGATCTCTTCTGTCTGATTCGTAGTATTATTAGTCTTATATAATCCAAGATGGCCGCCGACTAACGGGCAGACGATCCATCAGCTCCTGATCCCATCTCGGAGCTTGCCCGTTGTCTGGCTGGGCACTGACCCAATTTTGATCCTGAGGGTCCGTGTAATTTCAGGGCTCCTTCTGCTGCCTGTTTTGGCGTACACAACTTTGGATTTGGCTGTCTGTCTTCCGTCCTACTGTCTTGGTGCCAGCGTGCGGTCTGCCTGACGGAGTGGTTGCCGGGTCGGTGCGGGGTGCGCGACTGGGCCGGTGATTTCAGTCTTCGGGCTCCTCTTGCCTCGTCCACACTGCCAGTTTCCTCTGTGGGTCTGCCTGGCGTGCTCTGCTCTGCTTGCGCTCCCGTTGCTGCCGCTTGACTGCTGCCTGCAGGATACTGTGCTGCTGCCTTCTCCCAGCTCGTCCTCTTCTCCGTCGCGGTTCTTCGCTGCTGCCTTCGCGATCTTCAGGCCACCTGTCGGATCTGTTCCCAGACTATTCCTCTTCGGCAGGCCAGATGGAGTCACAGTGGAAGAGGTTCCTGGCTTGGAGAGTCCTGACGGTTGGGACTGCGGAGGATGACTGTTTGTCCACCATCTTGTTTCAGAGGATGCCTGCCTTCAGCTTCGTCCAGTCTCTGCATGCTGCTGCTGGCTCTTCAGTGCTTCATTTGGGGATCACTTTGCAGGACTTATTTACGTCAGCCTGGTCTTCCATCATCCCTCTTGGCCCGCTTGGACTTCTGCTGTTCCTCTTTGCCTTTCCCTTCTTGCCTTGTCCTCCCTGCCCTTACTGACGAAATGTAACTGTACTGTATTTATTTTAACTAGTTCATTGTAAGCCGCTTTGGGGCTGCAACACTGCGGCAAAAGGTGGGGTATAAATGATCTGAAATAAATAAATAAATTACAGAGTTGTTTAATTAAAACTTCTTAAGGTACTAGGGGTATCAGGTGAATATAAAGAGCGTTAAGAATACATGGTATAATATGTAATTTATTTAGTGTTTGCTTCTCAGAAACGAATTAAATGTAATGAAAACTCTCCTCTTGTTGTCCTAATTAGAATGGACTATAAATGAAATGTTGAGTTAGGGGTAGGTGTGTTGGAATAAGAACTGAACTAGGCCCTACTGTGTCTTCTAGAGTCTATCTGTTAATGCTCTGACAGAAAATTCAAGTTTTAAAACTATGGGGGAAAGAATATGGAAACTAGCTATTAAAGATTGTTTGTTTGTTTTTTTTAATTCAAATTGTGTTTATCAATATCCTACAATTCATCTTTTAAACCCAATCTTTAAGTTACCAAGCACAGAGCAAAATAATGTCACTTACCAGAGAAATGTGCGCTTCTCTCATAATTTCTCAGAAAGAAAGTTAACTGAGACCTGTATATAGTTTGGATTCAAAGGAGACTGCTTCAAACAAATCCTTTGAAGCTAGCTAAGTAATCAGACTGCCCTTAGTAACCTTTGCAAATATTCTACTTCCTCACACCTAAATTAAAGCCTAAGGCAGGTCAGTAGCAGTGCTACCTCAGAGAAATGTCCTCTTCTCTCAGAACTTCTCATGCTCGGAAGATCTTGCAGGCTATGCGCATATTGAGAGACCACTCATGTGGTTGCATTATCCTACTTAGTCTGTCAGCAAAGGTATTGTTTTTGCCGCAAGATAAGTGACTCGAAGGAACATGCCATGTCAGCGAGCCAAATGCCACATTCGTATGGCCTTCTTACACAGAAGGCGCGATCCAGTGTCCCCCTGCTTGTTGATGTTAATATACATTGCAATCTGATTGTCTGATTGGATGAGAACAATTTGGTAAGACAGCCAATCTCTGAAAGCTTTTAGAGCATTCCAGATCGCTTGGAGCTCCTGGAGACTGATGTGAAGATACGTTTCCTGGGAGGACCGAACTCCTTGAATGTGAAGCCCATTTCCATGAGCTCCCCATCCCAGGAGAGATTCATCAGTCATTAGTATTTTTTGTGGCTGAGGAATTTGGAAAGGAAGACCCAGCGTCAAATTGGATCAAATAGTCCATCACCGAAGGGAGCATACAAGCTGTGGGGACACTTGGATGAAACCTTCCAGGCTCCACGTGGCTTGACACCACTGAGAAGACAGGGTCCAGGAGCAGATCTCAAGTGAAGGTGTGTCTTGGATGTAACACACACTGTGAAGGCCATGTGGCCCAACAATCTCAACATCTGCCAAGCTGTGAACGGATGAGAAGCACGAACCTTGGACGCGAGTGTGAGAAGATCGTCTGCTCTCACGTCCGGGAGGTAGGCTCATACCATTCAAATATCGAGCAGGGCTCCTATGAACTCCAATCACTGGACAGGGCAAATATGGGACTTGGGGTAGTTTAAAACAAACCCTAGTAGCTCGAGCACCCAGTCATTCATATGGACTCCTGAGTACCCTCCTCCAGGTGCTCTTCACCAGCCAACTGTCAAGATACGGAAACACATGGACTCGCAAGACTGAGCAGCGATGCTGCAACTACCACTAGATATTTGGTGAAGACCCTGGGAGCTGATGCGAGGCCACAAGGCAGCATGCAGTACTGAAAGTGATGTGTTCCCAGTCGAAATCAAAGACATTTCCGGTGGGCAGGAAGTATCGGGATATGAGTACATGCATCCGTTAAGTCCAGAGAGCATAGTTATTTTGCTCAATCATTGGGTGCCCAGGGGAACCATCATGAAATGTTTTCAGACTAGGAATTTGTTCAGGACCCTTAGGTCTAGGATGGGACGTACCCCAGTTTTCTTTTGAACAAGGAAGTACCTGGAATAGAATCCTTGCCCTTCTTCCACTGATGGAATGGGTTCAACCTCATGGGCCTTCAGAAGGGCAGAGAGCTCCTCTTTAAGTACCTGCCTGTGCTGAGAGCTGAACAAATGAGCTCTCGGTGGGCAATTTGGAGGTTTGAGATAGCAGTTGAGGGCGTAACCAAGACAGACTATTTGAAGAACCAGTCGGAGTTTAGAAGAAGCCACCTTTGGTGAAAAAACTTGAACCTTCCCCCAACAGGCAAGTCATCCTGGATGGACACTTTTACTGTGGCTATGCTATGCCTGAGCAAGTCAAAAGCTCATCCCTTGCTTTGCCTGGCTTTAGGCACACGCTGTTGATATGAATGAGCACGCTGGGGTGGAGCCTGAGCAGGCTGGCAAGCCAAAGGGTTTTATCTATGCCTAGGATAGTAATTGAAACTTCTCCTTGGCTTTCCAAAACTCTTCCTAGCCAAGGAGACTGATGCAGAAGACGCACGGCAGGAGACAGAAGAGATGGTTTCAGTGTGTTTCTTGATTTGGTCTGCGACCTCCTCAACCTTCTCTCCAAAAAGGTTATCCCCCTGGCATGGGGCATCCACCAACATCTGAACAGAATATTCTAAGTCAGAAACACACAGACATGAGACTCTGCATTGCTATGCTTTGAGCAAAGATCCTGGATGCCACATCAAAAGCGCCGTAAGTGCCCCTGGCTAAGAACTTTCGACACGCTTTCTGCTGTTTGACCAACTGGAGAACTGACTTGGCCTGCTTCGGGAGAGGGTCAGCCAGGTTGGACGACTTGTGCACTGAGTTTCCCAAGTAGACGTTTGTGAAGAACTGGTAAGATTGTATTCTACCGCCCTGTCGTCTTCATCCCTCTACTAATAAAATTGATGGAAAATAGAGTGACCTCTCAAATCAACGACTATATACAAAAATTCTCCATTCTACATGACTTGCAATCGGGTTTCCATCCAGCCCACAGTACAGAAACTGTACTACTCACCTTAATATCCAAATTCAAACACGAAATATCAGTCGGAAACAACATCCTTCTTCTACAGTTCGATTTATCTAGTGCATTTGACATGATAAATCACAATATTCTAAGAAAGCTACTGGATAAACTAGGGATTGGAGGGAACGTCATTAAATGGATAAAGGGCTTCGTCACCACAAGATCCTACCAAGTTAAATCAGCTTCAACTATTTCATCTCCCTGGTCATCAAAATGCGGTGTAACCCAGGAATCTCCTCTATCCCCGATACTCTTCAATCTTATGATGATCCCCCTAGCCAAGCTCCTATTCAAACATGGTCTCAACCCCTTCATTTATGCTGACGACGTTACCATATTCATCCCCTTAAAATCCAATCTAACAAAAATCTTCGACAAAATAACTACAGGCATGAATATCATGACCTCTTGGGCCAACGCTTTTATGATGAAAATGAACAAAGAGAAAACACAATTCTCTCATCCCAACACTCTACACTCCTCCCAACTACTCTCAATACCTATGACATCACAATCCCCATATTTGACACCCTGAAAATTCTTGGGGTGACATTAGATAAGCATCTATCACTAGAGAATCACGCAAAATCCACTACGAAGAAAATGTTCAACATGATGTGGATACTGAAACGTGTGAAACCTTATCTCCCCTTGAAAACATTCCGTAACTTGGTACAATCCTTGGTACTTACACATGCTGACTACTGCAACAGTATTTCTATTGGCTACAAGGCCCAAATCCTGAAAAAACTTCAAACCACCCAAAACACGGCAGCTAGACTCATTTTTGGTAAATCAAAATAAGAGCGCATCACCTCTTCGTGAAAAACTTCAATGGCTCCCTATCAGAGAACGAATAAACTTCAAGGTCCACACACTGATTCAAAGGATTATCCATGGAGAATCTCCGAGCTACATGATCGATATGATAGACCTTCCAACCAGAAAGAGGTCAGAATCTTCTCAAACATACCTCAACCTACACTATCCTAATTGCAAAGGTCTCAAGTACAAAACCTCTTATGCATCCAACGTCTCCTTCATAGGCAGCCAACTATGGAATGCCCTACCCATATTCATTCGCTCAATTAACAATTATCTACCCTTCCGGAAACCGCTGAAAACCCATCTATTCAAGCAAGCATGCCAAACGATCTAACCTAATCTTGTGAACCCTTTACCCAACACCTAATCACTCAACAACGACTATGACTTAGACCACATCTTCCATCAACTCCCCCTATGCTATCCCTCAAACTGTTCTCTCCTACGGCCACTCCCACACCCTTAACCCTTGCTCATTTCAACCTTTTCCCTCCTGCCTCGCCTACCCCTTTCTTACTTGCCCATCCCACCTATCTGCATATCTCCATCATTATTCTGTTATACCACAGCTTGTGAGAGGTCACGTGATGGTGTGAAGAGAGCGGAAGTGGTTCACTGAAGCTCCGGGACCCAGCGACTCATTTTGGACAAAGTTGAAGCTCAAAATCGCCAATTAGCGATACAGCGGAGACAGTGATATTAATGGACAAATTCCTATGTAAGTCTCCAGCAGGAATGGACTCCAAATCAGCAAAAAAAGATAAACCGAAAAGTGGTGGAGGGGAAAGCAAGATGGCGGAAAAACCCGCACCAGCAGGCTCCTCGTTTATGGAGACCCAGCTGGGGCAATTGATCACCGCAATAGACAAAGCTCTGGAACCACGGTGGGCGACCCTCAATCAAAAATTGGATTCTTTTCAAACTACCCTGGATGGGTTGGGCACCCAAACCGGAGAGTTAGAGACGAGGGTATTGGCCCTGGAAGACGACGCACGTGGGTTTGGCCCGGATATCGCACAACTCACACAGCAGATAAAAGAACAAGCAAACACCAGCTGGAAGAGCTGGAAAATCGTTCCAGAAGGAATAACATTTGCATTGTAGGGCTCTCTGAAGCGCTGCCAGACAGACATTTGGAAATCTGGTTAGAAAATTGGCTCTCGAAAGAGCTAGCGCTTACCGATTCAAAGGGCCCAGTAGTCATCGAGCGGGCACACCAGATCAGAAGAAAAGATGGAACGCGCAATAAGCCATGGGTGGTTATTGCTAAAATCCTGAATTACCGACATAAACTTGAAATTATGCAAGGTTTTAGACTAAAGAGAGAGCAACTAAAATATGAAGGGCGCAATATCCTAATTTTTCAGGACTTTTCACAAGGAGTACAAGAACAAAGGAGGAAGTTCCATCCGCTTTGTACGATGTTAGTACAGAAGAATTTGTGTTTCGCCCTGCAATACCCAGCTCAACTACGGATCTGTATCAAGGGTACCTGGTTGCTGTTCAAGACTCCAGCAGAAGCAACAGCAGCCCTTCAAGAGCAGAATTTACTAGACAAAGAGTGACTTTGGGAGGACTTCTGAAAGTGCAGAGGTCGAATTTAAAGGCACTCCATCTCACAGGTGATAACATTTTAACACAGGGTTGCGGGTCCCTAGCACATGGCGTGATCTACTTTTCATCCGTAGGCTTGGGAAGGATGGAAAAGGGGCAAGCAGAGAGAAGAGGGTGGACGGGAGTGGGGAGGGATAGGGTAGGGGGGGCGGAAAGAATAGTAAGAGTAGGGAACAAGTACAGATGGAAGGGGATGGGGGGAATCATGCAATTAATGGTAGGGCTTGGAAAATTTATCAAAATGACTGTAAGGAACAAGTACAGGAAGAGAAGGGGAATACCATCTATATAGAGGGAAGGGAGTTTAGAACCCCTAGTGAGGAAGATGAAAGACGAAGGGGAAAGACTGGGGGGAGTAAACTAATTAATCGAATCAATTCAATGATATTATGCCAGCGAGAATAATTACTTGGAACGTGGGGGGCATAAGCTCCCCTGCGAAACGAGCGAAAATATTAACAGCGTTGAAAAGGCATAAAGCAGACACAGCGTGTCTGCAAGAGACAAGATTGACAGACACAGAACATGCTATGTTGCAGCGGTTTTGGGTGGGAGAGTGTTTTGCGGCATCCTCTCAAGGCAGAAAAGGGGGAGTGGCAGTCTTGTTTAGAAAAGGCCTGCAATACAAAGCAAAACTGATAAAAAAAGGAGAACAAGGGAATTATATACTGCTTCACATTTGGCTGCAGGGGATGGAATTCGTGTTAGTGGGAATATATGGGCCCAATGTGTGCGACTCAAAATTTTACGAAGACATAGCAGGGCAATGTTTAAAATTGAAGACCAAAAAATGGCTGATATTGGGAGACCTTAACATGGTGGTAGACCCGAAAATAGATTGCACTAATCCTATATCTCACCATTACACTGGAAAGAGAGCAAACGAGTTTCAGGCATTTTTACAAACACTTAACTTAGTAGACACTTGGCGCACACTCCATCCTGAAGAAAGAGATTACACGCATCAATCTAGAGCACACGGTACACTGGCAAGGTTGGACTATATATTAATAGAGCGCTCAATATTTTCATGGGTGAAAACAGCAGCGATAGGCCCAGAGGAAATATCAGATCATTCCTTTGTGTGGGTAGAATTAACACTTCCATCAGATGAAGTGGGGGGATGGAGGTGGAGATTCTCGAATTACCTGAGCACAGATTTGAAATTCCGCAACTATGTCCTCAATAAATGGGTAGACTATGTTAACAACAATGCAGTGCACGCCCAGATGCAGCCGGAGTTATTCTAGGCGGCCTCTAAGGCGGTGTTACGGGGAGACATATCATCATATAGTTGCCTGCTGCGAAAGAAGCAAGCACAGGCTATTTTGAAGTTAGAAGCTCAAATGAAGAGGGCAAAGTGAACACATATACAACATCCAACACAAAATACGTTAGAACAGCTAAAGGCGGCGCAAGTAGCTCTTAATACGTTACTGCATGAACAAGAGTGTAAATCAAGTCTGTTTTATAAATATAAGTTGCGGAGATTTGGGAACAGACCGGGGCGGCTCCTGGCAAGGATTATCAAAAATTGGGGAGGTTCAAGAGCAGTGACAGCACTGAAGAGTAAGGGTGGGGGGATGACTACAGATAGAAAAGAAATAGGGAAGCAGTTCACAGAATATTTCTCAACACTTTAAGCGGTAGAACAGGGACCGGAAGTTAAACAGGCTTCAGAATATTTAAAACAGGCAAATTTAACCCAAATTACCAAAGCAGAACTAGAAAATTTGAACAAACCACTGACGTTAGTAGAGCTTCAAAAAGCTGTGAAGTCCCTAAAGTCGTACTCCGCCCCTGGACCAGACGGGTTTACTGGGGAGTATTACAAGATGCTACCCCCAGAAGCATTAGCAGCACTGTTAGCACATTATGAGATGGTGATAGAGCAAGGTACATTTCCACAACATACAAATACAGCATTGATCACCTTAATACCAAAACCAGGGAGACCAACGGATGAGGTAGGCTCCTACAGGCCTATTTCGCTATTAAATACAGATCTTAAATTGTTGGCAAAAATACTAGCAGAGCGCTTGGCCATACTCCTGCCTAAGTTGATAAGGCCGGAGCAGGTTGGATTTGTAAGGCCCAGGCTGGCAACAAAATGTTAGATGGCTGCTAATGGCAATGGCAACATGTAAGGAAGGGAAAAGACCAGCTCTAGTAGTCAGCCTAGACACGGAAAAAGCGTTTTACCAGGTACGCTGGGATTTCCTGTTTTCAACGCTGAAAGCCATGGGCATACAGGGGTGGTTCGTTCAGGCAGTAAAGGTGCTCTATTGTAATCCCTGGGCTAGGTTGATTCTTAATGGGGGGCACGAAGAAGAATTTCTTATAAGTAAGGGCACTAGGCAGGGTTGCCCATTGTCGCCCTTGCTGTTTGTGATTGCCTTGGAGTCATTACTAAAATCAATAATGGCGGGGAACAGGATAACAGGGGTGAGATTGGTGGGTCAAGAAATAAAAGTCCTCGCATATGCAGATTACTTGTTGCTGGTGTTGAGTGACCCAGACAGTTCCTTGCCAGCACTTTTAGAAGAGATAACACAATTCGGTCGTTATTCAGGGTTCAAATTAAACTTAGCAAAGTCATGCGCTCTGGATCTGGACCCAGATAATCAGCAAAGGCGGGTAAATAAGACTGCCACTCCAAAGAGCTAGAGATAAAATTAAATACTTGGGTGTAAATATTCCGTCAGATCTAACGAAACTATACAAACAGAACATCAGCAGGTTAATTAAAGACACAGAACTGAAATTACAGGCATGGGTGCCTTTGACGCTTTCATTAGGGGGGAGAATAGCGCTATATAATATGATGCTGATCCCCAAATGGCTATATGTTTTTCAGACAGTACTCATATATCTCAAAGGAGTAGATGAGCAGCGGGTGAATAAAATGGTACAGCACTTTTTGTGGGGTGGGAAGAAAGCTCGACTCCCCATAGAATCGTTGCAGACGCCTGTGGAACATGGGGGACTGGGGCTTCTTAGTCTTAGGCATTTGAATGTGGCTAGTTGTATGAGACATATCAACGACTGGTTCCGGTCCACACAAGAGTATACTACCACAGAATTAGAGCTAAAACTATCCCCCGGGGTGCACTTCAGCAATTACTTGCATGTGACAGGGGCCCGCATATCATATGTGTTGAAACCTATGATACAAATGGCCAGGGCAACGTGGAGGTGGGTGTGTCGCCTGCACAAATTTTCCACAAATTTCCTACGTCTTGCCGATTTGTGACAATATAACCTTTACACCTGGGCAATTATATACAGTATTTCTCAGATGGAAAGAGAAAGGACTAGAATATTTGCTACAAGCAGTCAATGAAGAGCTTCTCGGAACTGAAAGAGAAATATGTTTTGTCGGACAGAGAGATATTTCACTATATGCAACTGAAACATTATATAACATCGTTACCCTGGGAGACGTTAACTGAAGTTGTTCAAGAAGAGCTCTCATCAGCATTTTCTTTAGAAGCGCAAGGTAAAGTCCCACTTGCTTTCTATCATAGGCATATTAGAGACACAATACCGGAACCCGATTATGAAAGACTGGAAAGACAGTGGCAGCAAGAGTTGAATGACACGATTACAAAAGAAACTCTTAAGTCCTATGTTACAACAATCCGTAAGAGATCGGCCTGGGCCACACACTGGGAGCAGCAATACAAGTTTGTTCTTAGACTGTATATACCGCCCAGGAGGGCATTCTACATGGGGGTGTCCCCCTGGGGAACCTGCTTGAAGTGTGGAGACAACGGGGCAACGCTGGGCCATACGTTTTGGACATGCCCTGGCGTGCTCGGTTTTTGGAAAAATCTGGCACAATATACCTCTAATATATGGAGGGCCAACTGGAAGTGTGACCCGGCGATGCTCTTTGGACACTTGAGTCACCCGATTCCAAAAGGATATAAGTCTTTTGTTACCAAAGCTATTGTGGTAGGAAGACATGTTATCCTGCAAGAGTGGCTGTCATATAGCTACCCAACATTGTCCAAATGGAGGACGCAAATGATATATATGTTGCGGTTACAACGAATGGGGGTGGCAGACATGAACACTAGCACAGGAGAAGAGTTGCAGCTAATATGGGCACCCTTCTGGAGCACTTTAGCATCGGCAGCTAGAAGCTCTTTGTTGAATATATGAGAACCCATACCATAAGAGAGGTGGATAGGGGAGGGGTTGAAAGGGGAGGGGGTGGAGAAGAAAAAAGAAAAAAGGGGGGGGGGAGTGGAGTGAAGGGGAGAGGGTAAATGGGAAGAAAGAAGTGATAGGAAGTATAACAGTGATAAATGGTAAATCTAGAAAGTTGTGATTATATGAAGGTTAAGGACATTGGTAAAATGAAAGGGGGGGGAAGAAGGGAGGGGGGAAAGGGGGAAATAAATAAAAATGTTTGTTCAATATAGAGGCAAGATGTATAACAGTTTGTAAGTTATTAACTGTGAATGTGAATTATATGTTTCATACGCTTTGCTGAATAAAGAAGAATTAAACATACCACAGCTTGTACTCTCTCTGCAATACCTTATAACCCCTATTACTATGTAAGCTGCACTGAACCTGCCTTGAGTGGGACAGCGTGGGGTACAAATGTACCGAACAAATAAATAAATAAATAAATAAATATTCGGGAAATGAGTACTGAAGCCTGGTACATCTTCCTATTACTAACTCCAATGTGGAAACTCAGAACAGTAAAACCTTTCTTCCCTAGGGAAATATTCCGCAGACTGGTGCAATCAATGGTATTAAGCCACTTGGATTACTGCAATTCTATCTACGCTGGATGCAAAGTACAAGTCATTAAGAAACTCCAAACTGCCAAAAACACCGCAGCCAGACTCATATTTGGAAAAGCGAAATATGAAAGCGCCAAGCCCCTTAGAGAAAAACTGCACTGGCTTCCACTAAAAGAACGAATTATGTTCAAAGTCTGTACCCTGGTTCATAAAATTATTCATGGCGAAGTCCCGTCTCGTCTTCCGCCAGGGTTGCTTTACTCATACTACCCCTCTCTTCAAGTCGCTTCACTGGCTCCCTATCCGTTTTCACATCCTGTTCAAACTTCTTCTACTAACCTATAAATGTACTCACTCTGCTGCTCCCCAGTATCTCTCCACACTCGTCCTTCCCTACACCCCTTCCCGTGCACTCCGCTCCATGGATAAATCCTTCTTATCTGTTCCCTTCTCCACTACTGCCAACTCCAGACTTCGCGCCTTCTGTCTCGCTGCACCCTACGCCTGGAATAAACTTCCTGAGCCCCTACGTCTTGCCCCTTCCTTGGCCACCTTTAAATCTAGACTGAAAGCCCACCTCTTTAACATTGCTTTTGACTCGTAACCACTTGTAACCACCTACCCTCCTCCTTCCTGTACACAATAATTGATTTGATTTGCTTACTTTATTTTTTGTCTATTAGATTGTAAGCTCTTTGAGCAGGGATTGTCTTTCTTCTATGTTTGTGCAGCGCTGCGTGCGCCTTGTAGCGCTATAGAAATGCTAAATAGTAGTAGTAGTAGTAGTAGTAGAATCCAGGGTTCTAGCTTCTCTACCTGGGGGCGCCAAGGCATAGTCCCTGGAACTCCCGGCTCTTTTGAGAGCAGATTCCGCCACCATGGAATTGTGAGGCAACTGAGGCTTATCAAACCCAGGCACACTATGGACCTGATACTGATGGTCTGGAAAATCTGTCTGAGAATAGAGACCCCCGGGTCCGGGTTGAAAATGATTATGAGGAGCTACCCTTTAATTTAATATAACAGTTAAATCGGAGGAGACAAAAACTTGCAGCTAGATTAAGCTTATAGCAAAATAATAATTACTGGAAATTGAGCTAATGTTGCAATAACTTGAAATAGAAGCAAGAAATAACACTTATTTCTAAATCAACAGCTGAGGCTATCAGAATGATAGAGCACACAGAACTAGGCTGTGTCCATGATCAGTAAATTTAATTACAGCTTGTTTTTGGGAAATCGTAGCTTTGTCAGCATTAAGTGACCAAACATCTGTTGCCTGGCCAGATATTTGACACGTGAATTGGAAAGATAAATATGGATGGTGGTCAGATTTGGTACTAATATGCTGGATGGACAACTGCTGACATATTCTAATATTACAACAATTTTCCATGATTCTGCTGAACTTTCATAAGAAAAGTAATGATTAATGAGGAATGTTTTCCGTATGATGATGATAACATGATTGGTTTCTGAAAATAATGACGATGTGGCTTTGATTGCTTACCAATAAAAAGAAGATGTCTGAAGTGTATCTGTGAGCCAGTCCTGTAGAATCTCCGCAGTTCAGGAGACTCAGGAATTTGTTCCTCATTGGCCTTTGCTTTTACCTGGTGGGGGGGGCATAAGAAAGATCAGCTACTGGGTCTCAATCTTGTTTGTTATGACAGGGACAGACAGAGGGGACTCCCAGTTCCTGACAAGGACTTCCTTGAGTACCTTGTGGAGAGGTGCAGTTACAGCCTTCTCCGGAGGGTACTTTCTCCTTTCAAGTGGACAAGAGGGTTCAGAGGGAATTCCATAGGACTCGTCCGAGGAAAAGTTTTTGGATACTCCTCTGAATCCCATAAGCGTTCCTCCTCGGTGTCAGACAATACCTTCTGACAGGAGTGTCAAGTCTGAATCTGCCTCAATGCCAAGGAATTATGTTCTCAAGAACGGCGTCAAGAAGCAGACTCCCTCCTCAACTCCATCGAAGCTTCCTCCACCGTCGTTGAGGGAGTGCCGGCTTGGGTGGCAGTCGATACTGGGGACACATGCAGCACCAGTGTTGGAGGCCGCACTGCAGGCTGAGGGTCAAGCAGGGCCGCAGCGGGAGGTAGGGTAGGCACAAGCACCCCTGACGCCAATTCACACCATTGCATGAGGCCATCCAGCAGCTCAGGAAGCAAGGCTTGGATGCACTTATCGAGGGCCAAAACCAGGAAAAGCTGGGGCACCTTGAGGCAGGTGGAGACCCACTCGATGCTTCACTACTTCAAGTGTCTAAGGGTCTAGTAGCATCCATAATTAATGATGCTCCCGATGCCAGTGCAATGCTTGACATTGATGCTGAAGCCTCCGACCTCAATGCCGTTGCCGAGGAACCGAACTTGGCTCCAAAAATCCTCTCTCGTTGAGCCTCTCTGGAAACCTGGGTCCTCCTCTTCATGCGAAGACAGAGAACACAGTTAGTGGGGTTATGGTCGGGCCCAAGACACTGCAGAAACCAAGAACGGGTGACTTTTGCAGAGATTGTCCGATTGTACTGTGTATAGTACTTGAAGACACTGGGAATTTTCAAGAACATGGAAGGAAAAACTTCATGGGCTAAATTAAAGGACGAGATGGTGCCTGAAAAAGAAAAGGAAAGTTCCCGACTGGTCAAGGTCTAAAAGCAGACTGAGGACAACGGAAAATAAAAGGAAACTTAAAACTGGCAAAATCGCTAAAAAATTTAAGGAAAATTAGAGATGGAGGTTCCAACAACAGGCACAAAATAAACGACAGAAAAATAATGAAAAATATCCGGAAGGCACAAAAAAAAGCTCTCTAGGACCGAGCAATGTTGTTACATCTGTGCTTTCCTCGCCCTCTGGTAGCAAGAACGGGTGGCTGCTATGGACCATCACCTGTTCCAGATTTCAGCTCAGTCCAGTCCGGATCTTCCAGGCTGCCAGGTTTGCTTGTATTGTTTGAGCCTGCACAGCACCCGTAGCTGCCTGGTGATTGCAGCAGCTAAGTTCCAGGTGCTGCTGGGCTTATTAGCCATTTTGTTACTCTCAGCCCTTGCCTTTGCATCATCTTAGGTCCTGGTACGTAGGTGCTTGTGCACTTCTGCCTGAGAGACTGTCTGGACCTGATTCTGCATTTGCTGGTTTCCTGCCTTTTGAACCTTGCCTGATCCTGGACTTTGCTTTGCTTGCCGCCTGCCTTTTGACCCTTTGTCTGGACCTGGACTTTGCTTTGCTTGCCGCCTGCCTTTTGAGCCTTTGCCTGGACCTGTCTTCTGCTTGCTGGCTGACTGCCTAGAGACCTAGCCTGGATTTGCCAGTACGTCTGTTCTGCCTTGCTTCTGGTGTGGGGTGGTTTTACCTGCTACTACCGCTCCTCGGCAGTGGTCCAAGGGCTCACAAACCCAGTTCCTGTTTAGTAAATGTGACAAATGTAAGGAGACTATTAAAAAAAAAAAAACATGCCCTCTCCTCACTGCAGAAAAAAAAAAGAACGGAGGAGACAGCGTTCTCACGGTGGGTAGGAAGGCACTCGCGCATGCACGGTGGAGCATGTCTCGCGCTTCACAAAGTTTTCATTTAGCTTTGGTAAATCACGGACTGGGCGACGAGGGTCAGTGTCACCCACTTGGGAGAAATATAAGCCTGCTTGTCCTCGGAGAATGACCGATGCAGCTCTCAATACCAATGCCGACACTATAGACGCTGAAGCTAACACTGATGTCTAGACTTTGGACCTGGCTCCAAAAATTCTCCCTCTTTGAGCCTCTCTGGCTAACCGGATTCTTGTCTTCATATGAAGGCACAGAACACAGTTAGAAGGGGTATGTTGAGGCCCCTAACACTGCAGACACCAAAAATGGGTGTCGCTGCCAGACAGGGTCCAATTGCACCAGGTCCAGCACTTAAAGTCACTGGGAACCTTCAGTGACATAGAAGGAACAACAGCCAGACTTGATGGTGCCAAAAAAGGGGCAATGCACCAGAGAAAAATAGAGGGAAGAACCTGATCAAAGCTCAGGCCTAAACACAGCCTACAAAGCATGGTAAAAATAAAGAAAACTTGGAAGATGGAAAAAAAATAAACTAAAACGTAAGGGAGGAAAAATACCCCAACGAGTTACAGGATTATAAAAAACAGAAACAAGAGCAGGAAAGCAAATAAGCTCTGTGAGAACTGAACCAGCTGAGTTGTGAGAAGAGGTGAGAACAACACATCCTCTCACAGCAGAAAAACAAAAGAACTATTGGTCTGCGCTTTCACAGCAGGTGGGAAGGCACTCGTGTATGAGCAGTGGAGAATGACTTGCGCTCCAATGAGCTCTATAAAGCTCGTTACAATCACTGGACCAGGCAACACGGACCATGTTACCAACATGTGAGAATTATAGGCCTGCTTGTCCTCGGAGAAAAGTTCTTTCCTTTTATACCAATTTAATTTTGCTTCCACAAGTTAATCATAACGATAATGGCAAAAATTTCAAGTTCTGAATAATTGTCATCAGCAACATCTTTGTAGACAGGTTTATTTTAACAGACATCATGAGCATCTGCATCAATTCAAGAGTCCAGTAAGAGTTATTTAAAGTGTTCAGCTTCAAAATTTTTTATCTTCCTTATTCAGATGGTACAGTAGCAGTCAGAACATCAACAGTCACGAGCATGTGGATAATGGGTACACAGCACTCATCTCTGCCTTGGCAATGACAATGCAGAACCCTTCAGTTGCATAAAGTTAACCAATATATCCGCTTTTTCTTGAGAAAGCTCCAAGATGGTTCCCAGATACCAATCCCGGTCATAAACAGAAGCAACATATTGACCACACTTGAGTTGCTGTACAGAAATGCCACTCTTTTCTTTCACTATTACTGTTGCTGTATCATCTGCAGATATTCTGCCAATTTTGAGCTCACTCTTGTTGAATGGGATGAAGCTATGGTGGCTTTGTGTGATTGGTATTGTTTCGCAGTTGCAAATCTATTTTCCAACATTTCACGAGCAGAATCAACATCAGCAGAAGAAACAAAAAGGAATTTTATATTCATTATGCTTTTGTTTGCCCAATTGAACAGATCATTATGAGTCAAAATATGTTGACTGGTGGCATGTTATAGACTGTTTCTTGTAACAAGACACTTCACAGTGCCACCACACACACACTTTCCATGGCTTATGCTGAAAAACTGCCATTCTGCTGACCAGTTAAAATCTTCCTGGTGCATGCAGAGATTCATGAAGTTCTTGTACTGAGCTGCATGCAATTACTGATGACACACATGGAAATGCATTCCAAGACCTCATTCAACATAGATGGAGTGTTGCTTGCCTGTTTTCCCAATAAAACCCCTGAATGGAATCCTAGACAACAAAATGAGTAATTCTCAAAGTCTAGCAGAATCAAGGCTGCGTCTGCTTTCAAATTTTCTTTGCTACTCTTGAGAAAGCCAGCTTGAGCTGCAGCCATGTAGTGATGCACAGTGAGATCACTGATCTGGTTGCAGAGTACGATGAAGTTCTCAGACTCTTCTCTTGTGAATACTATTGTGTGATATGTCTGGCCCCACTGCTTGAATAAGATTTCAGCTCCTTCTTCCAAGTCGAAGCACAGTGCAATTTAAAGTAGTTAACTGTGGAGAGCTGCATTGACTGGACAATTCTGGCACCGATGAATCATACAGTCTTGTGATTCTATATCATATAAAACTAAAGATATCAGTGATTTGTAGTCTAACTTTGCTTCAGTGATGGCTAACAACAGTAGTCTGACATTTTGGTAAATCTGGCAAACACACACTGAATGAGCTCCTTTAACACTAAAGCAGCTGCAATTCACAAGAATTTAGAAAGTCCAATCTTGTACATACTGTTTTGTCTTCTGTTCAAATATTTTGCTTAGTTCAAGAAGATTCGCTAGGAGCAGTCTTTTCTGCTTATGGATGTGCTCACCATCAATCTTCACAGAGATAAAGTTTTTCATTCCAGGGCAGATTTGGGATCATCCTCCTCCTCAAAATTCGGCCAGTTTAGACAACACTTCAGATTACAGTTGTTTACCTTTACTGCATTCAGGCTCAGCCATGAAACCAGTAGTTTTCTGTAACTTTCGAGCTTTCTTAACTATATGCTTTGAAACTCCAAATTCTTCAATAGTCTGCTCTATTGTCCAGCTTGAATGTACCATTGTCAGTATCTGAATCTTTCTCTTTTTAGGGGGCTTAGCAACTTTTTCCTTCATGTTTTTAATTATTTCATCCAGACCAGAACATTCTGTGTAGTTTCATACCAACTCTGGTTGTAGATACTCTGTTTCAACTTCCAGTGCATGAGCAAATTTTGTCTTCAAAGTTTTTTTTGTTCACTCAAGTTTTCTTTTACCATAGCCAACATGATCTCTTCTGTTTACATTTCCAGGTTTGATCAGGCTGCACCCAAGAGCAGTTAGACTCATGTTAATATCAGTCTCTTTAAATTTACTTGAAGTTTCTTCTTCATATTCTAATACAGAACCACTGGCACCCGAAGAACTTGCTGCAGAATTTGCTGTTAAACACTTGGGACAAAGTTTCTGGCCAGGTTTAATTTCTTATTGACATTTACTGCTGTAAGAAATTTTCCTAGCAAGATCTACGGTTACTGCTCTCAGAGCACCCTTTACTGCAGTAGCATGAACTGAAAATGGATCAGCACATGACTTCTGCCTGAATTCATACTTGTCCAAGTAAAATTCTTTGTGAAAGTAGAATCTGAAGATGAAACTGTGCCTCTTCTAAACCACTGATTTTTGCAAATTGTAGATCTTTCATATTCTCAGTTAAAGAAAAAAAAATCAAGAGACCAGCCTTCCTGCATTAAGTTTTCTGGTGACAATTGTCCTCACAATGAATTCCAACAGAGCAAGACTCTAATTTCTCAGCCATATTGTCATTACAGATCCAAAGAGTTTAAAAATTTCATTAAATTTGTTAAGAAATTGTCCAGAGATCACAGTCAAACAACTTTAGTGCACTGATTTCTAAAATATTGTATAACAGAGACAATATGGTGTCTAACAGAAATGTAATCATATGACATATGTCCAGTTATTCTCATTAGTCATAATTTCATATTTGTCAAACTCCATTGGCTAGAAACTTTGTTGGCTTGACCAATTTGTCAAAACAAATCCAAAAATACTAGTAAAAATGTCTTTACCCATGGACTCTACGTATATAACATTGGTTTTCCTAAAGAAACTTTAAATAGTTAACCTGGCAATTATTTATGTTTAAAACGATTTTTATTGGTATCTCAGCGTGTTAAATCATAACAATACATTTCACTTTGTCAGTTTCACAAACAAATCATGCTGTATAACTCCAACACATTACTGAACAATATCCAAAACTTTTTAACGTTTTCTCCCCTATCTCCCATCTTCCCCTTCAACCCTCTTACTTTCCAACAATTTTATGTTAAAACTATTTTTGTTAAAACCCCAACATAATACACCAAAACAATACACTATATAGTTTCACCAATCTAGAATGCAGTATAGGTTCAACTTAATACCATCAACCTCCATAGTGAGTTGAACCATTTTCTCCCCCATCCCCCATAGCAATGGTGCATTCGCCCCATGTACCAGTTAGCTTACTATAACCACGCTCCAAACCATCTCAAATTCCACTTATGGGTTACATTCTCCCCTCCACCTTGTTACGTGGGGTCTAGACTCTGATGACCCCCACGACAAAAGCGAAGTCATCTCATAAAAGAAAACGTGGTTTTGATAATGACAAACAAAAACCACCATTTCAACAAAACCAATTATACACCATCAGTGTTATGGACATTCCTTCCGCCTACTCTCTCCCTCCCCTTACCATGTCCCCTCCCCCCCCCCATGCCACTCCATATCATTTTACGCATTCAAAATTCTACTGCGCGCCACTGCGGTCAGGGAGTCCCAAAATGGGGACCAAGTCCGACAAAAAACATCTCCACTAGGAGTGGACAAATCTCCCACTCCCCGGCGTTCCAATGTGCAAAATACAATCATATGTGAACGCCATTGCTGTAGTGTCGGACTTTCTCTAGTTATCCAATGCTGCAGAATAGACTTCTTACCAATTAACACCACCTTTTTCAAAAAAGCCCTCAGCGCCCCAGGCAAAAAGGGAGACACCCTAAAAACTTCAAACAATTGTAAGGGTAACAATTGCCAGGTGATTCCCCACAACCCAGAAACATGCTGATTCACCTGGCGCCAAAATCTCAAAATCTTCGGGCAACTCCAAAACATGTGCCCTAGAGTCGCCGACGACCGAGCACACTTTAGGCACTCATCATCTGTCCTCATAGTTGCCCGATATGCCCAATACAGGGATATATACATCCTCCTTATGAATTTATAGTGTAGCTCTTGCAGCGTCACATTTTCCGTTAGTCGCTGCCTGCCCAGAAGACATGCCTTCAACCTGGTCTCTCTGCAGGTTTACCGCTAAATCCCTTTTCCAGCTTTCCACTAGTTTGTCATAATCTATGTCCCCCAAATGTTCCCGTAACGTATTGTGATAATATTTCAGAGGGATTACCAATTGTGCATCAAGATGGTCAAGAATATTTCCCATGTCTGCTGTGTCAAGGCCTCCGCCGGCAATGATCTTATGTAATGGCCAGTGGCGTAGCTACGTGGGGCCTGGGGGCCTGGGCCCCCTCAGATTTGGCCCTGGACCCCTCCCCCGGCATTGCCAACCCTCCCCCGTCGCCATCGAGTACCTGTGCTGGCGGGGGTCCCCAATCCCCGCCAGCCGAAGTTCTGTGTCTTCAGCCTGTCTCTGGGCCGGCGCGTTGCTACAGCCTGCAGCAGCTGATCTGATTCTGCAAGCGGGAAGCCGATTCTCTTTGCGTGGTATGAATTGTCCTGACGTCCTCAGGACGAGTCATACCACGCAAACAGAATCGGTTTCCCGCTTGCAGAATCAGATCAGCTGCTGCAGCAACGCGCCGACCCAGAGACAAGCTGAAGAGTCTTCAGTGAAGACACAGAACTTCGGCTGGTGGGGATTGGGGACCCCCGCCAGCACAGGTACTCGACGTAGATGGCGACGGGGGAGGGTTGGCGACGCCGGGGGATGGGTCAAAGATGGTGGTGGCAGAGTGAATGTGCCCCCTCACCTTGGGCTCTGGGCCCCCCTCCCGCCGAAGTCTGGATACGCCCCTGGTAATGGCGAATCTGAAACATAGAAAGGAAGTTCACCTTCGGAACTCCATATACCTCTTGCAACAGTTCTGGGGTTTTAAGTACCCCATCTTCCGTGTATAACTGATGTAAATATTGCAATCCCTGAGACGCCCAAGCAGCAAGATCTATCGAGGTGGAACCCGGCAAGAAATCTTTATTGCCCGGCAGCAAGGGCAAAACCTCCGCCTGTACGCCATAAAAATCACATATCCAACACCACATCCTCCGCACCGGCAACAATAATGGTGCAAAAGCCGAGGGTGTACACAGCTTCCCCGGCTGTGCACGTACTACTACTACTACTACTATTTAGCATTTCTATGTAACCAAGTACTAAAATGGAGGGGGCAAACAATCGTGTCTCCGCCACCGTAAAAGAAAAATACGAGGATCCCCGAAACCAATCAGTAAGATGACACATATTATTGGCTATCGAAAATAACTTTAACGCTTAACAACCCCAAACCACCTTGAGAACGAGGAAGAAAGAGCTGCAACGCCCGCAACCTAGGACATTTACCCTGCCATAAAAACCACGTCACTAGGCTCGTCACAAACTTATCATCACTATGTTTGAGAAATAGGGGCAACATCTGTAAAACATAAAGCCACTGAGGAACAAGAATCATATTATATAGGGCAATTCTTCCCATAAGGGACAAGGGAAGCGAATACTACCCCTGCAGGGCCTGCTGCGTAGTAACTCGCAAGGGTTGAATGTTAGCTTCGTACAGGCGCGATAGATCTGATGTAATAAACACTCCCAGATACTTTAAAGGAACAGGGGACCACCTCAGCGGAAACTCTCCCTCCCACGTCTCTCTAATCCAAGGTTGAACTGGAAAAGCAACCGACTTCTGCAGATTAAGGGTAAACCCTGAATAATAACTAAACTCCGCTATGACATCGAGGAGACTATTCAGCGACGCACTTGGGTTAGTCAAAGTCAGTAAGATGATATCTGCAAAAGCTAAGGTTTTAACTGAGAACGAGGGACTATCAATCCCCGAAATCCCAGTGTCCTTCTGAATAGTCCGCAACAGTGGTTCCAAATACAATAATAACAATGGAGACAACGGACAACCCTGTCTCGTACCCTGAGCTATAGGAAAAGTAGTAGAGCGTAATCCATTTACCACCAGGGAGGCCCTAGGATCACAATAAAGAGTTGTAATAGCCTGTCTATACCAACCACTCAATCCTAAGACACCAAACGGAGAGTCCCAGCACACTTTGTCAAACGCTTTTTCAGCGTCTAGGCTCACCAATAGCAACGGTACCTCCTGAACCTAAGTGCAATTAGCAAACATACATTGCGGACATTAATGGATGAATGTCTACCCCTGACAAACCCCACCTGTACCTCCCCCACCAGGGTGGTCATATGTGGTACCAAGCGCTCTGCCAACACTTTAGCTAAGATCTTTAAGTCCACGTTTATGAGTGAGATGGGCCTATACGAATACGGACTTTCCAGTGGTCTTCCCCGTTTTGGGATAAGCCTAATTAACGCTTCACTTGCATGCTGTGGGAGCTTCCCGTTTGTTACTGATGTTTCCAAAAAGGAAGTCAACGCCCCAACAATCTGACATAACATACAATGGTAATAGTCGGGAATATACCCATCGGGGCCTGGTGCAGTGCCCCTCTTAAGGAACTTAACCACTACCTGGATTTCTTTAGCTCTCAATGGAGCATTTAACTGCTGCGCTACTTCCTCCGGTAAACGCGGTATACCTGAATCTTCTAGATAATTCTCTAGGGGGCTATTCTGGGTATCCGGAGCCGCCTATAAAGAAGCATAAAAGTAACGGAAAATCCGTAATATCCCTACCAAACTATTCTCCTGTGTACCATCCAGTTTTTTCAGAGAGGGAATAAACCGATTGCTACCCCAATTTTTTACAACACTAGCCAGCAATTTACCTAATTTGTTGCCATATCGATGGAAAGCAAAGGAACGGTGAAATAATTGTTTCTTAGTTCGTTCGTGAATTAGGGAGTTTAGTGCTGCCAACATGGAAACCATCTCTTCCCTACATACCTTGGAAGGGGCTGCAAGATGTCTACGTTTTGCCATCTGGTACTTACGTTCCAGTTGGATTATCACCTGCGCCATGCGCTTCGCCCGCATGCACATATAAAATATTATTTCCCCTCTCATTACAGCTTTCGATGTTTCCCAATATAACTGTGGCGTGGATTCATGCTCTACATGGATATCAGCAAATAACGACCACTTTTAAGGTATTCTTGAAAATATGGGTCCCCTTTCAAATATGAAGGGAATAGCCACTGACGTCCCTTAAGTCACGCCGCCCCCAATTCTATGTCCGCCCATATCAAGGAATGGTCCAAGACTTACATGGGGACAATCTCTGTATGTAAAACTTGTGGGAAAAGATTGGCATCTATCAGAAAGCGAAAGCTACATACCTGTAGAAGGTATTCTCCGAGGACAGCAGGCTGATTGTTCTCACTGATGGGTAACGTCGTCGGCAGCCCCAGGACCGGAATTCTCCCTAGGAACAAAGAGTTTGCTAGCCTCTTGCTCCCGTGCGCATCGCGCATGTGCGACCGTCTTCCCACCCAAACGCGAGCGTGCTCCTCAGTCCAGTAAAAAGCAAAGAAAGGGAAGACACAACTCCTAAGGGGAGGCGGGCGGGATTGTGAGAACAATCAGCCTGCTGTCCTCGGAGAAAGTGAATGATACATACCTGTAGCAGGTGTTCTCCGAGGACAGCAGGCTGATTGTTCTCACGACTGGGGTGACGTCCGCGGCAGCCCCCACCAACCGGAAAGAAGCTTCGCGGGACGGTCGGCACGCAGGGCACGCCCACCGCGCATGCGCGGCCGTCTTCCCGCCCATGCGCGACCGCTCCCGCCAGTTGAATGACTAGCAAAAGATGAAACACACAACTCCAAAGGGGAGGAGGGAGGGTAGGTGAGAACAATCAGCCTGCTGTCCTCGGAGAACACCTGCTACAGGTATGTATCATTCACTTTCTCCGAGGACAAGCAGGCTGCTTGTTCTCACGACTGGGGTATCCCTAGCTCTCAGGCTCACTCAAAACAAGAACCCAGGTCAATTGAACCTCGCAACGGCGAGGGAACAACAGAAATTGACCTACGAAGAACAACTAACTGAGAGTGCAGCCTGACCAGAATAAATTCGGGTCCTGGAGGGTGGAGTTGGATTTACACCCCAAACAGATTCTGCAGCACCGACTGCCCGAACCGACTGTCGCGTCGGGTATCCTGCTGGAGGCAGTAATGAGATGTGAATGTGTGGACAGATGACCACGTCGCAGCCTTGCAGATCTCTTCAATAGTGGCTGACTTCAAGTGGGCCACCGACGCTGCCATGGCTCTGACACTATGAGCCGTGACATGACCCTCAAGAGTCAGCCCAGCCTGGGCGTAAGTGAAGGAAATGCAATCTGCTAGCCAATTGGAGATGGTGCATTTCCCGACAGCGACCCCTAGCCTGTTAGGGTCGAAAGAAATAAACAATTGGGCGGACTGTCTGTTGGGCTGTGTCCGCTCCAGATAGAAGGCCAATGCTCTCTTGCAGTCCAATGTGTGCAACTGACGTTCAGCAGGGCGGGTATGCGGCCTGGGGAAGAATGTTGGCAAGACAATTGACTGGTTAAGATGGAACTCCGACACCACCTTCGGCAGGAACTTTGGGTGGGTGCGGAGCACTACTCTGTTGTGATGAAATTTGGTATATGGAGCGTGAGCTACTAGGGCTTGAAGCTCACTGACCCTACGAGCTGAAGTAACTGCCACCAAGAAAATGACCTTCCAGGTCAAGTACTTCAGATGGCAGGTATTCAGTGGCTCAAAAGGAGGTTTCATCAGCTGGGTGAGGACGACGTTGAGATCCCATGACACAGTAGGAGGCTTGATAGGGGGCTTTGACAAAAGCAAGCCTCTCATGAATCGAACGACTAAAGGCTCTCCAGAGATGGCTTTACCTTCCACACGATAATGGTAAGCACTAATCGCACTAAGGTGATTCCTTACTGAGTTGGTCTTGAGGCCAGACTCTGATAAGTGCAGAAGGTATTCAAGCAGGTTCTGTGCAGGACAAGAACGAGGTTCTAGGGCCTGGCTCTCACACCAAACAACAAACCTCCTCCACTTGAAAAAGTAACTCTTTTTAGTGGAATCCTTCCTAGAGGCAAGCAAGACCCGGGAGACACCCTCAGACAGACCCAACGCAGCGAAGTCTACGCCCTCAACATCCAGGCCGTGAGAGCCAGGGATTGAAGGTTGGGGTGCAGCAACGCTCCGTCGTTCTGCGAAATGAGAGTCGGAAAACACTCCAATCTCCACGGTTCTTCGGAGGACAACTCCAGAAGAAGAGGGAACCAAATCTGACGGGGCCAAAAGGGCGCTATCAGAATCATGGTGCCGCGGTCTTGCTTGAGCTTCAGTAAGGTCTTCCCCACCAAAGGTATGGGAGGATAAGCATACAGGAGGCCGGTCCCCCAATGAAGGAGAAAGGCATCTGACGCTAGCCTGCCGTGTGTCTGAAGTCTGGAACAGAACAGAGGCAGCTTGTGGTTGGTCTGAGAGGCGAAAAGATCCACCGAGGGGGTGCCCCACTCTCGGAAGATCTTGCGTACCACTCTGGAATGGAGCGACCACTCGTGCGGTTGCATGACTCTGCTCAGTCTGTCGGCCAGACTGTTGTTTACGCCTGCCAGGTATGTGGCTTGGAGGAGCATGCCGAACCGGCACGCCCAACGCCACATCCCGACGGCTTCCTGACACAGGGGGCGAGATCCGGTGCCCCCCTGCTTGTTGACGTAATACATTGCAACCTGATTGTCTGTCCGAATTTGGATAATTTGGTAGGACAGCCGATCTCTGAAAGCCTTCAGTGCGTTCCAGATCGCTCGGAGCTCCAGGAGGTTGATCTGTAGATCCTTTTCCTGGAGGGACCACAGACCCTGGGTGTGAAGCCCATCGACGTGAGCTCCCCACCCCAGGCGAGATGCATCCGTCGTCAGCACTTTCGAAGGCTGCGGAATTTGGAATGGACGTCCCAGGGTCAAATTGGTCCGGATGGTCCACCAGAGCAGTGAAGTGCGGCAACTGGTGGAGAGGCGGATGACATCTTCTAGATTCCCGGTGGCTTGGAACCACTGGGAAGCTAGGGTCCATTGAGCAGATCTCATGTGAAGACGAGCCATGGGAGTCACATGAACTGTGGAGGCCATATGACCCAGAAGTCTCAACATCTGCCGAGCTGTGACCTGCTGAGACGCTCTGGTCTGCGAAGCCAGGGCCAGGAGATTGGTGGCCCGCGCTTCGGGAAGGTAGGCCTGAGCCGTCTGGGTATTCAGCAGCGCTCCTATGAATTCCAGAGACTGGGATGGCTGGAGATGGGACTTTGGGTAATTTATCACAAACCCCAGCAGCTCCAGAAGTTGAATAGTGCACTGCATGGACCGGAGGGCTCCTGCCTCCGAGGTGTTCTTGACCAGCCAATCGTCGAGATATGGGAACACGTGCACTCCCAGCTTGCGTAGGTAGGCCGCTACCACCACGAGGCACTTGGTAAACACTTGTGGGGCAGAGGCGAGCCCAAAGGGCAGCACACAATACTGAAAGTGCCGTGCGCCCAGGCGGAATCTGAGATACTGTCTGAGCTGGCAGTATCGGTATGTGAGTATATGCGTCCTTTAAATCCAGGGAATATAGCCAATCGTTTTTCTGAATCATTGGCAGAAGGGTGCCCAAGGAAAGCATCCTGAACTTTTCTTTGACCAGGAATTTGTTCAGGCCTCTCAGGTCTAGGATGGGACGCATCCCCCCTGTTTTCTTTTCCACAAGGAAGTACCTGGAATAGAATCCCTGCCCTTCCTGCCCGGGTGGTACGGGCTCGACCGCATTGGCGCTGAGAAGGGCGGAGAGTTCCTCTGCAAGTACCTGCTTGTGATGGGAGCTGAAAGACTGAGCTCCCGGGGGACAATTTGGAGGCAGGGAGGCCAAATTCAGGGCGTATCCGCACCGCACTATTTGGAGAACCCACTGGTCGGAGGTTATGAGAGGCCACCTTTGGTGAAAGAATTTTAACCTCCCTCCGACCGGCAGATCGTCTGGTACGGACACTTGTAGGGCGGCTATGTTCCCGTGGATCCAGTCAAAAGCCCGTCCCCGGCTTTTGCTGTGGAGGCGCAGGGGGCTGCTTAGGCGCACGCTGTTGACGAGAACGAGCGCGCTGGGGCTGTCCCTGTGCCTGACGAGGCCTTCGGGCCGGCTGGTTGTACCTACGCTTCGCAAAAGAATAGAGTGCAGCCTGCCGGGCCCGGGAAAAACGTCCACCTGTGGAGATGGATGCTGAAGGCGCCCGGTGGGAGAGCTTGTCGAGAGCGGTTTCCCGCTGATGCAGTTGGTCCACCATCTGCTCGACCTTCTCACCAAAAATGTTATCCCCCCGGCAAGGGACGTCAGCCAGTCTCTGCTGGGTGCGGTTGTCCAGGTCAGAGGCACGCAGCCATGAGAGCCTGCGCATCACTATACCTTGGGCCGCAGCACGAGATGCCACGTCACAGGTGTCAAAAATACCCCTGGACAGGAACTTTCTGCACGCCTTCAGCTGCCTGACCACCTCCTGATAAGGCCTGGACTGCTCCGGCGGGAGCTTCTCGACCAGGTCCGCCAGTTGTTGCACATAGGTCCGCATGTGAATGCTCATATAGAGCAGGTATGACTGGATGCGGGTCACGAGCATGGAGGATTGGTAGGCCTTCCTCCCAAACGAGTCCAGAGTGCGAGACTCCCGCCCCGGGGGCGCCGAGGCGGTATCCCTCGAACTCCGTGCCCTCTTGAGAGCAGAATCCACGACCGCTGAGTCATGGGGCAATTGGGGCCGCATGAGCTCTGGGTCAGAGTGGATCCTGTACTGGGACTCTGCTTTCTTGGGAATGGTGGGGTTAGTTAATGGTCGCACCCAGTTCCGGAGCAGCGTCTCCTTCAGGACATTGTGCAGCGGCACCGTGGAGGACTCTCTAGGTGGTGATGGATAGTCGAGGACCTCGAGCATCTCGGCCCTCGGCTCTTCCACAGAGACCACGGGGAAGGGAATGCTGATAGACATATCCCGCACAAAGGAGGCAAAGGAGAGACTCTCAGGAGGTGAGAGCTTCCTCTCCGGTGAAGGCGTGGGGTCCGAGGGAAGGCCCGTAGACTCCTCTGAGGAGAAATATCTAGGGTCCTCCTCTTCCCCCCACGAGTCCTCATCCTCGGTATCGGACATTAGCTCATGTAGCTGAGTCCTGTACCGGGCCCGGCTCGACGTCGAGTCACCGAGGTCTCGGTGTCGTCGAGCGGTGGACTCCCGCGCCGGCGGGGACGGAGCTCCCTCCATCGACGTCGACGGGGACTCCACCTGCGTGGCGGTCGAGACCGGCACCGCAAGCGGCGGCGGTGTCGACAGCCCCGGCGCCGGGCTAGAGCTCACCGGCGCCACAGTCATCGGCGCCGAGGGCACAGCCTGGCGCATCAGCCCTTCCAGGATCCCCGGAAGGATGGCTCTGAGGCACTCGTCCAGGCCCGCTGCCGGGAAAGGCGGTGGGGCCGGTAAGGGTGTCGGTGCCGGAAGCTGCTGGGGGCCAGGAGACGGCACCGAGGTGCCGGAACCCCGACGCGTCGGTACCTCCACAACCGACGGAGACCTCTCCTCACGACGATGACGCTTCGGCGTCGTCTCCTCTCCGACATCGGGATGCACCGAAGGCGACCGGTGACGACGCTTCTTGTCTTTCTTCCGATGCACGTCACCGGCGCCGGAGGGCATGGAGGAGGAGGAGGTCGATCCCCCTCGGTCTCGAGGTACCGGGTCAGACAGGGTTCGGTCCCGCGGCCCACGAGCTGAGGGCGTGACCGGGGCCGACTGCCCACGCGGCCTCTCACCCCCACTCTCACCGGAAGACCGGCGGGCCGACGGGACCTGTTCTCCTGGGGTCGCTGCCATCGGTGCCGATGTCTCGGGCATCGATACCGGTACCGAAGGGCCGGGCGTCGATACCGATGCCTTCGAGGTCGACGTCGAGGGGCCAGCGCAAGTTCCAAAAAGACGGTCCCGCAGAACTTGCCTCGCAACCTGGGTCCGTTTCCGGAGACCGAGACACAAAGAACACGACTTGAGATTGTGCTCCGGCCCGAGGCACTGGAGGCACCAAGCATGGGTGTCGGTCTGCGAGATCGGCCGGCCGCAGCGACCACACTTTTTAAATCCACTCGGGACCTTCGAGGACATCGACGGAAAAATCGCGTCGGCGAAGTCAAAGTCGTCAATGGTGGCGAAAATCACACCACGAAAAACAAACGACCGAGCGGCCACTAGGCCGCAACGTGGCGTCCCCGCTGGAAGCGAGGGAAAAAAGGGAGCGCGTGTCCCACACGCGCAGGGTTTTTTTTTGTTTTTTTTGTTTTTTTTAAAAGGAAACCGAAAAACAAAGTTAGAAAAAAACACGATCAGCGTATACGCGATCGAACGATCCGGCGGCTGAACAGAGAGAGCGCAAAACACGACTCTCTCCAGGCGCGGAAAAAAAGGAACTGGCGGGAGCGGTCGCGCACGGGCGGGAAGACGGCCGCGCATGCGCGGTGGGCGTGCCCTGCGTGCCGACCGTCCCGCGAAGCTTCTTTCCGGTTGGTGGGGGCTGCCGCGGACGTCACCCCAGTCGTGAGAACAAGCAGCCTGCTTGTCCTCGGAGAATACCTGCTACAGGTATGTAGCTTTCGCTTTCTCCGAGGACAAGCAGGCTGCTTGTTCTCACTGATGGTGTATCCCTAGCCCCCAGGCTCACTCAAAACAACAAGCATTGGTCAATTGGGCCTTGCAATGGTGAGGACATAACTGAGATTGACCTAACTTATCCAACTAACTGAAAGTACAGCCTGGAACAGAACAAAAATGGGCCTAGGGGAGAGGAGTTGGATTCTAAACCCCAAACAGATTCTGCAGCACAGACTGCCCGAACCGACTGTCGCGTCGGGTATCCTGCTGAAGGCTGTAATGAGATGTGAATGTGTGGACAGATGACCACGTTGCAGCTTTGCAAATCTCCTCAATAGTGGCTGACTTCAAGTGGGCCACTGACGCAGCCATGGCTCGAACATTATGACCCTCAAAAGTCAGCCCAGCCTGGGCATAAGTGAAGGAAATGCAATCTGCTAGCCAATTGGATATGGTGCGTTTCCTGACAGCCACTCCCCTCTTGTTGGGATCAAAAGAAATAAACATTTGGGTGGACTGTCTGTGGGGCTGTGTCCACTCCAGATAGAAGGCCAATGCTCTCTTGCAGTCCAGTGTATGCAGTTGAAGTTCAGCAGGGCGGGTATGAGGACGGGGAAAAAATGTTGGCAAGACAACTGAGAGGTTCAGATGGAACTCCGACACCACCTTCGGCAAGAACTTAGAGTGAGTGCGGAGAACTACTCTGTTATGATGAAATTTGGTATAAGGAGCATGAGCTACCAGAGCTTGAAGCTCACTGACTCTACGAGCTGAAGTGACTGCCACCAAGAAAATGACCTTCCAGGTTAAGTACTTCAGATGGCAGGAATCCAGTGGCTCAAAAGGAAGTTTCATCAGCTGGGTGAGAATGACATTGAGATCCCATGACACTGTAGGAGGTTTGACGGGGGGCTTTGACAAAAGCAAACCTCTCATGAAGCGAACAATCAAAGGCTGTCCTGAGATCAGCTTACCTTCCACACGATGAACCCTTACAGAGTTAGTCTTGAGAACAGACTCAGACAAGTGCAGAAGGTAGTCAAGCAGGGTCTGTGTAGGACAAGAACGAGGATCTAGGGCCTTGCTGTCACACAAAACAGTAAACCTCCTCCATAAAAAGAAGTAACTCTTCTTAGTGGAATCTTTTCTGGAAGCAAGTAAGATTCGGGAAACACCCTCTGAAAAACCCAAGGAGGCAAAGTCTACGCTCTCAACATCCAGGCCGTGAGAGCCAGGAACTAGAGGTTGGGATGCAGAAGCGCCCCTCTTTCTGAGTGATGAGAGTTGGAAAACACTCCAATCTCCACAGTTCTTCGGAGGACAGCTCCAGAAGAAGAGGGAACCAAATTTCACGGGGCCAGAAAGGCGCAATCAAAATCATGGTTCCGGAATCTTGCTTGAGTTTCAGTAAAGTATTCCCCACCAAAGGTATGGGAGGATACGCATACAGGAGGCCCTCTCCCCAACGAAGGAGGAAGGCATCTGATGCTAATCTGCCGTGGGCCTGAAACATGGAACAGAATTGAGGGACCTTGTGATTGATCTGAATGGCAAAAAGATCTATCAAGGGGGTGCCCCATGCTTGGAAGATCTTGCGTACCAGTCCCGAGCTGAGAGACCACTCGTGAGGTTGCAATATCCTGCTCAACCTGTCGGCCACACTGTTGTTTACGCCTGCCAGGTACGTGGCTTGGAGAAACATGCCATGACGGTGAGCCCAAAGCCACATTCTGACGGCTTCCTGACACAGAGGGCGAGATCCTGTGCCCCCCTGCTTGTTGATGTAATACATAGCAACCTAGTTGTCTGTCTGAATTTGGATAATTTGATAGGACAGCCGATCCCAGAAAGCCTTTATAGCGTTCCAGACCGCTCGTAACTCCAGAAGATTGATCTGAAATCGTCTTTCCTGGAGGGACCAAAATCCTTGGGTCTGAAGTCCATTGACATGAGCTCCCCACCCCAGGAGAGACCTATCTGTAGTGAGCACTTTTTGTGGCTGAGGAATTTGAAAAGGACACCCCAGGGTCAAATTGAATCGATTTGTCCACCAATGTAGGGATTCGAGAAAACTCATGGACAGGTGGATGACGTCCTCTAGATTCCCAGCAGTTTGGTACCATTGGGAAGCTAGGGTCCATTGAGCTGAACTCATGTGAAGACGAGCCATGGGAGTCACATGAACTGTGGAGGCCATGTGGCTGAGCAATCTCAACATCTGCCGAGCTGTGATCTGCTGAGACGCCCGCACCTGAGAGACGAGAGCCAGGAGATTGTCGGCTGTCGGCTCGGGAAGGTAGGCACAAGCTGTCCGAGAGTTCAGCAGAATTCTAGTTTTTGTACTGGATGAAGGTGGGACTTTGGATAATTTATCACAAACCCTAGTAGCTGCAGGAGTTGAATAGTCATCCGCATTGACTGCAGAGCTCCTGCTTCTAAGGTGTTCTTCACCAGCCAATCGTCGAGATAGGGGAACACATGCACTCCCAGTCTGCGAAGGGCCGCTACTACGACAGCCAGGCACTTTGTGAATACTCTGGACGCAGAGGCGAGACCAAAGGGTAGCACACAGTACTGAAAGTGCCGTGTTCCCAGACGGAATCGAAGATACTGTCTGTGAGCTGGCAGTATCGGAATGTGAGTATAAGCATCCTTTAAGTCCAGAGAGCATAGCCAATCATTTTCCTGATTCATGGGCAAAAGGGTGCCCAGGGAAAGCATCCTGAACTTTTCTCGGACCAGGTATTTGTTCAGGGCTCTTAGGTCTAGGATGGGACGCATCCCCCCCTGTTTTCTTTACCACAAGGAAGTACCTGGAATAGAATCCCAGCCCTTCTTGCCCCGATGGCACGGGCTCGACCACACTGGCGCTGAGAAGGGTGGAGAGTTCCTCTGCAAGTACCTGCTTGTGTTGGAAGCTGAAGAACTGAGCTCCCGGTGGGCAATTTGGAGGTTTGGAGGCCAAATTGAGGGCATATCCTAGCCAGACTATTTGGCAAACCCACTGGTCAGAGGTTATGAGAGGCCACCTTTGGTGAAAAAATTTTAACCTCCCTCCGACTGGCAGATCGTCCGGCACGGTCACTTTGATGTCGGCTATACTCAACTGGAGCCAGTCAAAAGCCCATCCCTTGCTTTTGCTGGGGAGCTGCAGAGGCCTGCTGAGGCGCACGCTGTTGACGAAAACGAGCGCGCTGGGGTTTAGATTGAGCCGGCTGTCAGGAAGGTGGATTGTACCTGCACTTATTAAAAGCGTAGGAAGAATTCCTCTTTCCCCCAAAAAAACTGTCTACCAGTTGAGGTAGATGCTGAAAGCGCCCGGTGAGAGAGCTTGTCGAATGCGATGTCCCGCTGGTGGAGCTGTTCTACCACCTGTTCGACCCGCTCACCAAAAAGATTATCCCCCCGGCAAGGCGCATCTGCCACTTGCTTCTGGACTCTACTGTCTAGGTCAGTGGCACGCAGCCATGAGAGTCTGCGCATCACTATACCTTGAGCAGCGGCCCTGAATGCAACATTAAAAGTATCGTAAGCACCCCTGGACAGGAAGTTACGACACGCCTTCAGCTGCCTGACCACCTCCTGAAATGGCTTGGCTTGCTCAGAAGGGAGCTTGTCCACCAAGTCCGCCAACTGCCTCACATTATTCCGCAAGTGAATGCTCGTGTAGAGCTGGTAAGACTGAATTTTGGACACGAGCATAGCAGAATGGTAGGCCTTCCGCCCAAAAGAATCCATAGTTCTAGACTCACGCCCAGGGGGCGCTGAGGCGTAATCCCTAGAACTCTTGGCCTTCTTAAGGGCCAAATCCACCACCCCAGAGTCATAAGGTAATTGGGTCTTCATTAACTCTGGGTCCCCGTGGATTCGGTACTGGGACTCAATTTTCTTGGGAATGTGGGGAGTAGTTAATGGTTTCACCCAGTTCGTCAACAATGTCTGCCTAAGGATATTATGAAGAGGAACTGTGGTGGATTCCTTAGGTGGAGATGGACAGTCCAGGACTTCGAACATCTCAGCCCTGGGCTCATCCACCGTCTCCACAGGGAAGGGAATGGCCGTAGACATTTCCCGGACAAATGAAGAGAAAAAGACTCTCCGGGGGAGAAAGCTTTCTCTCAGGTGAGGGAGTAGGATCGGAAGGCAGACCACAGGACTCCTCGTCCGAGAAATACCTGGTGTCCTCCTCCGCTTCCCACAAGTCCTCTCCATTAGTATCGGACATGAGTTGGTGAACTTCGGTCCGAAGCCGGGCCCATCTCGATGCAGAGGAACAATGTCCTTCATGGCGTTGTCGAGAGGAAGACCTCCGAGCCGCAGGCGATGAAGCTTCCTCCAGCGACGTTGGCGGGGAGTCAACCTGGGTGGTGGCCGATACCGGTACGGGTCGGAGACCTCACCACGGGCGACGAGCCAACCGCTGCCTCTCTCAACGGTACCGACGATGCAAGCACCTGTGGTACCGGAACAGACGGTACCGATGGCACAAGCACCGAAGGTACCGGAGATGGTCGCAACAGCTCTCCCAGAATCTCTGGCAGTATGGCCCGGAGGCTCTCGTTCAGAGTAGCTGTAGAGAAAGGCAAAGGAGCCGGTACAGGCGACGATGACAGAATCTGTCTGGGGCTCGGAGTCGGTACCAGACTGTCCTGTGTAGGGCGCACCGACACCTCCTGAATGGAGGGTGAGCGATCCTCCCGGCGCTGGCGCTTCTCATGTGCCGAAGACCTTGGCGTCCAGGAGTTCTCAGTACCGTGGCGGGAAGGTGACCGATGGCGATGCTTCTTAGCCTTCACTCGAAGCACACCAACGGTACCCTCCGGTACCGAAGAGGAAGACGTGGAATCCACACGTCTCCTCAGGGCCGGGTCCGAAGAAGGTCGATCCCGGGGGGCCTGTAGAACAGGAGTCCTCAAGGCAGGTGGAGACCCGCTCGATGGCTCACTGCCACCAGCATGAGACCTATGGACAGCCCTTACCTGCACTCCGGACGTCGATGCAGTCTCCGGTACCAACCTCGATACCGCCGATGACCTCGATACCGCCGACTCCATCGATACCGAAGGACCGGACTTGGCTCCGAGCAGAATGTTCCACTGAGCCAATCTCGCCGCCTGAGTCCTCTTTTTTAATTGGAGGCACAAAGTATAGGCGTTGGGACGATGACCAGCTCCCAAACACTGAAGACACGAAAAGTGTCTGTCAGTGAGCGAGATTGTCCGGTTGCACGACATGCACTTTTTAAAGCCGCTGGTAGGCTTCACGGACATGGGCGGAAAAATCACGCCGGCGAGGTTGAACGTGATGGTGTCGGTAAAAAAGGACACCAAACAAAGAAAAAAGGGGTCCCGCACGGGCGGCCCAAAATGGCCACCGAAGAAAAAGAAAGAAAACTTACGGGAGCAAAGTTTCTAAGAAATAAAAGGAAAACTTTTTTTTTTTTTTTAACAGAAGATCGCGAAAGCGAAGAGAGCTGAAAAATCGGCGAAAAAACTCGAGGGGAGTCCGTAAAAACTACAGCGAGGGATCTCTGGGGCAGAGAACAGCAGCGACGCAGCGTCCCGAGCCGTGGAAAAAACAAGACTGAGGAGCACTCTCGCATTCGGGCGGGAAGACGGTCGCGCATGCGCGATGCGCACGGGAGCGCGAGGCTAGCAAACTCTTTGTTGCTAGGGAGAATTCTGGTACTGGGGCTGCCGACGACGTCACCCATCAGTGAGAACAAGCAGCCTGCTTGTCCTCGGAGAATATAATCTATCCGGGACCATGTACCATGAGCACGCGAAAGGTGAATATAGTCACGTACTTTAGGGTTCATCAATCGCCAGGGGTCCACTACATTTAACGCATTACACAGATATTGCAGGCCCTTACCCATGCCCATTGCCACTCCTGCTTCCAGGGTCAATCTATCATGTTGCCCATCCATCACTTGGTTCAAATCTCCCATGAGAATCCACGGTGCTGTCGAATACTGCAACCCTAGTCGTACTATAAGCTGGAAAAGGGAATGGTCATAGACATTTGGCCCATATATGTTAAGTAAGAAAATTTCTTGGCCCATAATATTTAAATGCAACAGTAAATATCGGCCCTGAGTATCGCAGGCTACTACCCGCACCTTGCATTGTAAATTCTTATGGATAAGCACCGCTACTCCCCTCCCCCCCCCCCCCCGCCCTTGCGCTGAAGAATAAAAGCAGTCTCCCACCCATCGCTGCCTCAATTTCAAATGCTCTGCACCAGACAATTTTGTCTCCTGCAAACAGGCAATAGAAACTTTGTGACGCTGCACAGCCGTTAGTATTTTTGATCGCTTTACCGGGGAATTAATACCAGAGACGTTCCAGGAAATTAATCTAGGGGCTTGAAAATTTACCTGGATCCCAAGTCACTCTCTGTTGACACAGCAAAAACTTCAACACTAATACAACCCCCGGGCGCCCAGCCTTCACCCAGGGGTCTGTACTTCTCCACTTCCCGCAGCAGCGTGCTAACACACATTCACACATTGTCATGATTTCCCGTGGCATCCCCCTCCCACATTCCACACACAGATTCAAAGCACAATATAATCCCCTTCCCTCCCTTGTCCCCCCTTCCCACCCCTCCCCCCTTGTATAGATCTCAACCTCCCCCCATCCCACATCCCCTCTTATCTTACCCACCTTTAGCCAAACCAGCCCCATCTAAGTAGGTCACAAAAATGCGAGCACCCCCGCCCCACCCCCTGTCGCAGTCCACAATGTCTCTGAATCTGCAATCAAGTTTCCCATTAGTACTAGCTAATGTCATCTCTTAAACTCCCAATCGCCTTTAACTTGCAAGCACGTCCCTGTTCCTCCAACAAATATTAGAAAACTAGGAAGTTAGGCTGCATCCAAAGACTCTTTCAAATCTCGCTGTACGAACTGTAGGGCCAATTGGTCTGAAGTGAAGGTGACCCATTTGCCCTCATGATGTATTTTCAATGTAGCTGGATACAGCAGCAAGAAACGAATTTTCTTGTTCAATAGGGTCGTGCAAATTGGATGAAATTTTCGCCTTCTCTCTTGGACACTAGCTGAATAATCTTGAAATATATGAACCCGAGACCCTGCATAGGCCAAAGAGTCTCGTTTCAGTCTATCTCCCTGCAAGATCTCGTCCTTGTGGATATAATTGTGGATTTTAATAATAACCACTCTCGGTCACTGACCGTTCAGGTGTTGCCTCCCAATCCTCAATCCTGTGGGCACTTTCAATAAAAAATGAACCCCTGCTGTCAGATAGGGCAAACTCTTTCCGCAGCCATTCTTCTAGCACTGAGCTCAAATTTTGGTCAGGAATATTCTCAGGTAGTCCCACCAACCTGATGTTATTGCGCCGTGCCCGGTTTTCAATATCGTCTAATTTCTCTGCCTGCTGTGTCAACCGGTCTTGCAGGCTCCTTATTTCAGGTTCCCAGCGCTGCCATGCATCTTCTAAATCGGACACCCGTTTTTCTGCTTCCGCAGCGCGACCCGTCAAATCCGCCAGTAGGCTATCAAACTTGCCAAATTGCCCTTCCAAAGAAGCAAACCGCGGTTCCAGCGCTGCACCTACCGTGGCTGCCAGCTGAGACAATTGGCGGGGTGACAACTCAGCCTCGTTCTTCGGCGAACCCGGTGCCATCTTGGAATCGCCACCTGAAGCCGTCACCTTCTCCGTCTCGCTTTCTTTTTCGGTACTCCGGATGGCATGGATACTAAAAATTGTTCCATACAACCATCACCGAACTGGAGAAGCTCAAATTGCTGAAATCAGAGGGTCTTAGATTTAATCAGCGGGTGTAAGGCAAGCGGGGGTCCCGGAGCAGCGCTAAAACGTGGCTACTGCTCGCGACGCATCACGTGACCTCCACCTGGCAATTATTTATTTGGATTTATTTACCGCCTTTTTGAAGGAATTCATTCAAGGTGGTGTACAATAATAGATCAAACATGAGCAATAGGCAATTACTGCAGTAAAAATATTCAAACAATACAAAATGTAATAGAACATTATAATTGATAGTGAAGGCTAAAGCAAAGATGGAACACATAGATAGGTAAAAGAGTAAGAAGAATTAGCAAGTAAGGTGACTGATTTAAAGAAAGTTGCACATGAGGTCAGAGACATAGGAGCCAACTTTTCAAAATTATTGGGGGTGCTAAGCCCAGTGGAAATAACCCTTCTCAATATTGGGGTGTGCTTAAGCACCCACAGCACCCACAGAGTCGGCTCCTATGGTCAGAGAGATGGTTAAATATTATCTCAGTTAGGGTAGGAGTGGGTAAACCTCTCTTGCTGCAGTATATGCAGCCCGAGTCACTCCTTGTGTGTGTGTGAGTAAGACTAACGAAGTTAGTTACTTCTTCCATTAAAGGCCTGGTTGAACAGCCAAGCTTTCACCTGCTTCCTGAAGTAGAGCAATTTAGAAGTTACTGAAAGTCTGTGAAACTTAGACAAAATACTTTTGGGCCTTTTGTGCAAAAAGTGGTCTAAATTATGACTAAATATCACTTAATTTAAGAAACCAACACTAGAATTTCTTTTTACAGTTACTGTGGCAGGGTGTATGTCCAGTCACAAGGCAGGAGGAACTCCCAACCCCGAAAAAGTGCCATAATTAGACCATACAGAAAGATAGATTGGGTATGGTCCCATAACCGACTCACACAGTTAGGGTAAGGGTATTAGGACCCTGCTTAGCAGGGAAGGCTGCATGGAAGGTGGCGTAGAAAAGGGGAGCTAACCCTTCTGGAGTCTAGTAATACAAATCCCTGAGTGCTGGGAATGAGAAGAATACCCAGCAACTGAACTGAATTAGCAAATAACTTGCATAGGCAGATTAGCAGAGAACTTTGGCTTGCCCACAAGACCCTAGAAGAGGGAGACAAGACACTGTCAGATCCAAGAGGGGCAAACGTGGGAATACTGGTGTCCCCAGGACTCCACAGAGCCCAGAGGTAGGTGAAATATTGAGTGTCTTGGACTCATCCTGATTAAAGAGGTGGACTCAAAACAGAGGCATCAAGAGGTTTGATCTCTCCCTTCTCGGAGGTAAGAGGTCCTTCAGATGGATTACTGTGGACTGGCCATTTGTTAGATTTGAGTAGATGAACCTTTTGCTCGATTACTAGGGACTGCCATGGACTGACCTTTGGCTGAAGGAGCTGGTCTATTGTGGACCTTGGGAGATACTAAGCCTACATTTTCGGGCAGCCGGTGGATAGACAGTGGCGAATACTCGGCCTATGCCTTCAGGCAGGTAGTGGATGTTCAGTGATGGATACTTGGCCTACGCCTCTGGATAGACGGCATCACAATTTGCGGCAGTGGTGGGATCCACTGAAACCGCCTAGAGAGAGCATCAGGTAAAGGGTACCTTAGCTTGGGGGAGGGGGGTGTGCTCAAGGGGTTTCTTTTGAGACAAAAGGGAATGAAGAGTGTTAAGGGGCCACTACTTTGGCCTGTGTTTTTCTCTTGCTCAGGAGTACTAAGTTCAAAGTCGAGCTCAAATATATGGTGAAGCAGGTGCAATAGGAGGCTATGTAACGCCGGTCCTACCATGTGATGGAGCGCCAGTGGCAACAGCAGCCTATACTGCAGCTAATGTAGGCACAGACAAAGGAGCTAGAATGTTTGGCAGAGGGATTACAAAAGACGGTGGCTCGGCAAGATTCTGTTCTGGGCTGGACTAGTGGGACCAAGGGAAAATTAGGTTCTTACCTTGGTAATTTTCTTTCCTTTAGTCATAGCAGATGAAGCCATTACGTATGGGTTATGTCCATCAACCAGCAGGGGAGATAGAGAGCACTCAAACTTTCACAGTGCCCTCTTGGCCAGCTAGCTCTACTGCCTCTTCAGTATTTGAAGCTTCCAAAGCAGTATGGCAAACCGCAATGGGAATCACAAGAGCTTTCCTCACAGCGAACGATGGCCCATCACAAGGGCATGAACTCATAAAGGAGGGAATGCACATCCTCCTGGAGGGAATAAACTCATCCTCCTTATTGTATAAGAGGAGGGGAACACACGCGCCTCCTGGAGGGAATCACACATCCTCCCAACACACTGGAGGGAATGAACTCATCCTCCTATTTATAGAACTGGAGGGGAACACACGCGCCTCCTGGAGAGAATCAACACATCCTCCAAAAAAACATGCTGGAGGGAATGAACACATCCTCCTAAATTTAAACTGAACATGAATCCTGAAGATTGTTTTCCAACTTTCTCCCAAGGAAGGAACCAGGAAATTAGAACAGAACCTGAAAAACAGATTCACAGCATACAGACAATCATACAGGGAGGGCTCATGGCTTCATCTGCTATGACTAAAGGAAAGAAAATTACCAAGGTAAGAACCTAATTTTCCCTTCCTTGTCATCAAGCAGATGAAGCCATTACGTATGGGATGTAACAAAGCAATCCCTAGATAGGGTGGGAACAAGCCACACCACGCGCTAGCACTTGTGCACCAAAACGCGCATCCCTCCTGGTAGCCACATCCAGCCTGTAATGTCGGGCAAAGGAGAGCTTAGAAGCCCATGTTGCTGCACTGCATATCTCTTGAAGAGAGAGTGCTTCAGTTTCAGCCCAAGAGGAAGAAATCGCTCTAGTAGAATGTGCCTTAAAGGCTACAGGCGGAACCCTGCCGGCCAGCAGATAAGCTGAAAAGATAGTTTCTTTGAGCCAGCGGGCAATAGTGGCTTTAGACGCTGGAGACCCTCTGCGAGAACCGGATAGCAAAACAAACAGATGATCAGAAGTCCTGAAAGTGTTAGTAACTCGCAGATACTGCAACAGAGTCCTGCGCACATCCAAAAGGTGCAGCTGCCCAAAAGATTCTGGAAACTCTTCCTCTGAAAAAGAGGGCAAGAAAATAGGCTGGTTTAAGTGAATGGCTGAAACCACCTTAGGCACAAAGGAAGCACGGTCCGAACCGTGACTCCGGACTCTGAAAATTGCAGAAATGGGTCTCTACAGGACAGCGCCTGGAGCTCTGACACCCGTCTCGCCGAGGTAATGGCCACCAGAAAAACGGCCTTCAGTGTCAAGTCTTTCTCCGATGCTCGCCGAAGCGGCTCAAAAGGAGATGCCTGCAGGGTTTTCAAAACTAGCCCCAGGTTCCAAGCTGGACAGGGTGCTCGCACTGGAGGTCGGAGCCGAAGCACCCCTCTAAGAAACCGTGCCACATCTGGGTGAGCAGCCAAAGACACGCCTTCCACCTTACCACGAAGGGAGGCCAACGCTGCCACCTGCACCCGCAGGGAATTATAGGCCAAGCCTTTTTGTACACCTTCCTGCAAAAAGTCCAGAATCAGCGAGACAGGAGCCCGCATTGGAACAATGGCTCTGGAAGCACACCAAGACTCAAACAGGCACCAAATCCTGGCATAAGCCACGGAAGTGGAACGCTTGCGGGCTTGCAGGAGAGTGGAAATAACTTTATTGGAATAACCTTTATCCCTCAATTGCACCCTCTCAATAGCCATGCCGTAAGACCAAAGCGGCCGGCGTCCTCCATGGCTACCGGTCCCTGAGTCAACAGGTTCGGTACCAGAGGTAACGGCAGAGGAGCCTCCAGGAGCATCTGTCGGAGGTCTGCATACCAAGGTCTCCTTGGCCAATCCGGGGCGATGAGGACCACTTCTCCTGGGTGCAGCCGAATCCGCAAGAGCAGGCGCCCTATCAAGGGCCACGGGGGAAACACATAAAGTAGACCCGGAGGCCAGGGTTGAGCCAAGGCATCCAACCCCGCCGAGCGAGGATCTCTCCGTCTGCTGAAGAAGCACGGGACTTTGGTATTGGCACTTGTCGCCATTAGATCCATCACGGGCTTGCCCCATTTGGCACAGATCTGCAGGAATACTTCGTCTGCCAGATTCCATTCTGCTGGATCGATCTGATGCCTGCTCAGATAATCGGCCTGCACATTGCTCTGACCTGCAATATGAGCTGCCGACAGACACTGAAGATGCAGCTCGGCCCAGTGGCAAATCAGTTCGGCCTGCGCGGCTAGAGCTCTGCACTGAGTGCCGCCTTGTCGATTTATGTAGGTCACTGCTGTCGTGTTGTCCGACATCACTCAGACAGCCAATCCTTCCAGGGTCACTTGAAAGGCCAGAAGCGCCTGAAACACCGCTTTCAACTCTAGGCGGTTGATGGACCACTCCGACTCCTCGGGTGTCCATAGACCCTGGGCATGCTTCCCCTTGCAGTGTGCGCCCCAGCCCTTCAGGCTGGCGTCTGTTACCACCAGGCACCAAATAGGGAGCGTCAGTGGCATTCCTCGCCGCAGCATGCTGTCCGAGAGCCACCACTCCATGCTGAGACGGGCCGCAGGGAGCCAAGTAAGTCTGCATTGGTAATCCTGAGAAATAGGAGACCAACTCCGGAGTAGGGAATACTGTAGAGGTCTTAGGTGCGCTCTCGCCCAGGGTACCACTTCCATCGTGGCTGTCATCGATCCCAGCAGCTGGACAATGTCCCAAGCTCACGGGCGGGGCATCCTCAGAAGCAGACGGACCTGATTCTGAAGCTTGCACCGCCTTAGCTCGGGTAGGAACACATAGCCCGAGACTGTGTCGAACCTGGCCCCCAAAAACTCTAGAGATTGTGAAGGGGACAGGTGACTTTTGGCCATATTGACGACCCAGCCTAGAGATTGCAGTACTGAGACCACTCTGGCTGTAGCTTGTAAGCTCTCTGTTGCAGAGTCTGCTCTGATGAGCCAGTCGTCTAGGTACGGGTGAACCCTGATACCTTCTCACCTGAGAAAAGCAGCTACTACCACCATTACCTTCGAAAAGGTTCGGGGAGCTGTGGCGAGGCCAAAAGGCAAGGCCCTGAACTGGAAATGTTTTCCCAACACTGCAAACCTCAGAAACTTCTGGTGTGGGGGCCAAATCGGTATGTGCAAGTAAGCTTCTTTCAAGTCTAGAGACGTGAGAAACTCTCCTGGCTGAACCGCCGCAATGACGGAGCGCAGGGATTCCATGTGGAAATGCCGCACTCTCAGGGATTTGTTCACTTCTTTTAAGTCCAGAATAGGGCGAAAGGACCCACCTTTTCGCGGCACCACAAAGTAGATGGAGTATCGGCCGCAGCCTTGCTCGGCGGGAGGCACCGGGGTCACTGCCCCCAACTGAATCAGACCTTCTAAAGTCTCCTCCACCGCCGCCCGTTTGACGGCAGAACCGCATCGGGACTCCACAAACACGTCTCTTACTGGGGTGTTGAATTCTATTCTGTATCCATCTCTGATCAGGTCCAGAACCCACTGATCTGAGGAAATCTTGGCCCACTCCTCGACAAAGAGGGAAAGCCGTCCTCCAATGACAGGCATCGAGGAGAGGGCCGGCGCACCATCATTGAGAGGGTCGCCCCTGAACTCCTGGTCTTGAGCCACCGGCTGCGGAACGCTTGTCCGAGCGAAAGGAGTTCCTCTGCTGACCACGGGCATGTGAAGTGAACCCAGCAGAACGCCCCGGGCGGTACCTTCTAGCTTCACGGAAGCGAGGTCTGTACGAGGAGTGGACCGCCTGGCCCTTAGAGGAAGGCCTCTGCCTATCTTCGGGCAAGCGCTGGGGTTTGGATCACCCAGGCCTTTCACAATTTTCTCTAACTCCTCACCAAATAGGAGAAGTCCTTGAAAAGGCAACTTCACCAACCTTTGCTTAAAGGCCATGTCCGCTGCCCAGTGTCGTAGCCACAGACGACGGCGAGCCAAGAAGGGCTCCGCTCCATCTCCGGGCTGAGCTACTGCCTGTTGCAGCCAAGCTAGGCAGGCTCTCACAGCATAACAGCTGCATGCAGACGCCCGAACAGTGAGACCTGCAATTTCAAAGGACCGTTTCAACGCTGTATCCAGCCTACGGTCTTGAACGTCCTTCAGGGCAACACCTCCTTCAACAGGGAGGGCAGTTCTCTTTGTCACCGCAGTGACTAGGGCATCCACTGTAGGCATTTGAAAACAAGCCATATGTCCCTCACGCAGAGGGTATAACTGCCCCATAGCCCTGGAAACTCTCAAAGGTCCCTCGGGGTCAGCCCACTGAGCCGAAACAAGCTCTAGGATGGAGTCATGCAAAGGGAAGGCCCGAGCAGCTTTCTTGGTACTAGCCATCCTGGGATTACCCGAGGAGGCCATGCCACTGTCAGGATCTTCAATCGAGAGGGCCTGCAGGGTATCTGAAATAAGCGCTGGCAGCTCATCACGGTGGAAAATCCTCACCGCGGAGGGATCATCCAGATCCTGTGGTAAATCCGCACCTGACTCTGGTTCCTCAGACCAAGAACGTCTGTCAGAGTTCTCCGAATCCTCACACCCCGACCACGGGGGGGAAAAAGGTGCACCACAATCTGAAGGGGAATTAACCCTTCTGCGCTTATCTTTAGGCCAAGCATCCGGGAAAAAAGCCTCACTGGGCAGTCCCAGGCCAGAATCCATCGAGGGGGCAATCAGAGGAGCCTCAGGCGACCCTTGAGGAAGGGCTCTTTTCATCACATATGCTTTATATGCAGCAAAAGCACAAAATCCGGGGAGAAAATCTCACCCTGGGCACCCAAATCCTGTCCGGTGCTAGCCACTCCTGAAATAACCTCATCTCGAGGTGCCCCACCCGGCTCAGGTCTCTCCGTGTCCACGGAGGCCGCGCCATGCGGTGTAAGCAAAATGGCGCCCGCTGCCAGCTCAGAGCGGGAAGAAACATCGCTCGCCATGCTCGGGCCGGCTCCTACGCCAATACAGCACGATTTACAGAGCCCTGCTGCTGATTTGCGGTTGCCACAAGTAGAACAGCGCTTTACATTGTCCGCAGCCATCGCCGAAAAACGGCGGTAAAATCCAAAATGGCGGTTTTGCGCCAAAATCGCCCCGATCACGGGCCCACCCCGGAGGAGTTGGAAAACACTCTTACCTCAAAGGATCTAGTGTACCACTACGATCCTGCTGAAAATCAGGTCAAAAACCTCTGTTCCAGCGTCTCTGCGTTTAAAAAAGCGACGCGACTTTTTTTTTTTTTTTTTTTTAAGCTGTGAGGAAAGCAGAGGTATTGAAGACTCCGGAGGCTCAGATGAGTGGGAAAGGCAGGGAAAGGGCGAACCTATATGCCTGCATCCACTGTTGGTGGGTAAGGACAGGGAAACCAAGGCAATATGTCCACATCCACAGAGGTATGGGTAAGGCAGGGAAAGGGCTAACCTATGTGCCTTTAAAGTGAAGCTGCTATAGCCTCCAACACCCCGGTTAACAAATGGCAAGCCAGGAACCACCTCCCGGCAGATTTTTCTGGAGCTCGAACAAGCTGCAGCCACCCTGCTAAGGGAGATAGAGAATACTGAAGAGGCAGTGGAGCTAGCTGGCCAAGAGGGCACTGTGAAAGTTTGCGTGCTCTCTATCTCCCCTGCTGGTTGATGGACATAACCCATACGTAATGGCTTCATCTGCTTGATGACAAGAAAAGGGCCAATTCCTATGAAGTGGACAAGGGGACTGACTTTGGGTCCTCTCCTGGTCCCAACTTTGTCAGAGGCCTACTTAACAAATATCTGAAAGAAAAACTACAGTGGCTGGTTGGCCAGTAGAACAGTGTGCCATCAGATTAACCTGTATCTAAGAGGAGAAGCCCAGACAGCTTATAGGATGCTGGATGCCGAAAGCCCTGGACTATATTCAAGTGCGAGCTGACATACAGGACTGATTAGGACTCTCCCCCAAACAGTACAGGAAATAGTTTAGAAAGAGGGAATTCCAGAAAGGAAAGCGGCCAAGGGCCAAGCCTTATGGACTTAGCTACACGATGGTTGGAGCCCAAAACAGCAAACTACAGATGCTATTGCCCAGTTGATTGAGAAAAATTTCTAACTATTTTACCTTCGGCAGCTAAGACTTGGGTCACTACATAGTAACATAGTAACATAGTAACATAGCAGATGACGGCACAAAAAGACCTGCACGGTCCATCCAGTCTGCCCAACAAGACAACTCATGTGTGCTACTTTTTGTGTATACCCTACTTTGATTTGTACCTATGCTCTTCAGGGCACAAACTGTATAAGTCTGCCCAGCACTATCCCTGTCTCCCACCACCGGCTCTGGCACAGACCGTATAAGTCTGCCCAGCACTATCCCCGCCTCCCACCACCGGCTCTGGCACCCACTCAAATATTTGACACGCTATCCCCATTCATGAGCACCAGATCCAGCATCGCTCCCTCCCTCGTGGGTTCCGTCACCATTTATCTGAGCAAACCGCTTTGGAAAGCATCCACGATCTCTCTATTTCTTTCCGATTCTGCAGACGGAACCTTCCAATCTACATCCGGCAGATTGAAATCTCCCAGCAACAGCACCTCTCTCTTCTTTCCCAACTTTTGAATATCTGCGAGCAGGTCTTTATCTAATTCCTCCAATTGTTTCGAAGGTCTGTAGACAACACCCACATGTACAGAGGTTCTATCCTCTCTTTTTAAGGTGATCCATATCGCTTCTCCCTTTCCCCAGGTCCCTGTCATTTCGGTCGCCGTGATATCATTTCTCACATATAGAGCTACTCCTCCACCTTTACGATTCTCTCTATCCTTCCTAAATAGATTATTTATTTATTGCATTTGTATCCCACATTTTCCCACCTTTTTGCGGGCTCAGTGTGGCTTACAATAGGATATGAATAATAGAAATACATTTGTTAGATTATAGCCTGGTATGTTTGCATCCCATTCATGGGAATCGTTTAGCCACGTCTCTGTGATTGCAACAAGGTCTAAGTCAGCCTCCAACATCAGGGCTTGAAGGTCATGAACTTTATTGCTTAGACTGCGAGCATTTGTGGCCATCGCTTTCCATGTACATTTCCTGGTATGTGCTTCAACATTTCTGATTTGGGGTTGTCTTTTCTCTCTGCGTACCTTCATATCCGTTTGTTCCAACTGTGCTGTATGGTTTTGTGTAGTCTTAGAAGTTGCTTTAAGTGCATCTAATTCCTGTTTTACCTTACTGAGCTCCTGTTTTAAACCTGCAAGCTGATGACAGACAGGACAAGCCGTAAGTCTCCAGATAATTGGCCTTGAAACTGAAACACCACAATTATTACAGAGAATAAAAGTCATCCTGATTTGTAGGAATGGGAATGAATAGGTATGCTATGACGGGGTTAATAGTGTGCAAGCTTAACTTTACTCCTCAGCCATACATAGGCAATCAGAGGCAGTTGTAATTTGGGTGGAGTTAATTTATAATAAGTAGAATAGTTAGGAAAGTTATTTAGGAAGTGTCAGTCTTGGGGTGAGTGGGTTGAGGGGCAGGGTGGGGGGGCTTAAAGTGGAAAAATGTTCTAATACTTGCTAGCAGTTTTGAAATCTGAAATCTCCTTTTCAGATTTACAGATATCAATAAACCAGTTAGAAACAATCAAATCACAACAGTCAGAGCACACTATATGCAGAGCAGATTAAACAGAGCACACTATTTGCAGAGCCAAGAGGTTTTTTTTTTGGAGGGGGGGGGGGTGGTGGGTTTAGGAAAGATATAGATGCAGTGCCAATGATAGATTATGGAACAACCTCTAAGCCACTAGATATCTTTGGGCAGTTCCAATGAAGAAACTACAGTCTAAGGCAAAGCCTGGGATTTGCTGGGGATCTTTTGCCAAGAAGGGCTCCCTCAGGAAGTTTTGACTGATAGGGGAACCAATTTCTTATCTCAGACCTTAGAAAGGGTGCTTAAATAAGACTGCAGCGAATCACCCCCAAACAGATGGCCATGTGGAATGATTTAATCAGAGTTTAATCCACATGATAAAAAAATGCAGAAGGGAGACAAACAATGATTGGCATGTGATCATTCCTTATGTTTTATTTGCTTCTCGAGAAGTGTACCAAACATCCTTAGGATTCTCTCCCTTTGAGCTTATATTTCGGTGACAACCCCACAACTCATCAGTAGTGGTGAAGGAAGTCTGGGTGGAGGAAGACAGAGAGGTTACCTCAGTTCCCAAATATGTCCAGGGGATGCAAAAAAAGTTAGGAAAGATAGAAAAAGTCACCAAAGAGAATCTAGAGCATGTCCAGGGACACCACAGACATATTATGCTCAGAAAGCAACGGAGAGAGGGTTTCAACCACACGACAAGGTAGTACTGATAGGATACTATGGGAAATTCATACCTAAATTTTGCAGAGGTAGCTGCCGATCTTAAGGTCTTGTTAAAAAATTCCCAACTCAGCAAGTCTAAATGGGATAGGGTGATGGATCACATTTTTGTTCTGTTGAAGGAGGCCCAGTGTAAAGATCCTATGCTGAAAAAAAGTAGATTTTAATCAGGAATTCATTCTGCAAACTGATGCCTTAGGGGTGGGCTTGGGAGCAGAACTAAGTCAAGGGGTAGGAGAAGAGGAATACCGTATCCTACCTATACCTCAGAAGAAAATTGACTGAAGCCAAGCAATGATATTCTACCACTGAAAAGAAGTGCTTGGTAGTAAAGTGGGCGGTACAGACCCTAAGATATTACCTCTTGGGAAGGCATTTTACCCTCATAACAGATTATGCTCCACTGAACTGGCTAGGTCTAATGAAAAATAATAACATGCCAGACTGATGAAGTGGTATTTAGCCCTCCAAACCTATGATTTTTCGGTGGAGCATTGGGTGGGAAAGAACCATATTAATGCGGACTACCTATACCAGGAGGGTGGAGAAGTTAATCCCAAGAATGATCGATCAGAGCAGGGACATGAAGTCCTAAAAGAGGGGGGTGGATGTCACATCATGAAGCAGGAGGATCCCCTAACCCTGAAAAGGTGCCATAACTAGACCATACAGAGGACAACTTGGGAATAGTCCCTTAATCCACTCATACAGTTAGGGTGAGGGTTTTGGGACCCTGCTGGAGCGGTTGTAGATTAGCAGGGAAGGCTAGGTGGGAGGTGGTAGGGGGGAACTAACCCTTCTGGAGTCTAGTAACACAATTCCATGAGCAAAAGGAGTAAGAAGAACACCCAGCAACTGAACTGAACTAAATTAGCATAGGCAGCTGAGCTTTGACTTGCCCACAAGACCCGAGAAGAGGGAAACAGGACCCTATTAGACCTGAAAGGTGCAAGAATGGAAATATTGGAGTCCCCAGGCCTGCACAGAGTCCAGAGGTGAGTAGAATATTGAGGGACTCGCCCTAATTAAAGAGGAGGGCTCAAATCAGGATCAGACAGCTAATCTCTCCCTTCTTGGATTATAGTGGACTGGCCATTTGTTGAATTATTTGCATGGGTGGACCTTTTGCTGGATTACTAAGGACTGCTTATCCTGAAAGTGGGAGTTATCAAAGTGGAAGTTAAAATCACCAAGAGTAAGTGAGTTTCTGTAATTAGTGACTACAGTTGAAAGTGATTGAGTGAAAGTATCCCAAAGAGAAGTGTCATAAGATGGTGAAAAGTAAACCAAAAGAATACGAAATGATTCTGAAAGCTGGAGGTGTAAAAGTAATACTTCTGAGTAGGAAAGAGTGAATGTGGATAGTTAAGTTAGATGAAGAGAGCTATCAGCCAAAAGCACCAGACCAAGACCCCTTCGAGTCTGATGAAAGAGAGAAAAAGACGAGTAATTAAGAGGGAGGCATTGGAGGAGAGGCTGGTCACTCAGTCAAACAGAGAAGTTGCATACAAGTAGTACAGAGCAGATCATATATGACTGAAGTCTTAGTGTAAGCCAACAAGCAATTAAGGAGTGCTGCAGAAGGGAGGTGGGGGGAGGTAGGAAGGATGGAGTTAGGATAGGTATTGTTTAGGGCAGGGAATTGATACATATCAGATGAAAACGGGCTAGGGATGGTTTGGGCAAGTATGGAATACCTAGCAGAACAGACAAAACTTGAAACAAAAATAGGGTGCAAACATCGAAGACATGGCTGGGGGAAGGAAACACAGGGTGGACGGTGGCCCAGTAGATGGGAACAGGGCTTGGTGAAACAAAAGTTATGCTGACAACTGAAAAGAGAAGGTTAAGAGCTAAGATAAAATTGAGGGGAAAATGAAGGGAAGGACTGAAAAGTAGGTCTACTGTTGTCACCCCTGAAGCCACCCCAGAGTTACCCCAAGGAGTTCACCCATGGAACATGACCTGCATTAATATTCAAAAAGTAATTAGAAACAAGAAACCAAGAAATCTTGGCTGTTTAATTCTCAACACATTTTGATATAGCAAAGCCAAATTAGCTCCATGCAAAAAACTTGCTCTAACAAGACCCATAAATAAGTTACAGAACTCACCCTGTAGGTGAGCTGCATCCAGTGGAAAATATGCAGTAAAACCTGAATCCCCAGACAACCTGAAAGTGCCTGACCTATTCTGTCAATGTGCAAAAACTGTACCATCCTGTGGTGCAAAGCTGGCAGACTCTAATCCCAAATAACGCATGGCTAATATTACTACAAAAGGGACTTCCACCTGAATCATTTGCAGTCATCCAGGCATTCATACTAAGCAGGATTGATTATTATTATTTATTGCATTTGTATCTCACATTTTCCCACCTCTTTGCAGGCAATGTGGCTTACAATAAATCGTGAATAATGGAAATATATTAGAAGATAGACATTTAGTGTTACAGATAATCTTGGGCAGCATGATAATGATGAGACATAGTAGTAGAATAACAAGCAGATATTGTAAGACATTTTGTGTTACAGAAGGGTCTTGGACAACATGATAATGAAGAAACATAGTGGTAGTATAACAAGCAGATATTGTAAGACAGTTCTGAAAATGTATGGGGGAGCTGTGTATGTTCACATTGGTTGATCTTTGTGGTATGCCTTGTTAAACAGATGGGTCTTTAGTAGTTTGCAGAAGTCTGTTAATTCGTAAATCGTTTTTAATTTGTGCGGCACTGTTATTAGGCATAACTAAAGGGCCTGTTAAGATACCTGCAACTTCTCCAGAATACTATAGCCAAGATTTGGGCTGGCATTAAAGCACATTATTCATGTGATAACCATTTAGTAGGGTTGCATTAGCTAGGATGATCCTTTTGTAAAGGTTGCCCTGGCTCCCCACTGAATGGAGATTAAGTTTAAATGCTACCATAAGATGGCCACAGTATACCTGGTAAAGGTAAAAGTGGGATGTTTGACCACGGAAATACAAATCCTGGAGACGAATATCTAAAAAAGCTTCTTTATTGATGAAAAGACTAAGGTTAGTTTTTTTAGTAGTTCTTTCTTGTTTTTTTTGCTTCATTATCTCTATTTTGTGTTCTTTCCCACACCTATTTTTTGTTTTGCTTCTCCCCATTTATAGATCAGCATATGTCAAGCCATTGAGGCAAGTTGGTATTTCCTTTTCTTTCCTTTTTTATTTCTTAGCTTTTTTAAGCAATTCTATGCAATCCTTGCCTCATTACAGATCTCATATTGTTGTATAATGCATCTTGGACAACAATCTTTTCACTAACAATTTTTTCCACTAGCATTTTTTTACTAGCATAATTATCACTTTCCCACCCCTCTCTTTTTTCCTTTTTTTTCCCATCGTCCCCCCTTTTTTCTTTTGGTTTCTTTCTTCTGTTTTTCTTCTTTTCTTCTTTTTCTCATTCCCTTTTTTTAATATGTTTCAGTTTTTATATATTTTTTATGTTTTTAAATAAGCTATGGTAACAGTATATATATTTTCATAGGCCGGATATGGCGCACACAGGTATAGGTACGATTATGGCTATATGTATACATTAGATGATACCACGTTTTTTTTGTGTGTGTGTGTATATCATCTCATCTGTTCTTTCACACGTAAGTTTTGTAGGGTACTCTACATGGCTTTTTTATACGCAGATTTTTACACACATTTGCTATACACATATTTTCTATACATATATTTTCTGTACATATGTTCTGTATGATGTTGGTTTTATGATTTTTTAGATTACATGTAATCTAGTAGGAAAATGTTTTCCTGTAATGCCCTATGAACTTTTAGTATTGTCTTTTATACATGCAGGAAATTCTTTGTCTATTAAAGTAGCATGATTTATTTTCATATGTTTTGGATGTGTAGTTCCTGTTACCATTATTATTATTCATCTTCATGTTTATTTTATGTATTGTGGTTGTGACACTATATTTATATACGTATATGACACTACAATTTTTTGTGCATATCATCCCATTTGTTCTTTTACACATAAGCTTTATATTGTATTCTACCTGCTCCTTCCTCTTTATACATATGTTTTGTATGATGCTGGTTTTAAGATCTATTTCTTTAAATGCTTTTCAGTAAAAAAATGTTTCCATGCAATGCTCTAAGAATTTTTAATATTGTCCCTTATATATGCAAAGAATTTTCTGTCTACTAAAAATAGCACGATTTACTTTTACATGTTTTGAACGTGCAGTCTCATTTATTATTATTATTCATCTACATGTTTAATTTATGTATTGTTGTTGTGATACTACAATATTGCATATATGCACACCTTGTTCACATGATATTTTATGATTATGTTTATCATTTTATATTTTTGTTTTCATAGTTGTATTTTATCAGATGTAATATTTTATTTTACATTCCTTTTTCATTTGTTTAAATGTTCTTTTGATATATGTATGTTTTTAGAGACTCCTGATGCAGGCTTGAAGGCCGAAACACAACAGTTGTGTCGAGTCTTCATCAATAAAGAAGCTTTTTTAGATATTCGGCTCCAGGATTTGTATTTCCGTGGTCAAACATCCCACTTTTACCTTTACTTGTGCTTTCCCATGGGGCGTTCGAGTTCTCCACCTGATCGCGGATTTTTCTGAACACAGTATACCTGGCAAATTTAATCATCCTGAATATGCCTAAATGTGTTCAGCAATCATCTCAATTTTTGGATGGGATTTGATATACCACGTTTTTGTGGTTACAATCAAAGCGGTTTACGTATATACAGGTACTTATTTTGAACCTGGGGCAATAGAGGGTTAAGTGACTTTCCCAGAGTCACAAGAAGCTACAGTGGGAATCTAATCCGGTTCTCCTGGTTCTCAGGCCACTGCTCTAACCATTAAGCTACTCCTCCATGCTTCTATTTTGTTGGAAATGCCTTCTATACCCACAGAAAAACTATTACTGGAAATTTGGTTTTCAGCTTTGGTAGTCCAGCAATATGGAATTCCTTCCCATTCCACTTGCATATGCAAACAGGTTTTTTAATATTACATTTCATTTTAAAACATAGAGGTTTCAACAGGCTTGCCATTATTAAGTGTCTGGTATCTAGGATCCTGCTCATTATTTTTGTACAATTGGTTTAACACTATTATGTTTTTAGATTTTAGGTACTTTTATGACATGTTTATGTTTTGTTGGTTTTAATTATGTAAATTGATAGTAACATTTTGATAGGTGGTAAACCAAACATGAGAATACATTTAAAAGCTGAAGAAAAAAAAAAACAAGTCAAGGAGTGTGGAAACTTATGCAATTAAGATTTTGTAGTTTCTTATTTTTCATGTTGAGAGTGAAAAACTCCTACTTTAATACATTCTAAATTGTATTTTTCAGGTAACAGAAAGTTTTTAAAAAGTACAAGGATGTAAAAACTTTTACAAGGCACAAAAAATTGCACTCAACAGAATAAATTTGTTTAAGCTGTGTGCCCTACGGTTTCCTTTGCTATGACCTGTATTTTAGTATTTTAAGCACGTAAACACATGCTCCAAAATTTCTTAACCCACCAAAAACAAATAAATCATGTTCCTTACCTACAGTGTACCAGCTTGCATCAGTCAGTTTGTTGATAACAGCTTCATGACAAGTCCCATCTGAATTCTTTACCTCTACAACAGCTCCCACCTAGAACAAAATCAAAACAAAATTAGAATCCTTGAAACCTAAACTGATAATCAAAACTGAGTCCCAAGGCAATGGCTCTGACTGTACTAAATAAATTCTTAACTCAAGTTTCTTTTGTATGAACAATATCCTAACTATTATCAATGTCTTTTCTGGGGCTCATCCACGGAATACTCTGATACTAAATAACCTAGAAAAGCACAAAATCAAATGGACATTTTAAGTGGGATTCTACTGCTTTCACTATGATCACATAGGCAGACCCTCACCTGATGCTCTATTTCTTTTTACATTCCAAATACAGGCAGATCATATGTTAAGAGACTGCTGAAGCTGATGGGGTGGTTTTGCCCAAGTAGAGATGCAAGCTCTCGCTCGCTGCTAGGTGGTATTCTGTGTTGCTGTTAGCAACAGCATGGTCTACAGCAGAGGAGAAACAGATCATTTCTCTATATAAATTGGTATACAGCAGTTTACAAATTTATAAAAACAAACAAGGAAGGCTAACTGAATCTGGAGAAAAGAGGTACACAGAGCAAACCAAAGAGTAGGGTGAAGGGTTAGGCACTTCCAAAAAGCACAAAGGAGACTAGATGCCGACGAAGAGCCCGAGAACAACACGTTCCACTGGGCTAGTCTCGCTACCTGAGTCCGCCTTTGAAGCAGGGAACACAGACTGCAGTTCTGAGGGCGGTGCTCAGCCCCCAGACACTGAAGACACGACGAGTGTCGATCAGTGAGCGAGATAACCCGGGCGCACTGGGTGCACTTCTTGAAGCCGCTGGAAGGCTTCGATGTCATGGGCGGAAAAATCACGCCGGCAAAATCAAAAGCCGAAATGGCGAAAATTGAAGCACCAAAATTTAGAGGGAGAAAAATCTCGACCGAGGCCGAAAGAGGCCTACCCCGACGACGAAAGAAAACTTATCGGGGCAAAAAGCTGGAAGTACGGGGAGGATTGACACGAAACCCGGGGAGGGTTTCCGGAGCACTTCCCGCACTAGAACAAAGCTTTTCCGAAGAAAAAACACGCTCAAAAAAACTTTCCGGGGCTCGACACGGCGAAAAAACGACCGTACCGAGTGCGGACAAAAGAAGACTGGCCGGCTCGAGCCGGTTTCGGGCGGGAAGACGGCCGCGCATGCGCGGTGCGCGCGGGCGCGCGAGGACTAGCAAACGACTTTGCTAGTGAAGTTTTCCGATTGGAGGGGCTGCCGTGGACGTCACCCATCAGTGAGAACAAGAAGCCTGCTTGTCCTCGGAGAATTAAATATACACCAAAAAGATTCAACACGGCAGTCATGTTTCTGCGCTTAGGCGCCTGCCTCAGGAGTCTGAAAAATGCATATAAATATTAAGTATAAATGCAAACATGTCTTGTCTCATCCACAGACGCAGCACCAGAGCTGTGGACCTTCAGCGACCCGAACAGCGCACCCGAGCCCGACTATATGGAAGGGCATATCTGTAGATAAAGCATGTAGATAAAAATACAGGCTTAAAACTGCTCAGGAAAGAAGATGACCATACAATCAGCTGTGAGCACAGAATGTTACATAATAAATCAAAGAAGGCGCTGCCATAATTATTTCAGACACAGATGTTACTCTGCTGTTGTTAATATACAATATATGCATTACCCATAATTGAAAAAAAACTAACCTGGGAATGAGGTGCAATAAATAAATAAATAAATATAAATTCCACACAGAAAGTGAACAGTCTTTCTAAACACGCTGTATGTAAAAGCAATGGACAAAACAACGGAGGAAAACTAAGATGGTGAATGGAAGGAGAGCCAAAAAAGTGCAGTGAACTAATAGCAGGAATATCTAAACGGAAATAAAAAAAGGCGAACTAGGGGTGAGTGAAATCTAAATAGCAGTGAAGACAGGGTGAGTAAAATCCCTGTGTGCTGCGATAAAGTGTGTAAAGAAATTTAAAATTTATGAATAATTGTGTTGTCTTAGAAAAGAACACAAAATGTGATAGCAATTATTGTAGACACATACCTCGTGAAGCAATCATGTTGGCTATCAGAAGGAAAAAAACATCTGGCGGTGCCAAAAACTAAAAATGCATCGCGCAGGAGAGACAGGAATTTATACGGTTGCAGGCACCAAAAGACATCTAAACTTCGTGCACATGCATGAGAAGGAAGTGCTCTCTGAAGGTAGAGAGTGCCATACGATTGTAATGTGATGCGGACAGAGCGGTTTTCCATAAAGAGAAAAATAGAATAAAGTGAATTTAAAGGCTCCCAGTCAGGGGCGTAGCCAGACACCCATCTTTGGGTGGGCCTGGACCCAAGGTGGGTGGGCAGCACTCCGCCTTGTCCTACAAGTGATTTAGTTTCTCCCTCTCTTGCCTGCATGCCATATGGTCTTTCAAACATCCCTTGTCCCCCGTATACCTTTTAAATAGCAGATTTTCACCGGCAGCAAAAAGTTATTGGGAGTTTTTGGCTGGAGGGGCTTGGGTCCCTGCCAGCCACATTATAGGTGTGCTGCTACTTGATGGGCCTGAACCTAAAGTGGGTGGGCCTGGGCCCACCCCAGCCCACCCTTGGCTACGCCACTGCTCCCAGTTGTCAAAGTCCTACAAAAAATGGATCGTGGATATAGAAACGAATAAACCACAGGGGACTAATTTAACTCAAGTTTCTCAAAAGGGCAGCGGTGAAAACCCATAGGCACATATTTGAAATGATGATCTCAAACACACTATAATGATTTTTCAGAAGATGTCACCAATAAATCTGAATCATAAATATGTAAAAGAATACAACAATGTGGAATGAGTTTACTCAGATTGCTCTAAAAGGCAGCACGTGTTCTTTATGTTGATCTAAAACACACTGCAAAAATTTAAACTGTGTCAACAAATTAATCTTACAGTATGTACAATGTATTTAGGTTATCCAAAGACATTTCTGTGGTCAATTATGAAATTCTTCTACTCTTTCTAAAGGGTTGATACTAAGAAAAAAAAGTTTAAGACAATCTATGGATACAGTGTTTGAAAATATGTGAAATGGCCCTAAAAAGATTTCTATTAGGACTGCAGAGTTTTTAAAAAAATGTTGATAAGGGTCCTAAATAAATGGTCTGTAATCCATATCCATGTTTAAACCATGAGGTGCCACTGTTTGCAATTTGAAAGATAAGCTTTTGCTCTTCACAGAGCAGCAAGTGATCTGTGATCTTTTCTTGCCAGTTGCCCTCCAAATCTTTGAATACAAAGAATTTTAGGTCATCCACAGACTGACCAGCCGAGCTCCAATGAGCTACCAAAGGTGCGATTCAACATTCCTATGGAGACAGCTGTGGTGTTTTATTATTCATGTATTGATCAATCTCATTTTTTCAAATGTACAGGAGGTGGCACGGGCATAGTATAATGTAGATGACATTAGCAGAGTTGCAGTCAGATGTGTGGAACAGCTGGTATTCACGTCCAGTAACTGGATTCCTGAAAGATGAAAGCTCCAATGTGTGTGGACACACACTGAAAATCCCACACTTGCAGTGTCCTGATAGGATTTCCTCTCGATGGTCAGATAGATCAAGAAAGTTAGATAAACAAGTATCTCAGATTTCTTTCCTGGGAATAAAAAATAATCAAACGTTTATCTTTAAAGCAAGTGTGTTCTTCCAAAATGTGCCATTGGCATGTAATGGAGCACTGGATCTGACCTGCTAGATAGGAAACTCTGAGAGAACATATGATATCCGGGGATAGATCTTTCTTTACTTGTATTGAGTTAAGCTTCTTGGTTATCACCTATTGCTTTTATATAACCTCTCTCAGTGTGCTGTAATGGGTATCAACTGATCTTAAATTTCTGTGCCATGATGCCAAAGTAATTGTTGAAATCCTCAAAATGGGAGCATATTCTTTGTAAATGTAGAAATTGGCACAAAGGTAAATTCTTTTAAGATTTTGATGGTAGTAGATGGAGAAATTAAGAAAGGCATTACGGTGTGTGGGTTTTCTGTATAGGGATGTGGTGAAGTGATATTCATCTTTTTTGATGAGCACATCAAGGAAATTGATTTCTGATTTGTGATATTGAATTCTGAAATTTAAACTGTCTTCTCGGGTGTTAAGCCAAGTGAAGAAGCTATCCATAGTCTCCTCTCCAAATCAGAAAAATGTCATTAATATACCTTTTATAAAGGGCCACATGCTCTTGATATGGATGATCTTCTAAAAATGTCTTCTCAAAGTTGGCAACATACAAGTTCACCAGGTCAGAGATCATAGAGGCCCCCATGGCAGTTCCTTTTACTTGTTGGAAGAAAGTATGTTAGAAACAAGACTATTAGTAAGAGCAATACTGGCAAGTGTGAGAATGAGTCGATTCGGGATTCATCTGTGTGTGTTGTGGTCTCTGAGGGTTTCTTCAATAATTTTGAGAGCTTCTAATTGAGGAATACTGATATAAAGTGCATCAATATCGAGAATCACCACAATTGTATCTGAGATCTCCATCAAAAACCTACAGCAGGTTATTCATACGTGAAGAATAACAAATATATGATGGAATCAATGGTGCATAGGGTCTTAGGAAAAAATCTACAAAAGCTGACAATGGTTCTAGAAACAACACGTTTCCGAAAATGATGGGTCTTCCTGGTGGTTTAGTGATGGACTTATGAATCTTGGGTAATGTGTAAATGGTTGGGATGACAGATTAGGTACCTTAAGGAATTGGCATTCTTTAAAGGTCAGAAAACCGGGGGTCACATGACGCCATGGCGGAGCGCGGACGTACCTGAAGTGCTCTCCGACCCCGATCCTCCTTCCCCGTCAGGCCAGGCAGTCAGCGGTCCCAGAGTGTCGACCAAAACGCATCGGAGCATAGCCTATACCTTAGCGAGTGGGCACCGGACGGCGGGAACAGGGGATGGCTGTGAAAACTGTCCAAAAAGATAAGCTGCGGCAAAAACAACCAGATCCTAAAATGGCGTCCCCGCCAGAAACGCCTAGCGCGACTGTATCCTCGACGTGGGTGGCAGAGATAATGGTGGAGATGTCCGCTGTTATGGAGGAACTGCTAGAACGAAGACTAGCTCCCATTGACTCCAAGTTAGAGAAACTACATTGGCGCATGGAGGACCTAGCGAGAGAATGTGTGGCCTGCCAAACCCGAACGAGCATGGTGGAGGACAAACTTCAGGAGGTGGAGGCCGAACAAAAAACGACCAGAAAGCAGGTTGAAGCACTAGAACAAAAAGTAGAAGAACTGGAAAATCGATCTAGACGCAACAACCTGCGTCTGGTGGGGCTTCCGGAGGCCATGGGCGGCAAAGATTTAATTACTGAGGTGGAACGCTGGCTTACAGCACGAGTGGCCTTCCCCGCGCACATGGGCCCTTTGAGAGTGGAGAGAGCCCACCGGCTGGGCCCTTGAACAGACAATACCAATAAACCACGAGTGCTCATCATGCGGGTACTGAACTTTCACCATAAACAATATATTTTACAAGCCTCCAGGAAAGACAATGTGTTGCTTTACGAGCAGAAAAGAGTGTTATGTTCCCAGGATTATTCGGCGGGGGTGGCGGGGAGACGCCGCGCCTTCTCCCTGGTGTGTAACAGCCTTGTTTAATCAGAAGATCAGATTCAACCTGCTATACCCAGCGCAGCTGAAGATCACATATAAAGGAGCAACGCATATGTTTGACGCGGTGGAGAAAGTAAAAGGATTTGTGACCCAGATCGAGGCAGAAGGCGCTGGAAGCAATGGGAGAGACACCCCGACATGAACCGGAGGAGAGGTCGAGGTACTGCTCTGTCTATTAATTGGAGAGAGACTCTTTGAGACCTCATAGAACTGAGATGTCACAGTCCAGACAGGTTTGGCTGGATAGCATATAGATTCACAGTTAAATTAATGTTTGTTTATGTTACACAGCATATAAAGGCTCTGGGTAGCTGGAGAGGCTCACACATGCAAAACGTAAGCTACAAGGACTGGCCTCGATAGCACACTGGACAAACCTAGAGATTTAAGAGCAGACAACTAGGTGGAAGAACACCAACGATTAGAGGCGGGGTCTGCATAGGTCATAATGATTGGGGCCTCTCCACACCAAAGCCTGATTAATTGCACAAAAGTTCTTAAGGTGTAAAACCATACGAGGGGGGATATGGTTGAGGGGTAGAAGGGACATGTATGAGAGGAATATAATGTCTGTTGGGAATGAGTAACAAGGTGATCGGAGGACGAAATGGATGGGATTTATAAGTAAAGGGTCTATGGTCGATGTGTTGCATAAAAGGGAGGGAGGACGGGAGGCGACAAGCGTGACTAGTTCCTATTCTGGGGAACATAGTAGAGGGGAGTAGGGGCAAGAAGGGGAGGGAGGGATGAGAAGGGGAGGGGGAAGAAACTCGGGGGGAAAGGACAAAAGGGAACAAGGCCAACCAATATGCCGGGGGGGGGGGGGGGGAACCATTGAGACAGAGACAGAGTAACAGTAGATGGTGGGCTTGGGGGGGGGGGGTATAGGCTGGGGTGCCTCCCTGAGAAGACACATTGAGAGACACATCACAAAGAATAGCAAGACCTATAGATTATGGTTAGGCTTGTAACTTGGAATGTGGGGAGCATACACTCACCCGTAAAGAGAACAAAAATATTGCAACATTTACAGAGAAACCGCATAGACATTGCTTTGCTGCAAGAAACACATCTTAGTCAGGAGGAACATGCAAAACTTAAGACATGGTGGGTAGAGGAATGCATCTCGGCAGGAGCACAGGGGAAAAAAGGAGGGGTAGGGGTATTAATTCGTAAGGGGTTGACAACAGTAGTGCGCCCTATGGCGACAGACACTAAAAGCCGTTATGTTTTTGTGGAATTGGCGATCTCGGGACAAAAACTGTTAATAGGTAACATTTACACACTCAACCAATTTGACAAGCACTTTTACAACCAAATACTACAACACTTACTCTCATATCAGGGGGAACATGTGCTGGTAGGGAGATTTTATGTTTAAATCATTTTTATTTGGATCAAAGCAACAACAAATTCACCGCATGTGTTTACAGATTTGTTCAAATTCAACTTCAATTCTTAACAAGTTCACATACCTTGGATTATTTTTATTCCCAAACCTCCCTTCCTTTCCCACTCCATGTTTCGTCAACTGAGATAACAGAACAATTAACTATTAACAGCAGTTCACATTTTCTTGTCTCCAATCCTAAATCTTCGTATCTTCCCACCCCCCGCCCTTCCCACCCCAGCCCAACTTCTTCTTCTTCTGCTACCTTGTAATTAGTTCAAATATTCAGCAGATAACTACGTGCTGCTGGCGTCATAGTGTCCCAAAAGAGATGCCACTTCTGTCGAAATGTTTTCCCAATCTCTGAGTCAAAGTCTTTGACGGCCATTCGTTCTATCCGCATCAAGGATATCATACGGGTCCGCCACTGTTGCCATGTGGGATATTTATATGACATCCATTCAGATAGTATCGTCTGCTTGCCAACGATTATTGCCCGCAGTACAAATGCTGTATATCCTTTTCTGGGCCTTGTCCCCAGCTTAGGCTGCCCAAAGAGCAAAGAAAACTCATAGTGCCACCGCTGACCCCATATCCTGTTCACAGTAAGTATGATTTGTTTCCAGAACTTCTGGATACCCACACAGGACCAGTACATGTGGCCCAAAGTTGCTCCATCCGCGCCACACTTTGGACATTCTCCCCAGGGTGACAACCCCATATAGAATGCTCTCTTCGGTGGTATGTGCAGACGTAAGGCCATCTTATATTGTAATTCCCAGTGTGTCGCTAGGTTTGTGACTCGTCGTATCTGCAAGATATGGTTTTTCAGCTGCTGTGTCGTAACCACTTCTTGTAAGTCTGCTGACCACTGTTGTGCCAGTCTGTGGTATTCTATTTCTGGGGCCGTGTCTCGTATATGTCTGTGGTGATATGACATTGGCACCCTCTGTTGGGACTCCAGCGAAAAAGCCGCTGATAGTTCCTCTTGTACGTCCTCTGTCAATGAAGTCCATGGCAGGGATAATATATAATGCTTTAATTGTCCGTAGTAAAAATAATCCCTGTCTGGCAGGGCATATTCTTCTTGTAGATCAGAGAATGTCCTAATTTTGCCCTCTCTAGTCACCACCTGGAGTAGGTATACAATGCCTTTATCTTTCCATCTGTGAAAAACAGTGTATAATTGTCCTGGTACAAAGGCGGGATTATCACATATGGCCAGGTAAGGTGTTACTTTTGTCGAAAAATGATGTAAACGGCACACCCACCCCCACACCGCTTTTGCAGTGTTCATGATTCCAGAATATTTCAGGATATTTGGCATGGGTGCACCTGTGCTATGCAAATAATAACTAAAATGAATTTCCGGAATTAAGCCCAGCTCCATGGATGCATTAGTATAGTCACTTGTATGTCTATACCAGTCATTTATTTGTCTCATGCCACTAGCAATATTCAAGAAACGTATATTTAAAAGCCCCAGCCCCCCGTATTCCACTGGTATACTTAAAGATGAAATTGGGAGGCGGGCTCTTTTACCTTTCCAGAGGAACTTTTGTACATGTTGATTCAAAAGCCGCTCCTCCCTCCCTCTTAAATATAATGGGACTGTTTGGAATATATATATCCATCGCGGGGCAACGCTCATATTAAACAGCGCAATCCTGCCCAGTAGAGACACGGGGAGTGCGCTCCAAGCCTGTAACTTCAGTTTAGTTTCGTTAAGTAGCTTTTGCAGGTTAAGTTCGTATAATTGTGTAAGATCTGCAGGGATGCGCACTCCTAAATATTTAATGAAATTCTTTTCCCATCTGAGGGGAAATTTATTTTTCCATCCTTGACCTTCTCCCTGTACCACCTCTAAGGCATACGATTTAGATAAATTTAACTTAAAACCCGAAATCCCGCCAAATTTCTCTATTTCTTTTAACAACGCCTCCATGGAGCTAGGTGGATCCGTTATTGTTAACAGTAAGTCGTCAGCAAAGGCCAATACTTTCACAGTCTGGCCCGCCACCGACACCCCTGCGATACTTCCATGGCTCATTAATGTACGCAGCAATGGTTCCAGGTATATCACAAATAAGGCTGGGGATAGGGGACATCCCTGCCTGGTTCCCCTCATGATCTCAAACTCTTTCTCCCTTATCCCATTTACAAGCACACTTGCCCCTGGCCTACTGTAAAGTGTTTTAACTGCTTGTACGAACCAGCCTTGTATCCCCATCGCATGCATAGTTTGAAATAAGTACCTCCACCCCACCCTATCGAACGCCTTTTCAGCATCCATACTCACGACTACTGATGGCTCCTTCCTATCTTGGCAACTCGACATTGCCAATAACAGGCGTCGTACATTATGCGTTGCCTGCCTATTTCGCACAAATCCAACTTGTTCTGTATTAATCAATTTTGGTAAATATTGTGCTAATCTTTTTGCAAGTATCCTTGCCAGCAGTTTCGTATCAACATTTATTAGTGATATTGGTCTAAAGTCCTCAGCTCTATTCAATGGCTTTCCTGGTTTAGGTATCAACGTGATTAAAGCCGAGTTTGCATATGCCGGGAATACCCCCTTCTCTATTACCTCTTCATAATATTCCAGCAACGCTACTTGTGCCTCCCGGGGCAATGTTTTATAATATTCCCCTGTGTAGCCATCAGGGCCTGGTGCGGAGCGATGCTTTAGTCCTTTAATTGCCTGTTGTAGCTCAGTTAAGTCCAGCGGGGCATTAAGGGCGGCCACTTCTTCGGGTAACAGTGTTGAGAGACCCGCCTTTGCTAGATAATCTTGTACTAAGCTGTCATTTGGGGGTGCCTCAGACGAGTAGAGTGAGGCATAGTATTTGGTAAAAATTTGCCCTATTTCTTTTTGTTTTACTGTAAGTCTGCCTCCTTCCTCCTGTAGCGCAGCCACCACCCGGGGTCCCCCCGAATTCTTTATTACCCTAGTCAATAGGCGCCCTGTCCTATTCCCAAAACGCTGTAACTTGTATTTATAATATATCGCTGATCTAGTCTCATTTTCATGAAGTAAGGTGTTCAAAGTAGTCTGCATCACTTTCAAGGTCTCTAAGTTATGTGATGTAGGTCTATGCATATGGGTACGTTTAGCTTTTGCCAGTTGCTTTTCCAACTGCGGTATGGTTGCAGCTCGGCGTTTCTTTCTTAAATTACAATAGGCAATGATATCCCCTCTAAGGACTGCCTTTGATGCAGACCAGTACAAAGTCGGGTCCGCCAGTGCATGTGCCCCATTGTGAGTTGCATATTCTTCCCATCTTTTTGCCAGGTATTCCTGAAATTGGGGTTCGTTATGGAGGTATGCCGGGTATCTCCACCCTGCCCCCCCAACATTGCCTCCAGGCGCCTCTAATTCTATCCACACCAAGGCATGGTCTGATACCTCCTCCGGCCCTATACAAGCTGCCCTCACCTGGGAGAACATAGACCTCTCTATTAATATATAATCTAATCTCGCTAAGGTACCATGAGCCCTGGATCTATGTGTATAGTCTCGCTCACCGGGATGTAACACCCTCCACACATCTACTAAATTCAAAGTTTTTACAAACATAGGTAGCTCCCTTGCCCTTTGCCCAGAGTAATGTATGGAAGCTGGATTTGAGGTGTCCTCTGTTGGGTCTAAGGTTAAATTAAAGTCCCCAAGAGCTAAAATCTTCTCTATTTTGTGTTGAAGGCACCTGCTCCCCAGGTCCCGAAAAAATTCTCGGTCATGTTCATTTGGGCCATATATTCCTACCAGTAAAAATTCCATACCTTGTACCCATACCCGTAGTATAATGGATCTACCCTGCTTCCCTTTCTCCTCCACAGATACCTTACACGCTAGACCTTTTCTAAAGAGTACTGCCACTCCTCCCTTCCTTCCTTTAGCAGCCACCGCATAACATTCTCCCACCCACGATCTCTGTAATTTTCTGTGTTCCTCGTCACTAAGGCGTGTTTCTTGCAGACAGGCAATATCAGCTCGGTGTCTTTTAAGGGCCGTCAGAATTTTATTCCGTTTTATAGGGGATGTAATACCCCCTACATTCCATGTTATCACTCTAAGTGGCATGTCTGTAGATTATCTCTAACCTTCTGGTTTTGGCCTTATCATGTGTATTTATAAAACCGTTACTCTCTAAGCCTCTACTTATCTGCCTCATAGCTGTTCCTTGAATTGTGTTGTTGACAAGGCCCCAGTAGTTATTATATATATCGGGCTTCCCCCCTTCCTCCAATTTCCCTCCCCCCTCCCATCCCCTTAACTCCCCAGCTATGCAGTCACCCTTTTCCATCCCCCTAGTCAAGCCAGGTGATGAAACTGTGACCCCAGTAACCATTCGAGACCCCGCACCCCACAAGTTAACAGGTTGTTATACATTTTTACTCATACATAACTTACACACCCCGTTTCCGCAAGGCGTTCCTCTGGCTTTTAGTTAAGTCCAGGTCAAACAGCTTCCAATATTTTATTCTCTATTAAGTACTTTTTAGCGTCTGCCACTTTAGGAAATATTTGCCATTTGTCTTGCACAAAAATTGCTAACTGGGCTGGATATTGCAGTCTGAAACGGATTTTCTTCTGTGCCAAAGATGCACAGATACCATGAAATTGTTTTCGTTTTTCTTGCACAGTGGTAGAATAATCCTGAAATATCAATATATTCCTGTTGTTATGTTTTAAAGTATCTCGTTTTAGTTTAAAGCCTTGAAGTATTTCAATTTTGTGGCGGTAGTTTAATATCTTCGCGATGACCACACGT